>NC_141876.1:272043080-272346110 GCF_056163025.1 Triticum urartu
TGGGGAGGCTGCCCCCGAGGAGGTCTTGCGTCATCCATCTCGCGAGGCTTGGCCCCTCGCGAGGGTCTTGAGTGTTCACTGCTGAACATGGGCCGTACAGGGCCACTGGTGAAGCCACGTCGTGGGCCGCAGGCAAGCAAGTCTGGGGACCCCCAGTCCCAGGACGCTGACAGTAGCCCCCGGGCCCAAGGCGAGCTCAGACCTGGCTTCGAGGCGAAGCCAAGGGGCAAGTGCAGAGCGCCGTGGGCCCCATCAGCCTACGGCCTCGGTTGACGTGTGGCGATTGATGGGACGTGGACGTCTCCGCTTCCTCGCGCTGCCTCGGCAACTGCCCGGCTGACAAAAGGCTGGCGCGGGCTGCATTTTCCTTCATTGCTTTCCATCGCCTTGCTCCAGATCCCCTTTCTCGCTCCGTGCTTCTAGAGACTCTAGATCCACCCGGATCCTCCTTCAAGCCTGCCGCCAATGGCGCCCTAGAAAGCTCGGGCCACTCCCTCATCATCTTGGTACGAGTCAGCGCTCGACGCGCCGAGCGTTTCGAAGAAGAACCTTGCCGTCATGCTCCTGATGATGCCGGAAGGTGATGAGAAGAGGACCACTGTGCTCCGGGCTGGCTCTACCAAACCGGAGGCCTCAAGCAGCACCTTCTACCCCTTCTTAACGAGCAGCATCGTCGCCGAGCTGGTTCCCCCCTTCTCTGACTTCTTCTACTCCGTCTTTAGCCATTACAAGATCCACACTCTTCATCTTCATCCCAACTCCGTCCTCCTCCTGTCAATCTTCGCCTTGTACTGCGGGGTGTATGTTGGAGTGATGCCGTCCGTGGTGCTGTTGCACCACTTCTTCTTCCTCCGCATCAAGGAGGGCCACCGCTCTGGGTGCGTTGCCTTCATCGCGGCCAACAAGACCAACGCCATCTCGAAGGCCGAGGGCTTCAGGAGCAAGTGGGTCTTGATGGACGCCAAGTGCTCCAAGCCCCTGCTGGTGCTCCCGACGGAGATGCATGTGTCCCAAGAGGGGTGGCTTCGCGTGAAGCTCACCGACTCCCGGGCGGCGCAGGTGTTGGAGAGGATGACCGCCGACCTGAGGCCTGGTGACTCAAGGGCGGCGAAGCTGACGGGTGCCATGATCGTCAAAGAATTCATGAAGCAGTGTGTGGATCCCCTTCAGGCGCGCCCGTGCCCCTTGTGGAAGCTTGGAGACGAAGGGGACGACCACCGCCTGCGCCCGAATGCCCTTTCTGATGAGGAGCTGCGCTCAGCCCTCTGCTCCTTGGTTGGGGACAACCAAGGGTACCCGCCGGTCTCCTTCGTTCCCTTGTTCTGCCGCTCAAATGGGGCGGAGGCTGCCGCCGCCATGCCTGTCTTCAACGGGCGTGGGCTTGTGCCGCCTGCGCCCTCGAATGTCCCGGTGACGACGACCCTGGTGGACGTGTCTTCCGACGAGTCTCGGGAGGAGGAAGATGAGGAAGAAGAGGAGGAGGAGGAGGAGCGCGACTCGGAGACGACCCGCGAAGGGGTGGGGGAGACTTCCCCTTTGCACAAGGCCGACATGCTCCGCACCCTGCCTGATGACGATGACGAGGTCCCCCTGGAAAGGGGGGAGCTGTGCGCGGCAGGGGTCTCCACTAGGTCCAAGGGCAGTCTCTGGAGGAGGCCACCTGCCGAGGTTCCGACGAGGGGAAGGTCGGCGCTGATCTCCCAAGACGACGCCCCAATTTTGACGCTGCCTGGAGCTGCTTCCGTCCTATCTGTTGCCCCTCTTCAGCGCCTGGAGGCCATGCGCCCGCGCCTCAGGCCACGAGGCTCTCAGGTTTCAAGCTTAGGAAGCGGAGAGACTACGCAGCGGTGGACCAATAAGTATTCTTGTCCTGTCTTGTTCTTGTTCTTGCTGCTGATTCTTGGTGCTTCTCTGTCGCGCAATCAGGCTGAAGCCCGCTGCGAAGAAGAGGAAGGAGGAAGCGGTGGTACTACTCGGGACCAAATCGCCTGCGGCGGCCGCACTCTCCTCTGTGGGAAAGGGCAGTGACGGCGCTCGCGCTTCCCCGGCCCGATCGTCCTCGCGAGACTTGGGGGAGCATCCTCCGAAGGAGGCAACCCCCGTAGCCCTGCTGGCTTCGGAGGTGCCAACATCCGGCTCGGTTGGTGGGGTCCCCCAAGTTCAGGAGCTCCTAGTCTCTCAGGCTATGGTGACGATATTGTCTCCTCCTCCTTCCGCTGCACTGCTGACCCCGGATCCTTCCGCCTCCCCTGACGTCCTGGAGGACGCTCTCTCTGTGCTGACCCTGCTGCGAGAGGATCTTCAAGGCAATGACCGTCACCTGGCGGTCGGGCGCCTGGAGCTGATCTCTGGCTGGCTTCGCTCCGATGTGTCCATCCGAGCGGCATTGAGCCAAGCTGCGGCGACCTCCGAGAAGGACAGGCAGGCCGTTGCCCAAGCCACGGCTGCTCGTGAGGTGGTGCTGAAGGATGCCGAGGCCGCCCATGATCGCTGTCGGTCGCTGGAGGCCGAGCTGGAGACCGTGCGCAATGAGCGTGCGACCGAAGCTCGCGACCGCAAGGCGGGGGAGGATAAGATGAAGGCCCGAGAGGATGCCGTCAGGGGTCACGACGCCGAGCTAGAGCAGCTGGCGAAGGCGCAGGCCGCGGAGCGTAGCCGGCTGGGGAAGCTGGAGTAGAAGATGAAGGCGGAGAAGGCTGAGCTAGAAGTCAAGGCGAAGGCCCTGGCTGAGGACTGTGTGGCCTTCAAGTCCCTTGAGGAGAGGTCCCGCGTGGCACTGCGGGCACTCTACGAGAAGGCCTTGGAGGAGCCGCTGGCGACAGCCGATGAGGGCCCCACCCAGCTGCTTCCTCATCTGGTCGCGGCGCTTGAGGATGTCGTGGACGGGATTGGCCCCTTGGGGGAAGGGGAAGCCCGCACGCTTTCATGAGCCGCGCTAACGCGCCTCTTCAGCTATCTCCATCTTCGTGATCCTGATGCCAACCTTGATGAGCTGCTGGAGCCTGTGGATGACGAGCGCTACGCAACTGCTGCCGAAGCCGTAAGGGCCAGGTGGAGGCTTTGCTGAAGAAGTCCCGTGCCTTCGACCTTGCACCCTCAACTGGTGGTGCTGCTGAACCTGCAACTCCAACAGGCGGCTCAGGTGAGGGCAACATCACCGTCGAAGGGGCGCCTCTTGCAAGCGGCAGCGGCGTCCAGGGATGACGAGATGGCTCGCTGGCGGCTCCTTTTCCTGCTTTTGCTTCTGCAACATGAACCATGCCTCGTGGTGGTGTTTAAACTTGTATTTGGTGTTCGACAAACTGTATGTCTTGTAATATTTGTTTGAGTTCCGTGATTTCCTTCCTATTTGCTTCATGTTCTACGTCGGCAGGGCCCGACCCGCGCATACCTCAGCCGCCGTTGGGTCGTCCGGATCACCAGGACGAGACCAAGGGGTGAGGGGCTACGTGACCAGTTAGGCTCCTGAGTCGCGATGCTCAGGAGTCCCCCTTGATGCGCAAATAACTTACGAAAAGGAGATGCAGGAGTAGGCCTAGTGTTCTACGTCGGCAAGGCCCGACCCCGTGCATACCTCAGCCCCCGTTGGGTCGTCCGGATCAATAGGATGAGACCAAGGGGTGAGGGGCTACGTGGCCAGTTAGGCTCTTGAGTCGCGATGCTCAGGAGTCCCCTTTGACGTCCAAACGACCTTCATACCTTGGCTTCGCTCGGGAGGGCGCACGATGACCAGGTCAGAGGGACCTGGCAGGGCGGCGTACGCTTGGGCGTGGCCCGAGCGCAACCCCCGTGCCCAGCCACCTCGCGTGGCTCTCCCAAGGGGAAGGTGTTGCAGTGAGGCTGGACACTGAGCCGGGTGGCTCCCTGAGGTTGGTACGACCATCGGGCCGCCCTCAGTTGTTTATCACCAGGGCGGAGCATAGCGCTTCCGCATTTGCACGGGCATAGCCGCTCCTCGACCATGTCGACTGCCAACACAGAGCATGGTGCTTCCACTGGTGCGTGGGTGAGGGCTCCCTTTGAGTGGAGCCCCCGGGGCGTGTACAGCCCCGCCCTGACACGTGGCTTGAAAGGCGGTGCTAGACGAGGCGTGTCTGGGCACCCATGAGCCAGCGCGGGACTCACAAGGCCCTACCTCAAGGCGGGTTGCGCCTGGTCTTGATTCTTGATAGCTTCAGCGGTCCTGCAAGATGGTTAGGCAACCTGCGCTGGACCAATTTCCTAAGGCGGTCACATGAGGAGGCCGGACACCAACGACCCCAGGAGGTGACGTGAATGGGGCCGGCCCGCTAGACAAAGCTCAGTCGTTGGGTTTATCGACGCTGCAGGGACGGACCCGAGCACTGACGTCGTGCCTAGCCTACTCATGCGAGGGGTTCTAAAGAAAGACAACCGGCGCACGGCTCCCGCGACAACGAGGGCGGTCGCGGGCGGGGTATCAAATAAGCAGGTGATAGTCATAGAATAACTTAAGCACAACGACATGTTAGCTCAGATAGATGTAAGGACGATACATGCCACCGGGGCGGATCCGAGCGGCTTGGGGATGATGCAGCTCGAGGGGCGCCCCCAGTAGGGTAAGCTAAAAATGCAGAAGGATACACGCCGCAGGGATAGGCCCATGCGACCTGGGAATAATGCAGCCCGAGGAGCACTCCCAACTGAATAAACTTTGGAAAGTGTCACCTGGTTCCATTGTTGAAGGAGTCTTGGGGTAGCTGAAGGCGCGCGCTAAAGAAGTCGCTCCTCATGAGTCGCCATGACCCTGAGCCTCTGGAGGCCCTAGGCGCTCAGGTGGTTCCCTGAGGACCGTCTCCATCTCCGCCATGACCGCGTGATGCCTGGCCTCCTGAGTTGCCAGGATGCTCCGTAGATGCCGCTCGTAGGTGACGGCCGCATTCAGCAAGCCAAACGGCATGCAAACGTAACTGTGAGGTGGGCCCTCGCACCGGCCAGCGTGCGAAGGCCAGAAGCGCTCCTGAGACGCGGCCCTATTGAGCCCTGGAATGTCGACGCAGACACGCCGCCCGCCGTCCTCACCAGGATGGGGAGCTGTGCCGGGTGGTGGGCGGCGGTCACCGCGTATGGTCCTTGCTTCTTGAAGCTCCTGGATTGCCTGGGTGACGAACTCCTGAGCACCTGGCACTCCTCGCTTTGTGCCCTCTTGAGAGAAACGTGCCGCAAAGCACGCCTCCATGTGGTGCCCGAGCGCCTCCCTCATGATGTTGGCCAGGTCTGAGGCCCTCCAGAAGAGAGCCCCCGAGCCTCGCCCGCGGAGGGCGCCGGACGCACCTTCCTATGCGAGGGAGGGAGGCGCCCCAGGTGCGGGCGCTGATCCTGAGGCGGCGGTACTAGAAACACCGCCCCCTGAGGCCCTGTGTGGAGTAGCTGCTTCTTCTTCTTGGGGATGGCCTCAAGAGGGTACTGCATGCCCTTGCTGTCAGGGTGTTCAATTGTCGCGGCTTGGAAGGCGCGTTCGAGGGAGCATGCCGCATCTCTTTCTTCGCAGGGACTGTGATGATTCCGCCGCTTCCTGGCATCTTGAGGATGTTGTAGCCATGGTGGGTCACTACCATGAACTTGGCTAATGCTGGGTACCCGAGGATGGCATTGTTCGACAGACGGATGTGGGCGACGTCGAAGTCGATGAGCTCGGTGTGGTAGTTGTCGCGCTTGCCGAAGGTGACAGGGAGACGAACTTGCCCTATCGGGGTGGTGGAGCCGTCGGTCACTCCTGAGAAAGGCTTGGTAGGCTGTAGCTGATAATAGGGCACTTGAAGACTGTCGAACGTCTCGACAGATAGGACACTGAGCCCCATGCCACCGTCGATGAGGGTCTTGGTGACTTGGACGTTGCTGATGACGGGTGAACAGAGCATCGGGAGGACGCCGGCGGTCACCGCGCATTTGAGCTGGTCCACTGAGCTGAAGGTGCTGGCGTACTTGGACCACTTGAGCGGGTGCGTGGCCTTGAGCCTGGGGAAGGCTGCATTCATCTCGCGAGAGAACTGCTTGAAGATGCGCTGGGAAGCCGAGGCATGAGCACTGCCCAAGATGAAAGCGATGGCGTGTGCCTCCTGGAATCCCCCGACCCTTCATCCTGATGGTGGTCGTTGTTCCTTCTTGGTGGTGGCGGCAGCGGAGGGAGTCCAGGATTGCCCTGAGGACAGTCCTCGCGAGGCTGGTCGCGCCAGGGCCCTCACGAGGCTGCTCCTGCCGGTGGTCCTCATGAGGCCGGTCGCGCCACTCCTGGCAGGGGCCGCGGTCATCCCAGCGTCCTTCACCTCGTCCTCCTCCTCGGCCGTAGCCCCGGTCGTTGTGCTCGGGGCGTCGACCGAAGTGTCCATCTCGGATGGCCCGGAGCTCTTCACAATCGTTGGTGTTGTGGCTGTGTATGTTGTGGAACGCGCAGAATGGACGTCTGCTCTTGGACGACTCGGGGTGGTCCCAGCCGCGCTTTGTGTCCGGCTCCGCCGCGAGTATGGCTACTCCCTTGCGCTTCACGTCCTTGACCTTGGCTTTCTTCTCTTCTGGGTCGGCAGCAGGGAGCTCGAGGAGGGACAGACGCCCTTCCTCAGCTCTTGCGCACTTGGTCGCCAGGTTGAACAGCTCCAGAGTCATGCATAACTCCTCGTGGATGGCGAGCTCCTCCTTCATCTTGACGTCACGGACGCCATCGGAGAACGCTGAGATGATGGCCTCGTCTGTCACCTTGGGATCTTGAGGCGAACGTTGTTGAAGCGTTGGATGTACTTCTGCAGGGTCTCTCCTGGCTGTTGCTTGATGCGGCGCAGGTCACCCGCGACCGGAGGGCGGTCGCGCGTGCCCTGGAAGTTGGCGATGAAGCGGTCGCGCATCTCACCCAAGGAGCATATTGATCCCGTGGGCAGGTTCAGGAGCCACGAGCGAGCGCCAGCCTTGAGAGCCATGGGAAACTGGTTCTCCATGACTTTTTCGTTGCTGTTGGCCGCCTCGATGCTCAGCTCGTAGAGCTGCAGGAACTCTGCGAGGTCGGGGGTGCCATCGTAGCGCGGAGGCAGGTCCGGCTTGAACTTTCCTGGCCAAACGATGGTGCGCAGCTCTGGAGTGAAGGCGCGCCAGCCCGCTGTGGCCACCGGGGCCCTTTGCAGAGGCGGAGCCTTCCCTTGATGTCTGCGCACCGCCGCCACAGGCGGCACGCGATCTTGTCATGGTGGCGCCGAGAGAGCAGGAGCGTTTTCTTGCGGTCGAGGGACCTCCTGGCAGCTTCCTTCTTCGTGCGCGGGCACACGGCGTGGCGGATCACGCCGCCGGACCGCGCGTCTTGGGGCGAGAGCACCGTCTTGACGCGGAAGCAGCAGAGGCGCTCTGTGAGCTATGCGTCTCGGCGCGAGGGCGCCGTCTTGATGCGGAGGCGGCGGAGGCGCTCCATGAGCTACATCACCCGTGGCTGGAGGTGGGCGAGGCAGCGAGAGGGATGGTGTAGGAGAGCCCCCAGCGGCGCTGACGAGCTTAGCGATGCGGTCTACCCAGTCCTTGTAGAGGTCGTCAACCAGGCGGTAACGCAGGAGCTCACGTGCCATGAGCAACGCGGCCTGCGCATCGGTGGGCGTGCGACGAGCGCGGGACAATGAGCCGGCCGGAGTCAGCGACAGGGTGGCGGTGCGGCCGTCCCGCCGCATGGAGGGGTGCAGTGATGATGCTTGCTGCTCGTTTGCTGCCGGGCCGGTAGCGGCATTGGCAACAGGTGAGGAGGAACGACGAGGAGGCCCGCCGACAGCGGCCGTCTGAGTGACACAGGCGGCGAGGGCGGCCCGGCGCTCGGCGTGGGCTCGACGTGCGTCTGCCATGGATGCGGTGGAGAGGTGGAACGTGGATCAACGGAAGGAAAGCGTTAGCGCACCCCTACCTAGCACGCCAAATGTCGGATTTTGGGTTCCGGCAAAACCCTTGAGGTTCGAACTCTGGGGTGCGCACGAAGATCTGTCCTCCCCCTAGCCCACACTCTCACCGCAATCCCAAAGCTCAACACATCGAACTCGTAGAACAAAGGACACAGGGTTTATACTGGTTCGTGCCACAGATGTGGTGTAACACCCTACTCTAGTGTGGTGTGGTGGATTGCCTCTTGGGCTGAGGATGAACAAGTACAAGGGAAGAACAGCCTCCTGAGGAGAGGTGTCCTTGAGCTCGACGAGCTGGTGGGATGGCCTTGGTGGAGTGGATCCAATCCAAGATGAGCCGATCCTTGACTACGGTGGTGGCTAGTCCTATTTATAGATGCCATGGTCCCCTTCCAAAATGTAGGCGGGAAGTGATCCAACAATGGCCAAAATTTAAGGGAGACAACTAGTACAAGTTATCCTGACAAAAGGTGGTCTTCTCCTGCCAAAGGTTCTGGTGGTGACACCGTCCTGGGCTCCATGGTGACCTCCATCCTGCCGTCCTGCTGGTATTGATCTTGTTGCACCGATATGGAAACCTTTGCTAGATGCCTCGGGACTCCTCTCCAGCCCTTGCCTCTTTAGCACCAAAGAGGAAACGAGTACACTGCACGCGTTGGCGCCCGTCTGGCCTTGGTCTTAATGGCTTGTGTCACAGGGACCTCGCAAGGTGCCCATCGCCTTGATCTCTCATCTCTCTGCCCCTCACGAGCCAGCCTGGGGAGGCTGCCCCCGAGGAGGTCTTGCTTCGTCCGCCTCGCGAGGGTCTTGAGTGTTCGCTGATGAAGATGGGCCGTACATGGCCGCTAGTGGAGCCATGCCGTGGGCCGCAGGCAGGCAAGTCTGGGGACCCCTGTTCCTAGGACGTCGACAGGTCCGATGTTTCGTAATCCTGTCCAACACTCGTACGACGATTAGCTAATCTTCTTAATTAGTTATCGCATACGGTTTGGGAAAAGCGATTGTGTGTGATTGTATGCTTATCATACACGTTCTATAAAATGTAGCACCATAGAATACCATCTGCGATGGCAATGCGAGCACAAACGAGTAGGATTAATGTATATGCATCTTGGCTCCCTATCCCCGACGGTTACTGGGTCGTGTGGGAAGGACCCCCTATCGCCCACACTCACTTGGTGACGGTTCCAAATGCTATCATGGAAAGGGTTAAAAACCGTTTGTATAGCACCGACATGTACCGGTGCAATAGCAGCAAGGCTTCACAACAACATATGGTAAGCCAGTGTGTTTTAGTACATGTGAAATGTAATGCGTGTGGGCTGCTCTCTTAGCGTGTGCCCTCAACCTGTAATCCTAAGAATTACAAATAGTTCAGTTGTCTGCTTTGCTCTATTGCTTGATTCGAATGCTTATTTGTTACTTGTTAGGCTATACCTGAGTTGGCCAATATGTCTGCAGTGCCTATTGTACTATCATAAAGAGATGCATGCCTAGTTCATTTGACTCCTTAACTTTTCCTATGAACTTCATTACAAGAATTTCTTCATAGTTTATATGAGGCCACACTGTTTAAGTGCTTTCTCAGATTATTTCAACTGCTTAGATGCCTGGGCAACTTAAATATAGTGGTGGTACACTGCCTTTCATCTAGGGATGTCAACTGGGTCCCATTTAATCCCGATTAAAGTCCACTAATGGTATGATAGTTCAAAAGAGTTTTTGTTTTTTGAGGAAAATGAACTAGCGAGCTAGCAAAAACTAACTAGATGCGACTTGCCGATGCCATTTATTTGCCACTTACATCCCTACTTTCATCTTACCAGTTTAATATGTTTTCGGCTGATGCTGCTTTGAACCATTTAAATATAGCTTGCCATGCTCGGCAATAATTCGTATGTCGTACCATGTAAGCTTACTGCCTGGATCATGCGATAAGTATCTCTTACTCATGTCTAGCGGAAACCTTTCAGGATGTCGTTCACACTAGGACACAATGTACAACCCCAGAATCTATTTGTGGAAGCAGTGCGCCATCCATGTTACCAGATGGTAGCTGTTCAGAGACAACACCGCTAGAGAGCAGTCTGAGCACATATGGTATAGTTCTTGAGGCTCTACTAGAGGCAGAAAGAGATGGTGTGGCTTCCATGAATGAGGTAATCTTGATCTTGAGCCTGGAAATTATGCAATTAGTTGCATGCATTATGCAAGCAACCCAAGAATTGGAGGAAGTAAGAATTTTGCATTTGAAGATGGAGGAGGTCCTGCTGCTTCGGCTATATGAAGCCCAGGGTAATCCTGGTTCTTCTTTAGATACCAGTTGAAATTGTCATTAGATTAGTATACTTGGATGTTGTGTCATGTCTCTGAATGGATTATGTTGTAAAACCCCCTTTGTTGTCCATGTGTTAAAATGATCTGAATTTTTTAGGCGAGGTAATCCTTAGTACTTGTATGATTGACATAAGGTGAACTATTTTTCGTGTGAGCATATCATATGGGATGAAATAATTGTTTGACTCAAAGTGTATCCAACCTACGGAATTCGAAGATCACGACATTTCTAAGTCATATTCATATATAAAGGTGGAATAAATCTTTGTCGTGGTTTTGAAGAAATAAACAGAAAAATGTAGAATGATGTATGCATATTCGTAATCGAATACAAATTGGATTCGAATTTAGTTGCCAGGGCCCAGGGTAAACGTGAATGTTAATTCTCCCAAAATTTGAATGACGTGGCAAAACACCCACTATCATTTGTTAGATTCCGGAAGCCAGTGTTTGCGAGATGGAAATTACTATCTACCCTTGACACTTCACATCCTAATCGACCTGATTTCCCCTATTGTCGATAGGGGTAGACTAGTAACTTCCATCAGACGTGACACGACCGCCTGTCTCCCCATTCAGACACGGTGGGTGCCAAACATGGGCAGCAAACACACATTTGATTCAAACTCGTCTGAAAGACCTCTCTCTCTCCCTCAATTTTCTTATTCATACACATGGGCGGCAAAACAAACTCTCCTCGTCCGAAATCGATGTAGGCAAATATTTTAAATATGGGCATGTGTGTAACTTCCCTGAGACGTGACACAACCGCCCTACCTGTCAGCCTCGTTCATACACTGTGGGCACCAACCATGGGCGGCAAAATATCTCTCCTCGCCCGAAATCGCTATCGGCAAATATTGGGGAGATGCGAGATTACCGTCCTATCCCCAACCGACGAGATGTCCGAAATTTTAAACAGGGGCTAAGTTCGTAACTTTCCCACATTTCATACAAGCGCGTCCCAAAGTTTGAGATCCCCTCCCCTCCCCTCCATTTCCCTATTCATACACCGCCGACACCACAACAAACTCCCCACTCCGGCCAGCCTCCTCCGTCCGCCACCCCATCCTCCACCTTACTGGAGCCGCTACCCCTACCCCGTTGTCCACTCCAAGAGATGGACGTCTCTCATCCACGGTACTGGACCAGGATCCTTTCATCGTGTCCTCTCGCTTCATCGACGTCATCGTCTACCTTGCCATTGCCGGTCCTACGACCGCCTCGTCCACGGCAACAGGACATATCCCCCGACCCGGCCGTCTGCCATCTCAAGTCATCGCACCCGCAGCACCCTCAACGTATCAGCAGGGGCCTACACAGCGTCGCAAGAGAGGTGGTACTCTTTTATATCTGCTTAAGTTATTCATCTCACTGGAAAATAGATCGTAACTTGTTTACTGTACTTTTATTGTCCATACCAAATTATACTGGCTAGTTGAAAGTAAACGTTGGTTGCGAAGTAGCCTTTATCCGGTTTGCACCTTCAGATCCGCCATGGCATGGTCACTATTTTCGTAAAGCTTATGGTTTACCCCCTTTATATTCACTACCATCATCGTCGGTGCTTCGTGTCATGCTAGCACTTCTCCTCAAGACCTCAACCCATCAAGCGAAACAACATGCCACTCATAATTCCAAAGCTTAGTTGTTGAAGTACGAATCTGATATGATGCTCATATTACTAAAACATAGAATTTTTAATTGGTCTACTAATGTTCCTATATTCATTTTGAAAAGCATGTGCGCCACATATAGAGAGACACCAGGGATTTGCATTTCTCTATGCGCTCTGGTTCATCATGGGTGGGCAACACACATTGTATTTTCTAAAATCTGCTTGCTCTTTGTTATCATGTTCCTCTTCTATTCTTCTTAATAAGTATATTACTTCCTCCATTCCTAAACTACCTTGGGTGCATGCGTGTGTTGTGGTGGCGTGCATTTGTAACAGGTGTTGTTCATTGTTGCTTTATTTATAAAGCGGGGCGAAAGCCTTTTCGGTAAAACATAAGTCTTTTAGATATTCCAATAAGAACTACATATGGATGTATATAGACATGTTTTAGAGTACATTCACTAATTTTGCTCCATGTGTAGTCCGCATTCGAATCTCTAAAAGATTTATATTTAAGAATGGGGGGAGTAGTATAGTATGTTCCTTGTCGGGAAGTGTAGTAGGGAAATTTGCAGTCAAGAAGTCTATTGAGTCGCTTCAGATGGATGCTTTCAACGATTCTAGATGTCTGCCATAATATCCGGGAAATGCTGGGAGCTATGTCGTTTTTTGATAGTCTAGGCTGATACTAACAGTATTGTGCCTTTAGTTGAATAGAGTTGCCCCTTTTGGGGCCAAAGCCTTTCTTGTCGTACCGTCAATACAAGCCCATATGGTCCAACTAGTTCCACTTTCCTGATTTCACTCTTGATGCTTAGCGTTTTCCCCCTTTATCTACCCTACTATGATCTGCGTAGGTGCTTTCTGTCGTACTAGCAATACTCCACCCTTCAAGCTAAACAACACAACACTCATTATTCTAAATCTTAGTTGTTAAAATATGATTGTGATATGATACTGATATTAGTTAACAGACACATTTAATTGGTTAGCTAAAGGTCTCACTTGAGTTTCCAAATGCATGCCGCAACATATAGAGAGACAACAAGAATTGCATTTCTTTGTCACTTGTTGACTGTACTTTCTTGTCCATACCAAATCTTAGTTTTTATTTCAAAGCAAATATCAGATGCTAAGTACCCTTTGGGTGGTGTGCAACTTTAGATCAGCCATGCCACTGCCACAGTCAACACTATACTCATCATGCTTACAGTTTCCCCATTTTATAATGACCATGATCACCCTACGTGGTTTGTATCGTAATAGCACTGCTCCACCCATCAAGCTAAACAAGCTTAGTTGTACAAATTCAAATTTGATATGACGTTGATATTAGTAAAACTGAGACAGGTTTAATTCGTCAGCTAAATGTTCCTACTTTAGTTTCCTAATGCATGTGAGCCACATATGGAGAGACCTAAAGGAATAGTATTTCTCTATGCGCTCTGGTTCATCATGGGTGGGCAGCTGTAGCGACCAGACCTCAAACAGTCTGATCTCTGTGCTCCGGTGTCATCCCTGGATCAGTAATGCTGACACCACACAGTACTCGGAGGATTTATAGCAGAGTAGCAATCACACACTTATTACATCGAGTGTCTCAAAAGAGAACTTATTACAATAAATATGGCTTAAGGCCATCTAGTAACGAAAATAGCGGAAGGCTTGGAAGATAAGTGAGTCCATCAACTCCAACGGCATCACTGAGTATAGAACCACGACCTAAAAACTCCTTAATCGTCGTCTGAAAAGTCTGCAACATTAACGTTGCAGCCCAAAAACGGGTCAGCACATGGAATAAGCTGGCAATGTAACACATAGAGAGTAATGGAATGAAACGGCTATACTATATGCATATTTGGCTGGTGGAAAGCTCTATGGTTACAGTTTTGCGTAAAGCCAATTTTTCCCTACTTCAAAGGAATAAAATTTAATTACTATCATGGTGGTTGTTAAACATTGAGAATGGTTAATAGCATTCTCAATCCCAATTAAGCATCATCATTAAACATAACCCAACAAAATTAATTTAGAGTAACATGTTGAGATTCACATGATAATCCAAGTACTAGATACTCAAGATGTCCATAACCGGGGACACGGCTAACCATGATTAGTTTATTACACTCTGCAGAGGTTTGCGCACTTTTCCCCACAAGACTCGATCGCCTCCGTTTGGTTTCTCGCACTACATGGTGTTTGAGAAGACGGATGACCGAGACATAGTCTTTCAGAAGCGCTAGCACCTTACGATGGGTAGACCGTACCACCTACATCCCCTACATCTGCTAGTCTACCACTGTAAGAGTTCGCACGACTTAGTCAACTATGCTAGAGCCCACAATAGCTTGTGGCTGCACACGGAAGTTTCTAGTATGAATAGTCTCATGATCCCTTTGAGCCTGGGTGGCGGTCCAAAAGAAAACAGGCAAGTCCTGGAATACCCAGGTGCCTCAATCCACCCAGATGTGTGTTTAAGTTGCCACCTTAGATAAACCATTAATTAACAATCTCACATCTGTCATGGATTTCACTCACCCAATCCACGTCTACTAGCATAGCATGGCATAATAAGCAAACGTAGAAGTAACTCCCAAAGGTTTGATAATAAATAGGTAATAGGTACTACCTCATCTACTTCCCATCCCAAATTTAGTTAGACCCTAATCATGCAATGTGTGAGGATTGATCTAATGCAATAAAACTGGGTAGTAGAAAAGGTATGATCAAAGTGTTACTTGCCTTGCTGATGATCCGCGAAACCTAATGATTCAAAGTAACAGGCGGCGCACTCCGGGTATTCTATCGCAGACAAACAAACAAGCATACAATAAGTACTCATCTAATGCACAGGTAAAACTCAAATCAGAGATCTAACCAGAAGGTTCAACTTAAGAACTCCGGTTGGCAAAAAGAATCAAATCGAACGAAGCAACGAAAGACAAACGACGAAAGAAAACAACTTTCTTCTACTAATCTAGATCTAGGGCAAATTTTACAGTAGCAAAATCTTGTTTAAGTTGGTTAACCGGATAGAGGGTTTCGAGACGAATCCCTAGGCGCTTGAATCGCCTGATTCCGATAAACGAGCGAAAAGTTAAACTAAAACAAAAATCGGATCAGGAATCGCGATCAAAAAAATCGCGGATTTAATCCGAGAAAAAGAAAAACGACGAACGCCGATTTTTTTCGGCACGGAAAACGAGGCGCGACGAACCTCGGGCGGCGGCGGCTCCGGCGGCGCGCGCGGATCGAGGCGGGGCTGATGGGCTGGGGCGGCTCGGGGCGACGCTATTTAAAGACTACCCCCGGGCGCTGTCCCGCTCGGGTACGGCCCGAAGTCGGTTCGTTTTTTTAATTATTCCGTTCGGAAGAAAAATAAAAAGAAATACTAAACGGACTCCAAAAATTCCGAAATAAATTTTCACGGGCTTCTAAAATCAAGCCGCACAAGGTGAACATTTATTTGGGCCCTAAATGCAATTTTGAAAAACGCACATTTTTCCTAAATTCCAATAAAACATCGAAAACTCCGAAATAAAATCTTATTTGATTTTTTATTAAATCCTCAATACTTCTTTATTTTGTGAAAGTCATTTTATTCCCTCTCTCATATTTTTGTAATAGAAATAATTGACGATAAAATAAATAAAATCAAATGATCCTATTCTCAAAATTTGAGAAAACTCAAATATGAAAATAACGAAATCCCCAACTCTCTCCATGGGTCATTGAGTTGTGTAGAATTTCTAGGATCAACCAAAATGCAAAATAAAATATGATATGCATGATGCTCTAATGTATAACATTCCAAATTGAAAATTTGGGATGTTACAGCAGCACACATTGTATTATCTAAAATGTGCTTGCTCTTTGTTATCATGTTCCTCTTCTATTCTTCTTAATAAGTATATTACTTCTTCCGTTCCTAAACTGACTTGGGTGCGTGCGTCTGTTCTGGTGGCATGCATTTGGACAGGGTGTTGTTCATCATTGCTTTATTTGTAAAGCAGGGTGAAATCCTTTTTCGGTAAAACATAAGTATTTTTAGATATTCCAATACGAACTACGTACGGCTTTACATAGACATATTTTAGAGTGTACATTCACCCATTTTGCTTTGTATGTAGTCCACATTCAAATCTCTAAGAGACTTATATGTAGGAACGGAGGGAGTAGTACAGTATGTTCCGTGTCGGGAAGTGGAGTAGGGACATTTGCAGTTGACGGGTCTGTTGGGTCACTTTAGATAGATGTTTTCAACTATTCTAGATGGACTGCCATAATATCCAGGAAATGCTGGGAGCTATGTCATCTTTGAGAGTCTAAACTGATAGTAACAGTATTGTGCCTTCAGTTGAATAGAGCTGCCCCTTTTGGGGCCGAAGCCTTTCTGAAGCCTTTCTAGCCGTACCAGCAATACAAGCCCATATGTTCCAATTAGTTCCACTCTCCTGATTTGTGACGTCCGGGTAATTAAGCTATAGTAATTCCCTGCTAATAATGCCATGTCACCATGATTACTATTGCTAAACTCGTGACGATTCAGATCCTATTCAAATTTAGATTCAAATTTGAAGTCAAGATTTAATTTTTTTTCAACCGTGAAAACAAAATGTTCGAAGTGCGGCAAATATTCTCTGGATATTTGTCATGTTGAAACCACATTTTTTTAGTGTTTAAGTGCAATAAAATATTTAAAACAGCAGCAAAACATTTAACTAACTACCCTTTTCAAATTGATAAAATACTAAACTATTTGTTTTATTGCCAAAAACTTATGGGGCAGTGGCATACTTATTAAAACTAAATTAGGAACCAGTGGTGTAATTTGTAAAACCAAATTCAAAAGGAAACTAAAATAAAAAAAAGTAAAAGAGAAATATAAAATAAAACAAATGATAAAATAAAACAAAATACAAAAAGAAAAATAAAATAAAACAAAACAAAACACACACCCAACTGGGCCTCAGCCCAGCCAACGGCCTACCAGGTCGGCCCACCCCGCCCCCTATATGGCCTCCCCAGGCCACACCCTAACCCACCGACACCCTCCACTCTCCCCACACCCACTCTCCCTCACCTCCCTCGATCTAGATCGGATCGAGGCACCGGACGCCGCTGCCTAGAGACGCCACCCCATCGCCGCCCCGGCGCATGTCCCCGTCGCCAACCCTAGCCGCCTCGCCTCCTCCCCGACGTCCTCCACCGACCTCGACGCCACCCCGAACCGCCGTCGCCGAGCGCCATCCACCCGAGGCTCCCCCGTTGCCGCCTGTCGTCTTCGTCCTCCTCCACGATCCCCACTTCCACTCCCTACACTACTCGGTGAGGGTCACGCCCTCTCCTCTCTCCCATGTCCCGCGCATGCTACGGCGCCATCGCCCCCCTGCAACTCTCTGTCACCACGGCCACCGCGCCCTCGACGGGGTTCAGCCACGCCCGCGGTCACTACGCCCTCCACTCGTCCGAACCTGCCGCTGCAGCTCCAGCCTCTACCTCGGCTCTGCTGCCGCGGGCTGCCTCTGCTGTCAGCCCCGCTCGACCGCCCCGCACCGTGCCGGCGGACGCACCACCCACGCGCGCCCTCCTCCCCTGTGCCCGCTCACGCGCTCCCACAGCCGGCCGGTGCCCCGCCGTGCCCCCTGCTCCTAGTTGTTGCTGCCGTGCTGGACCTCGTTCCCTCGCCACTGCTCGTTGGAGCCGCCACGTCGCGCCAACCCGCCTCCCGCGCTGTCCCATTCACCGTGCCTGGCCCTCGCACCACAACCCTGCCTTCTGTGTCTGTCGGCGTCGCGCCTCGCGCCCGTCGCCTTATCTCGCTGACCGCAGCGCCCGCTCGGATGCCCATCCGGCTCCGCCCGTTAACCCGTTAGCCCACACCCGCTATGCCCCGCTGGCCTATGACATGTGGGGCTCCCCCCTGAGAACGTTAAATATATATATAGAATAGAAAATTAATTAATTAATTAAAGAGTTATTTAACTTAACTAACTTGTGTTAGTTAATCTAATAACCTAATTAGTCTATTTATCTGTTAGGTTAGTAAAACAGTGTATGACAAGGGGGCCCCACCCCCTGTTGACCAGTCAAAGTTTGACTGGTCAACTGGGACCCCTTGGACCCACATGTCAGCCCCTCTGGTACAGTTATGTGTACCCGGAGCTGGGTGCACCTAGCAATTCACATTATTTCGAACTAAATAAATTTTAAAAATGAATAAAACTTTGAAAATTAATATAAAATAATCCGTAGCTCGGATGGAAAAACTTTGTACATCAAAGTTGCTTAGAACGACGAGACGAATCCGAATACGTAGCCCGTTCGTCCACCACACATCCCTAGCATAGCAAACACACAACTTTCCTCCTCCGATTCATCTATTCGAAAACGCGAAACACCGGGGATATTTTCCCGAATGTTTCCCCCCTTCACCGGTATCACCTCATACTGCGTTAGGTCACCCCTAGCACTGTGCATTGCCATGTTATGCTTTGTGTTGCTTTGTTTGCTCTGTTATTTATTGTGTTCCCAATCTGTTACTTCTTTCCAGTAGACCCCGAGACTGTCGGAGACCCCTAGTTCAACTACGGTGTTGACGACCCCTCTCTCTTGCCAGAGCAACCAGGCAAGCCCTCCCCCTTGATCACCAGATATCGCCTACTCTTCTCTCTACTGCTTGCATTAGAGTAGTATAGCTTGTTACTGCCTCCCGTTAATCTTAGTCTGATGCATAGCATGTCATTGTTGCTATAACTGTTGATACCTTACCTGCAATCCTAAATGCTTAGTATAGGATGCTAGTTTACCATCAGTGGCCCTACATTCTTGTCCATCTGCGATGCTATACTATGGGCCGTGATCACTCGGGAGGTGATCATGGGTATATACTTACATATATACATGCTATACAGGTGGTGACTAAAGTCGGGTTGGCTCGTTGAGTACCCGCAAGTGATTCCGATCTTGGGGGCTGAAGGGGCGGGTGGCTCCATCCAGGTAGTGGTGGGCCTGAGTTCCCGACGGCCCCGACAGTTACTTTGAGGCGGAGCTGATGAGGACATCAATACCATTGTTACACCCACAGCCCCTACTGTTACATATACTGGACCAATTACTAGAGCTCGCGCACGCCAATTAAATTACCAGGTACTTTCGTTTCTTGGTAATGATTCTAATGTTCATGAGATTATGATGCTGCCTAAATTGGATACATTTGTTTTTCTTTCAAATGAAGGGCCTAGCTTGGAGAAGGATGAACATTGGAGCAAGAACACGCATGAAGTTGATGGCATGCGCAAGGGGATCAAGAACGGAGTTACAAGTGATGATTTCAGGACTTTGAAGCCGCCATAAGGAGTGCATGAAGCCATGGACGAAATATACAAGATGCCACTTCATAATATTCGTCCATAGGCTATTCTAGGTGCTGCGTCACCTTATTAATGGGCCAGGCCCATGTAATTTCGAAATACTTAAGTATAGGCTATTTTTAGAGTCCGTATGTGTGGGGAAACAAGAGTTAGGGTTGGTTTCGGACCCCACCCTCAAGGGCCACGAAATTCCCCTCTCTTCCTCCATATATACAGCCCTTAGGGCGTCGTTTAGACTTTGGGTTTTGTTTAGATTAAAAGTTCGCCATAGCTGCAACTTCGCGTACTTCGTTTGTGTCCAACGACCAGACCAAGACGTCACAGAACCCCACCTTGATCAATAAAGCTTTCATCTTATATTCGCAATATCCAGATTGCAATCTCAGTTTCTTGCTTGTTCTTTGTTTGCTCGCAGGAAACAGGCCCTCGTGGTCAGGTTGATCGTGCTCCGGCGTGGTCAATAACCCCTCGGAAGTTGGTTTAGCGATTGCTAAGGCGCGACGTCTCGCACGTTCGTAGTCGGATCGTCAAGGTCGACTCCCACAGAAAACGATAGCCACCATCTCATCGAAACATCGGGACACCTTTGCCTCTATCAAGTGGTATCAGATCTCCAGGTTGCTCGGTGAGATTTTACAGTTTTTCGTAGATTAGATCGAGTCTGTTCTTCATACCTACAGTCCACGAAAAAGCCACACAAAAAAAATTAGGGTTAGTTCATCATATCTGAACCAATCTGAGCCTTTGCATAATCTTTTTAGGGTTTTTGCTTTGTTGAATTTGCGGTTGCATCGTCGTGTCAAGTTGCTGGTCTTAGAGTCTAGTCTTTTAGAGTTTCGAGTTCTGGTCATAAGTTGTCACGCCGCCGCCGCACCATCATCATCGCCCATCTACCACTTTTGCTTATCCGCCACCGCTCTGAATCCTTATCCATATACCACTACCAATCCGTATCCATATACCACCATCAATCTCTATCCATATACCACCACCGCTACCATATACCACCACCGCTGCCATATACCACAACCATATCTCCACCACCAATCCGAGTTCTTCTCATATTAGGTTTGTTCTTGAGATCAATCTCAATTCCGATTCGTGTTTCCTTGCCTGCGTAGGTCTCGGAAAAAAAAAGTCTGGAGACCCCCGGGCAGTTTTTAGGCCAAAATTTTCACGGGCAAAAATATTTTTTCCCTATCCTATTTTTAGGCTTTTCTGAGTCTTTTGAGCCACGTGCCATCATAGTGATTTTTTGTCGCACTTTTTCGTCGTCGCTGCCCTGATTTCCGAAAAAAAAGTGGAAATTTTTTTTTCGTGCCCATCCTATCAGTTTGACGAGGGAAGAGTTTTGAGACACTCGCCATTATAGTAATTTTTCGCAAAAAAAAAAGAGGAGCGCAAAAAAAAATAGGAGCGCAAAAAAAAGCGAAAAAAAAAGTTCCAGAGTGTGCTTTTCCCTTATTTACGTGCAGCGCCGTGATTTTGTTAGTGTTCTAGGCTCGCGTCTCTAGCACGGTCTAGCCTAGGACCAGCACAGTACCGTCGTTGAGCGTTTATTCAACTTTGCATCTCTGAATTGATTATTGCTGACCCTTTTTGCTACCATACTATAAGCCTTCCCAGCTCCACATACCTCTACGTCGTGCGTTTGACTCTCCCTGGCAATCGCTCTATCCAAGCTTTTGAGAGTTTTGACTACAACGGTTGCCGATCACCGCCTGCTGCTGGGTAAGAACTGGTAAGAATTTGAGATTTGCTTGACGGATTTGTGACACCCGCCACCACCACCTCTTGTTAGTATTCTGTAGGATCATATTCTTGTGTGTTTTCTATTGTTGCTAACCATGGCAGGATCACAAGCCGACGAGACTGACTGGGAGAACATGACGAATCAGGAGTTGCATGATAAATTTCAGCAAATGATGAATGGACAGGTGCAGGATGTGCTAAACAGATTTGAAGAGGCCATGGAGAAGATCGATGACATGGAGAAGACGTTCGAAACAAAGCTCGATGACAGGTTTAATGAATTGCTCGCGCGTCTTCCACCACCACCACCGGCTGCACCTAACGCACCTCTACAACAACAACAACGACGACTACCTACACATCGTGAAACAGCCCTCCGCCGAGCGAGCCGTCTCCCTCTTGCACCTGGCCAAACTGTTGGTGCTGCTGTTGCTACTTCTGTGGCTCCTGCTGCTGATGCGGAGGAGGATGATTTTGCTGGCGATTACGAGGATGAGGTTGATCAAAATCAGAACTACGTGCCACCACTAGCACAGCAACCATCAGGTCGTCCACATGCAAATAATGGCAATGGTAGGGCTCACCCTCAGGTACGAGATCATGACCATCTCCCTAAACTAAAATTGAATATTCCACCATTTGAGGGTAGATATGTTCCTGATATATATCTTACTTGGGAGTTAGAAACTGAACAACGATTTACATGTTTACAATATCCCGAGGAGAGACGTTCTCCTGCTGCTGTTTGTGCATTCACTAGTTTTGCATGTGTTTGGTGGTCTGAGCATTGTAGATTATATCCCATTCCTGCTACTTGGGCTGCTTTGAAAACTGCTATGCGTACTCGTTGGGTTCCACCATATTATCAACGTGAATTACTTCAAAAATTGCAACGCTTAAGACAGGGAAAAAATTCTGTAGAAGAATATTATCAGGAATTACAAACTGGCATGATTAGATGTGGTATTGTTGAGGAGAATGAAGCTATGCTTGCACGTTTTATGGGTGGATTAAATAGAGAGATTCAGACGATTCTAGAGTATAAGGAGTATACTAATATCACTCGTTTATTCCATCTTGCTTGTAAAGCTGAACGTGAAGTGCAGGATCGACAGGCATTGGCGCAGACTAACTTTTCTGCAGGTCGACCTTCTTCATGGACACCACGTGCATCATCTACTTCCACACGTTCTGCTTCACCGGCGCCTCCGTCGGCTGCCACCTCCAACCGTGATACAATAAAGCAGGCACAATCACCACTATCTGCCAAGAGCACACCTTCTGGGCCTGCAAAGAGCTCTTCTTCATCCATGGCATCAACAGGGCAAACACATGATATTATTTGTCGACGTTGCAAGGGTGGAGGTCATTATGCGAGAGAATGCCCATCTAAGCGTGTGATGATTGTTACTGAGGATGGTGGGTATGAGTCCGCTAGTGACTATGATGAGGAGACTTTGGCTCTTATTACACGTGACGAACACGGTGGAGACGATTCTGATCATGAGACGCAATACATGGCTCCTGAAGATGCTGACAGGTATGAATGTTTAGTTGCTCAACGTGTTTTGAGTGTGCAGGTTACACAAGCTGAGCAAAATCAGAGGCATAATTTGTTCCATACAAAGGGAGTTGTGAAGGAACGTTCTGTTCGCGTGATCATAGATGGAGGGAGTTGCAACAACTTGGCTAGCATCGAGATGGTGGAGAAGCTATCTCTCACCACAAGACCACATCCACATCCTTACTACATCCAATGGTTCAACAACAGTGGCAAGGTTAAGGTAACACGTATTGTTCGTGTGCATTTTAGTATCTCTACATATGCTGATTATGTTGATTGTGATGTGGTACCGATGCAAGCATGTTCCTTATTACTTGGTAGACCATGGCAATTTGATAAAAATTCTATTCACCATGGTAGAAACAATCAGTATACTCTTGTTCATAAGGATAAAAATATTACTTTGCTTCCTATGACTCCTGATTCCATTTTGAAAGATGATATTAATAGAGCTAATAAAGCAAAACAGGAGAAAACTAAGAGTGAAAATCAGATTGTGGCAAAAGAATTTGAGCAACAAATGCAGCCTAATAATAATAAACAATCTAGTGTTGCTTCTGAAATTAAATTGAAAAGTGCATGTTTACTTGCCACCAAATCTGATATTGATGATCTAGATTTTAGCAAATCTGTTTGCTATGCTTTTGTGTGCAAAGAGGCATTATTTTCATTCGAGGACGTGCCTTCCTCTTTGCCTCCTGCTGTCACTAACATTTTGCAGGAGTTCGCCGACGTCTTTCCACAAGACGTGCCACCGGGATTACCACCTATTCGCGGGATTGAGCATCAAATTGACTTAATTCCCGGTGCATCATTACCCAACCGGGCACCATACCGTACCAATCCAGAGGAGACGAAGGAGATTATGCGTCAAGTACAAGAACTGCTCGACAAAGGTTATATACGCGAATCCCTAAGTCCTTGTGCTGTTCCTATCATTTTAGTGCCGAAATAGGATGGCACATCGCGTATGTGTGTTTATTGTAGAGGCATTAATAATATTACTATTCATTATCGTCATCCTATTCCTAGGCTAGATGACATGCTGGATGAATTGAGTGGCTCTACAATATTCTCCAAAGTTGATTGGCGTAGTGGATACCATCAAATTCGTATGAAATTGGGCGATGAATGGAAAACATCATTTAAAACTAAGTCTGGATTATATGAGTGGTTAGTCATGCCTTTTGAGTTAACTAATGCACCTAGTACTTTCATGAGGTTAATGAACAAAGTTTTACGTTCTTTCATTGGACGATTTGTGGTAGTCTATTTTGATGACATACTGATTTATAATAAATCTTTGGAGGAACATTTGGAACATTTACGTGCTGTTTTTATTGCTCTACGTGATGCACGTTTGTTTGGTAACCTTGGAAAGTGCACCTTTTGCACCGACCGAGTATCTTTTCTTGGCTATGTTGTTACTCCACAGGGAATTGAAGTTGATAAAGCCAAGATTGAAGCTATTGAGAGTTGGCCGCAGCCCAAAACGGTCACACAAGTGAGGAGTTTCCTTGGCCTCGCTGGTTTCTATAGGCGTTTTGTGAGAGATTTCAGCACCATTGCTGCACCTCTCAACGAGCTTACAAAGAAGGATGTGCCTTTTGTTTGGGGTACCGCACAGGAAGAAGCCTTCACGGTATTGAAAGATAAGTTGACACATGCTCCTTTACTCCAACTTCCTAATTTCAATAAGACTTTTGAGCTTGAATGTGATGCTAGTGGAATTGGATTAGGAGGTGCGTTATTACAAGATGGAAAACCTGTTGCATACTTTTCTGAAAAATTGAGTGGGCCTAGTCTGAACTATTCTACTTATGATAAAGAATTATATGCTCTTGTTCGGACCTTAGAAACATGGCAACATTATTTATGGCCCAAGGAATTTGTTATACATTCTGATCATGAATCTTTGAAACACATTAAAAGTCAAGCAAAACTGAACCGTCGACATGCTAAATGGGTTGAATTCATTGAGACTTTCCCTTATGTGATTAAACACAAGAAGGGTAAAGAAAATGTTATTGCTGATGCCTTGTCTCGTCGTTATACTATGCTTTCACAACTTGACTTTAAAATATTTGGTTTGGAGACCATCAAGGATCAATATGTTAATGATGCTGAATTTAAAGATGTATTGCAGAATTGTAAGGAAGGGAGAACTTGGAACAAGTTCATTCTTAACGATGGATTTGTGTTTCGTGCTAACAAGCTATGCATTCCAGCTAGCTCCGTTCGTCTTTTGTTGTTGCAGGAGGCGCATGGAGGAGGATTAATGGGACACTTTGGCGTCAAGAAGATGGAGGATATACTTGCTACACATTTCTTTTGGCCAAAGATGAGACGGGATGTTGAGCGTTTTGTTGCTCGCTGCACTACATGTCAAAGAGCTAAGTCACGACTCAATCCTCATGGTTTATATATGCCTTTGCCTGTACCTAGTGTTCCTTGGGAGGATATATCTATGGACTTTGTTTTAGGTTTACCTAGAACAAAGAAGGGGAGGGATAGCATATTTGTTGTCGTGGACAGGTTCTCGAAAATGGCACACTTTATACCATGTCATAAAAGCGATGATGCTGTTAATGTTGCTGATTTGTTCTTTCGTGAAATTATTCGCTTACATGGTGTGCCAAATACTATTGTTTCAGATCATGATACTAAATTTCTTAGCCACTTTTGGAGATGTTTATGGGCTAAGTTGGGGACTAAGCTGCTTTTTAGTACTACTTGTCACCCCCAAACTGATGGACAAACTGAAGTAGTCAATAGAACATTGTCTACTATGCTTAGGGCTGTTTTGAAGAATAACAAGAAAATGTGGGAAGAATGCTTGCCTCATATTGAATTTGCTTATAATCGTTCATTGCATTCTACTACTAAGATGTGCCCTTTTGAAATTGTGTATGGTTTCCTACCTCGTGCACCTATTGATTTGTTGCCTCTTCCATCTTCGGAGAAGGTTAATTTTGATGCTAAAGAACGTTCTGAATTGATTTTAAAAATGCATGAGTTAACTAAGGAAAACATTGAGCGTATGAATGCTAAATATAAACTTGCTGGAGATAAGGGTAGAAAACATGTTGTGTTTGCACCTGGAGATCTTGTTTGGTTACATTTGCGTAAAGATAGATTTCCTAATCTGCGCAAATCAAAGCTAATGCCACGTGCTGATGGTCCTTTTAAGGTTTTAGAGAAAATAAATGATAATGCATATAAACTTGAGCTACCTGCAGATTTTGGGGTTAGTCCCACTTTTAATACTGCAGATTTGAAGCCTTATTTGGGTGAGGAAGATGAGCTTCCGTCAAGGACGACTTCATTTCAAGAAGGGGAGGATGATGAGGACATCAATACCATTGTTACACCCACATCCCCTACTGTTACATATACTGGACCAATTACTAGAGCTCGCGCACGCCAATTAAATTACCAGGTACTTTCGTTTCTTGGTAATGATTCTAATGTTCATGAGATTATGATGCTGCCTAAATTGGATACATTTGTTTTGCTTTCAAATGAAGGGCCTAGCTTGGAGAAGGATGAACATTGGAGCAAGAACACGCATGAAGTTGATGGCATGCGTAAGGGGATCAAGAACGGAGTTACAAGTGATGATTTCAGGACTTTGAAGCCGCCATAAGGAGTGCATGAAGCCATGGACGAAATATACAAGATTCCACTTCATAATATTCGTCCATAGGCTATTCTAGGTGCTGCGTCACCTTATTAATGGGCCAGGCCCATGTAATTTCGAAATACTTAAGTATAGGCTATTTTTAGAGTCCGTATGTGTGGGGAAACAAGAGTTAGGGTTGGTTTCGGACCCCACCCTCAAGGGCCACGAAATTCCCCTCTCTTCCTCCATATATACAGCCCTTAGGGCGTCGTTTAGACTTTGGGTTTTGTTTAGATTAAAAGTTCGCCATAGCTGCAACTTCGCGTACTTCGTTTGTGTCCAACGACCAGACCAAGACGTCACAGAACCCCACCTTGATCAATAAAGCTTTCATCTTATATTCGCAATATCCAGATTGCAATCTCAGTTTCTTGCTTGTTCTTCGTTTGCTCGCAGGAAACAGGCCCTCGTGGTCAGGTTGATCGTGCTCCGGCGTGGTCAATAACCCCTCGGAAGTTGGTTTAGCGATTGCTAAGGCGCGACGTCTCGCACGTTCGTAGTCGGATCGTCAAGGTCGACTCCCACATAAAACGATAGCCACCATCTCATCGAAACATCGGGACACCTTTGCCTCTATCAGGAGCGACAGGGCAGGTTGAGACCACCTATGAGAGAGGTGGGCCTGGCCCTGGTCGGCGTTCGCGGTTACTTCAAAATAACACGCTTAACGAGATCTGGGTATTTGATCTGAGTCTGGCTACTGGCCTATACGCACTAACCAACTACGCGGGAACAGTTATGGGCACTCGACATCGTGGTATCAGTCGAAGCCTTCGTGACGTCAGCGACTGAGCGGCGCGCGCCGGGTTGGACCGCGTAACGCAACTTCCTTTGTAATGGAGGTTGCTAGGTCTGCTCTCCGGCCGCATATGCAACATGCAGGTGTGCAATGGGCGATGGGCCCAGACCCCTGTGCCATAGGATTTAGACCGGCGTGCTGACCTCTCTATTGTGCCTAGGTAGGGCTGCGACATGTTGATCTTCCGAGGCCGGGCATGACCCAGAAAAGTGTGTCCGGACAAAGGGGATCGAGCGTGTTCGGAAATGTGGTCACCCTTGTAGGGAAGTTAATCTATTCGAATTGCCATGATCTTCGGTAACAGGACGACTTGGAGTTGTACCTTGACCTTATGACAACTAGAACCGGATACTTAATAAAATACACCCTTCCAAGTGCCAGATACAACCGGCGATCGCTCTCTCACAGGGCGACGAGGGGGAGGATCATCGGTTAGGATTATGCTATGCGATGTTAATTCGTGAACTTACCATCTGCTCTCTTCTACATGCTGCAAGATGGAGGTTACCAGAACCGTAGTCTTTGATAGGACTAGCTATCCCCCTCTTATTCCGGCATTCTGCAGTTCAGTCCACATATGATACCCCTTTTCCATTTGATAACAATGCATACATATGTAGTGTAGCTCCTTCCTTGCGAGTACTTTGGATGAGTACTCACGGTTGCTTTGCTCCCTCTTTTCCCCCTTTATATACCCGATTGCTGCGACCAGACGATGGAGCCCAGGAGCCAGACGCTACTGTCGTTGACGACTACTACTACACTGGAGGTGCCTACTACTAGGTGCAGGCCGCTGACGACGACCAGGAGTAGTTTAGGAGGATCCCAGGCAGGAGGCCTGCGCCTCTTTTGACCTATATCCCAGTTTGTGCTAGCCTTCTTAAGGCAAACTTGTTTAACTTATGTCTATCCTCAGATATTGTTGTTTCCGCTGACTCGTCTATGATCGAGCTCTTTTATTCGAGTCTTCGAGGCCCCTGGCGTGTAATATGATGCTTGTATGACTTATTTTATTTGTAGAGTTGTGTTGTGATATCTTCCCGTGATTCCCTGATCTTGATCGTACATGTTTGCGTGTATGATTAGTGTACAGTCAAATTGGGGGCGTCACAAGTTGGTATCAGAGCCGACTGCTTGTAGGAATCCCACTTCCACACTCCTTGGCCGAAGTCGAGTCTAGGCATTACAAAACTTTTTACTAACATGGCTGTGTGCCTTACGGGCCCACGTCGCCATCTGGGCGGTATTAGGATCTTTTACCCCTCGTCTATACTCTGGGACTCTGATCTCTCTTCTATTCGGGTTAAATGATTTTGCTAACTCTAACTCTAGGTTCTCGTAAATACTTTCTCCCGAAGAGCCCCTTCATTCCAGATGATGGCCTACTTCACCAGAAGATTCCCAAGATACTCTCCATTATTCTCTCGAGACCTTGTGCCCACCACTTTTGCTATTCCCGACCATCGATAAATCCTTATGGATAACTGCTTACACTTGTCGTTCTTACCTTTGTTCCTAGTTGCCCCTATTATTACTTGATACCCTAAAAGTTTCTTCGATAATTCGAGAATCCTTTGTGCCCACCGCTTTGCAGCTCTTTGCCGCAGACATACCCTTACGGAAAATTTCTCGCACTTATCGAGTATCTGCTCATCCCCAGTTGATTCATGTATTTCACAAAGGTTTTTGAAATACCATTCGATCTTCGAAAATCCTCAACAACCTATTGCTCTTGAAATTCTTGCTTGCTTGCATTATAATTAACCTCATAAGTCCGGTAATCTTATTGGCATCCTTAGTCATTATCAGTTGGAGTCTATTGAATCAATATGTTGCGAATGCTCACAATCCTTAATCAGATCCTTCATTTCGTCCTTCCGGCTCAGACGTCATTTTAAACATGAGCTGGATCTCGACCAATCAAATTGCCATCGATTGTACCCCTAAGGCTATTCAACTTATCCATCCCTAATCAGAGCATTGCTTCTGATCCCTTGTCTTGGAATTCATAATTCCTTTGCATTTGAGCTTTGAGTTAGTCAGTTGTTTCTATAATCTGATCTCCTTGCATTCTTTCTTCCTCTGGCTGAGTATCGATGCTCACATCGGATCCCTTGTGGACCACCAGATCCTTTATTGGATTTTATCCGACAACGTCCTTCATATTCAATAACCTTGTGAGCCTTTCCTAGGATACATAATGCATTTGCAAAATTGTATCCCCTACTTTCTCAACCATGCTCTGCTCCCGAGCTTGAGTTATTCGCTCTTGAAGTTGTGGTATGTGTTCATAAGATGCCCCAATGGGTTGAACCTTGCCTTCTCTAAAACCGTGTGAACCCAAAAGTTTTCACGAGTCATACTCTTATGGTGCTTCGCCAGATAAAATTTCAACCCTACAACTTCTTTGAAGACGAGAAGTGAATGAAAGGTTATGCATTAAAAAAGTGGGAGTCGGCCTTGAACTTTGAGTTCATGCCCATGGACCCGATGTGGAACTTATCATAGAAGCTTCTTGCAAAATATTTAATCATTTGGGTAATTCTTTCGGTGTCATTAAATTGGATCCCTTGCAGCTATGGTTCCGACCATATTGTTCTTCTTTGATCCCATTCCTCGGGCAAGTTTAACTATTTGTCTTCTATGGATCAATACACTAGTCCAACCTTTACTTTGATCTACCGTCGAGTATTACCCCCTGGTATCTCAAGATTATCTTGGAACTGCATAACTTCTTATGAGTTCTTCATCAAGTACTACATTCTCACTGATTACAATTTTTCATGGGCTCTGAGTAATTAAACACTTAAAGACACAGATAACGGAATCGAGCCCGCAATGTGATTCAACAAGTAATAGAAATCTTCATTGCTTACAAGTTTAATAGTCCTTCAAGTCATTCCTAGCCTAATCGGCTATTTCATTATCGTGCTAATTTTATCGGTGCTACCTGGTTCTTAATCCCGGAGCACAATTTTCAATGATGAGCTAAGCTTACGTCGATCTTCGTCATCATATCATTTTGCCTTGGACAGCAAGCTTGTTTTGGAGTTTGTGTCGTACCCTTGGATCCATTAACCTTTCGCTTCATCATTCCTTTGATGTCATCGCCGATTGATTACATCTTCGTAGAGCCTCTCAACAAAATTTGCCGTGATCGTTAACAACATTTTGATTCCTTCTAGGATATCAATCGAACTCGTGATGGTAAGTGCCATCCTCGTCCATTGGTAATTTGAATCACCATCGACAGCATATTTACCTTCCTTTCATCACAAACTTGTTCATGTTATGCATGCAACTTGCTATCCAGTTTGTGTTATGTTCTACCTTGAAGTATTACTGTCCTTATGTCAAGGATGTTGCAAGGATTGCTCCACCTCTTAAATAATTCTTGGTATAGTGATACTTCTCACAAGCACCATTATTTCTTGGTCCCTGTATTAACTAACCGGGAATATCAACAAGTGAATGATCGTGTTTGGATTCTGTACTTCTAGCAGCCCTATTGCTTTGAAGTTAATGGTCGATAGTTCATTCTTAGACTATTGGTTATTGAATCACCATTCTAACATTGATCATGCTACCTAAGCCAATATTTTGGGTGCACCTTTCAACCAATGTTTAATTATGTATGTTTACCTCGAGCATACATCATTACATCATTTGATCTGGCAAGTGCTATCTCCTTGTTCACATAATTGTGGAAATCTATCTTTTAGTAAAACTAGAGGAATTGTCGCCGAGTCCATCAGCCACCCCCTCATCATTTCCCTCGTTTAATGGTGAACTCTTTTTCGGAACTCGCTTCCATAGTTCATTTCCTAAGAATATTACAATGTCATCTCGTCAATTGTGTTGCACCTTTTCTTCTTAGTCATCCTGATACTGAGGTATCCTGACACCAATCAACTCTGAATCTCGGTCAGATATGATGGTTGGGACATATTTCCATGGGTTATAACATTGGTCTTTAACCCAATAAGGTGATGTCATCCTAACCCACCTGCCCGGAGGACCTATTGTTATAGTTTCCTTTTTAGCAAGGTTAGCCATTCTTCCATGAGGAAACTGTAAGACTTATTCTATAAGTTGTTCCTAACGAATCCATAGTATATCCAAGTCCGACCTTTGCTTGAAGACCATGTCAATACTATCTCGAAGCATGTCTGTGGTACTCCGATTTTCAATAAGAACATTGAAAGCGCAATGCTAAATGTTTCTTGATCAGTTATCCAAACACCGTTGTATGGGTAATGTCATAAAATTTCTCTCAGCTTACCTAAAGAGTTTTCTACATTATACCCTGTCCTAGATATTATGCTCTGCTTGTCCTTGGGAAGGATATACCCTTGAATTATGTGTTTAAACATGTTTTTCCTTTCCATTGTTTGGTTTAACCTTTCTTCTAATCTACATGACCTAAGCAGTAATATTCTCCTGCTTATGTAAACACCTCGTTGTACCACTCTGTCAGTAAGACCATGTCACTATTGTTGATGACATTCCGGTAGCCACCGATGGACGAGGACCTTGCCTATTGGTCCGCCTCGTTCAATGAGCAGGAAAATGGTTCTCTTCGTCCCTCGCCCTTGGAGCCGACGATGTTGCCAACATAACTGACAGGCTATGCTCTGACATGCCTTCCTATCATGCTCGTGCATGATGACAGCGCCCTCCCTACTTCGTAACCCATATGGTGGGCTCATAACCCACAGTTCCACGGGATCGAAACCCGACTCTCCTGTACACCCCCTGTCCCCAAGGTTGTTCCTCGCGCTTGACTTCGTATGTAATTCACGGACCACCTGCCTAGTGATCTAATCCGGTATCAGACGCAATACTTATTCTCATTGCTCTGAACCCATTTCACACTTCGTTTCAGGCAATGAACCATTGCCTATGCGCTTGAAACTTCTATTTTGCACCTTCTTACTTTGCTCTCGATATTTTCTTAAGATTAGATACGAGAGTTACTTTCCGCCACCTTCCCCAATGTTATCTACCAGTTAGTCAACCGTGCAGAGGTCTGTTCCCCCCGTAATACACCCCCTTTTTATTTCGTAAGTACGATGGAGCTTCCGAAGAAAGGAGGACGCCTTCATCATGATGACTTGAAGCAGAGAAATGAAGACGTCAACATAGTGGACCTACCTCTTCGAGAAGAGCAACCAAGACCAAGAAGAATCATTAGAATGTCGTAACCAAATCCCTCCCCCTTACTCCCCTCCTAAATCTCGGAATGACATTTCTTGTAGTGGAGGAGAATTGTGACGTCCGGGTAATTAAGCTACAGTAATTCCCTGCTAATGATGCCATGTCACCATGATTACTGTTGTTAAACTCGTGACGATTCAGATCCTATTCAAATTCAGATTCAAATTTGAAGACAAGATTTAATTTTTTTTCAAGCGTGAAAACAAAATGTTCAAAGTGCGGCAAATATTCTCTGGATATTTTTCATGTTGAAACCACATTTTTTTAGTGTTTAAGTGCACTAAAATATTTAAAACAGCAGCAAAACATTTAACTAACTACCCTTTTCAAATTGATAAAATATTAAACTATTTGTTTTATTGCCAAAAACTTATGGGGAAGTGGCATACTTATTAAAACTAAATTAGGAGCCAGTGGTGTAATTTGTAAAACCAAATTCAAAAGGAAACTAAAATAAAAACATTAAAAGAGAAATATAAAATAAAACAAATGATAAAATAAAATAAAATACAAAAGAAAAGAAAAATAAACTAAAATAAAACAAAACCCACACCCAACTGGGCCTTAGCCCAGCCAATGGCCTACCAGGCCGGCCCACCCCACCCCTTATATGGCCTCCCCAGGGCACACCCTAACCTACCGACACCCTCCACTCTCCCCACACCCGCTCTCCCTCACCTCCCTCGATCCAGATCGGATCGAGGCACCGAACGTCGCCGCCCGGAGATGCAACCCCATCGCCGCCCCGGCGCACGTCCCTGTCCCCAACCCCAGCCGCCTCGCCTCCTCCCCGACGTGCTCCACCGACCCCGACGCCACCCCGAACTGCCGTCGCCGAGCGTCATCCACCCGAGGCTCCCCCGTCGCCGCCTGTCGTCTTCGTCGTCCTCCGCGACCATCACTTCCACTCCCTACACTACTCGGTGAGGGTCACGCCCTCTCCTCTCTCCCATGTCCCGCGCACGCTACGGCGCCATCACTCCCCTGCAACTCTCTGTCACCACGGCCACCACGCCCTCGACGGGGTTCGGCCACGCCCGCAGTCACTACGCCCTCCGCTCGTCCCAACCTGCCGCTGCAGCTCCAGCCTCTACCTCGGCTCTGCTGCCGCGGGCTGCCTCTGCTGTCAGCCCCGCTCGACCGCCCCGCACTGTGCCGGCGGACGCGCCACCCGGGCGCACCCTCCTCCCATGTGCCCGCTCACGCGCTCCCACAGCCGGCCGGCGCCCCGCCGTGCCCCCTGCTCCTAGCTGTTGCTGTCGTGCTGTACCTCGTTCCCTCGCCACCGCTTGTTGGAGCCGCCGCGTCGCGCCAACCCGCCTCCCGCACTGTCCCGTTCACCGCTCCCGGCCCTCGCACCACAACCCTGCCTCTGTGTCCGTCGGCGTCGCGCCGCGCGCCCGCCGCCTTCTCTCGCTGACCGCAGCGCCCGCTCGGGTGCCCATCCGGCTCCGCCCGTTAACCCGTTAGCCCACACCCGCTATGCCCCGCTGGCCTATGACATGTGGGGCTGCCCCTTGAGAACGTTAAATATATATATATAATAGAAAATTAATTAATCAATTAATTAAAGAGTTATTTAACTTAATTAACTTGTGTTAGTTAATATAATAACCTAATTAGTCTAGTTATCTGTTAGGTTAATAAAACACTATATGACAAGGGGCCCCACCCCCTGTTGACCAGTCAAAGTTTGACTGGTCAACTGGGACCCCTTGGACCCACATGTCAGCCCCTCTGGTACAGTTATGTGTACCCAGAGCTGGGTGCACATAGCAATTCACATTATTTCGAACTAAATTAAATTTAAAAATGAATAAAACTTTGAAAATTAATATAAAATAATCCGTAGCTCGGATGGAAAAACTTTGTACACCAAAGTTGCTCAGAACGATGAGACAAATCCGAGTACGTAGCCTGTTCGTCCACCACACATCCCTAGCATAGCAAACACGCAACTTTTCCCCTCCGATCCATCTGTCCGAAAACGCGAAACACCAGGGATATTTTCCCGGATGTTTCCCCCCTTCACCGATATCACCTCATACCGCGTTAGGTCAGCCCTAGCACCACGCATTGCCATGTTATGCTTTGTGTTGCTTTGTTTTCTCTGTTATTTATTGTGTTCCCCTCCGTTACTTCTTTTCGGTAGACCCCGAGACTGTCGGAGACCCCCAGTTCAACTACGATGTTGACGACCCCTCTCTCTTGCCAGAGCAACCAGGCAAGCCCCCCCCCTTAATCACCAGATATCACCTACTCTTCTCTCTACTGCTTGCATTAGAGTAGTGTAGCTTGTTACTGCTTTCCGTTAATCCTATTCTGATGCATAGGCTGTCATTGTTGCTATAACTGTTGATACCTTACCTGCAATCCTAAATTCTTAGTACTGGATGCTAGTTTACCATCAGTGGCCCTACAATCTTGTCCATCTGCCATGCTATAATATCGGGTCGTGATCACTCGGGAGGTGATCATGGGTATATACTTACATATATACATGCTATACAGGTGGTGACTAAAGTCGGGTCGGCTCGTTGAGTACCCGCAAGTGATTCCGATGTTGGGGGCTGAAGGGGCAGGTGGCTCCATCCAGGTAGTGGTGGGCCTGAGTTCCCGACGGCCCCTGACTGTTACTTTGAGGCGGAGCGACAAGGCAGGTTGAGACCACCTAGGAGAGCGGTGGGCCTAGCCCTGGTCGGCGTTCGCGGTTACTTCAAAATAACACGCTTAACGAGATCTGGGTATTTGATCTGAGTCTGGCTACTGGCAAATACGCACTAACCAACTACGCGAGAACAGTTATGGGCACTCGACGTCGTGGTATCAGCCGAAGCCTTCATGACATCAGCGACTGAGCGGCACGCGCCGGGTTGGACCGCGTAACGCAACTTCCTTTGTAATGGAGGTTGCTAGGTCTGCTCTCCGGCCGCGTACGCAACGTGCAGGTGTGCAATGGGCGATGGGCCCAGACCCCTGCGCCATAGGATTTAGATCGGTGTGCTGACCTCTCTGTCGTGCCTAGGTAGGGCTGCGATGTGTTGATCTTCCGAGGCTGGGCATGACCCAGAAAAATGTGTCCGGACAAAGGGGATCGAGCATGTTGGGAAATGTGGTGCACCCCTGCAGGGAAGTTAATCTATTCGAATAGCCGTGATCTTCGGTAACAAGACGACTTGGAGTTGTACCTTGACCTTATGACAACTAGAACCGGATACTTAATAAAATACACCCTTCCAAGTGCCAGATACAACCGGTGATCGCTCTCTCATAGGGCGATGAGGGGAGGATCATCAGTTAGGATTATGCTATGCGATGTTACTTGGTGAACTTACCATCTGCTCTCTTCGACATGCTGCAAGATGGAGGTTACCAGAAGCGTAGTCTTCGATAGGACTAGCTATCCCCCTCTTATTCCGGCATTCTGCAGTTCAGTCCATATATGATGCCCCTTTTCCATTTGATACCAATGCATACATATGTAGTGTAGCTCCTTGCTTGTGAGTACTTTGGAGGAGTACTCACGGTTGCTTTGCTCCCTCTTTTCCCCCTTTATATACCTGATTGCTGCGACTAGACGATGGAGCCCAGGAGCCAGACGCTACTGTCGTTGACGACTACTACTACTACACTAGAGGTGCCTACTACTACGTGCAGGCCGCTGACGACGACCAGAAGTAGTTTAGGAGGATCCTAGGCAGGAGGTCGGCGCCTCTTTCGACCTATATCCTAGTTTGTGCTAGCCTTCTTAAGGCAAACTTGTTTAACTTATGTCTGTACTCAGATATTGTTGTTTCCGCTGACTCGTCTATGATCGAGCTCTTGTATTCGAGCCTTCAAGGCCCCTGGCTTGTAATATGATGCTTGTATGACTTATTTTATTTGTAGAGTTGTGTTGTGATATCTTCCCGTGAGTCCCTGATCTTGATCATACACGTTTGCGTGTATGATTAGTGTACGGTCAAATTGGGGGCGTCACATGATTTTACTCGTGATGCTTAGAGTTTTTCCCTTTTATCTACACTACTATGATCTACGTAGGTGCTTTCTGTCGTACTAGCAGTACTCCACCCTTCAAGCTAAACAATACATCACTCATAATTCCAAAGCTTAGTTGTTCAAATATGATTGTGATATGATACTGATATTAGTTAACAGACACATTTAATTGGTTAGCTAAAGGTCCCACTTGAGATTCCAAATGAATGTCACGACATATAGAGAGGTAGCAGGAATTGCATTTCTTTGTCACTTGTTGACTGTACTTTTGAAAACACAAGTGCTCCCTGGGTGATTTTGGTAATTAATGTCAACATATCTCTTGTTGGACTAATACTTCTGTCTAGTATATTTCAGATAAGTTCAACAGTGGAGTGGCTTGGACAAGAGGATGTGGAACCCCTTCAAAATGGTAAGGACAAAAGATTGGCAAAAGCTCAAAAGCTCAAGACTATACATTTTCATTTTAGTGATCCAAGATCACATTGAGTCCATAGGAAAAGCCAATACTATCAAAAGGGGATGAGGTGTTGCTTAATGGCTTGCTTGCTCAAAGTGCTTAGTGATATGCTCCAAAGCCCTCAACCACTTTCTCATATCCACATATGTCCCAAACCAAAAGTCAAACTCGGCCCCACCGATTTGATCTATCCGGTGCCACCGAGTTCACTTGACATAGCCACTGCCAGAAACCCTAATCAGTTCGGTCTCACCGATGGGATCTGGTCACACCGAGATGGGCTTGCAAACTCTCTGTTACCTGTTGCAATAATTTCGGTCTCACCAAGATATGCAATCGGTCCCACCGAGTTTGCTTGACCAACTCTCTATTTTGCTTATTACCAAAATCGGTCCCGCCGAGTTTGTGTAATCGGTCAAACCGAGTTGAGGTTTTACCCTAACCCTAGCACATCGGTCCCATCAAGTTGATAATATCGGTCCCACCAAAAATCCTAACGTTCACATTTTGAACTAAATCGGTCTGACCGAGTTCCTTGATCCGGTCCCACCGAGTTTGGCAAATTGTGTGTAATAGCTAGATTTTGTGTGGAGGCTATATATACCTCTGCACCCTTTCTTCATATGTGGAGAAAGCCACCAGAATGTGCCTACATTTCCAGCATACATTTTCTGAGAGAGAACGACCTACTCTTGTGTTGAGACCAAGATACTCCATTCCAACTACAAGAATCTTGATCTCTAGCCTTCCCAAGTTGTTTTCCACTCAAATCATCTTTCCACCAAATCCAAATATGTGAGAGAGAGTTGAGTGTTAGGGAGACTATCATTTGAAGCAAAAGAGCAAGGAGTTCATCATAAACACACCATCTATTACCTTTTGGAGAGTGGTGTCTCCTAGATTGGTTAGGTGTCACTTGGGAGCCTCCGTCAAGATTGTGGAATTGAACCAAGGAGTCTGTAAGGGCAAGGAGATTGCCTACTTCATGAAGATCTACCCAAGTGAGGCAAGTTCTTTGTGGGCGATGGCCATGGTGGGATAGACAAGGTTGCTTCTTCGTGGACCCTTCGTGGGTGGAGCCCTCCGTGGACTCGCGCAACCGTTACCCTTCATGGGTTGAAGTCTCCATCAACGTGGATGTACGATAGCACCACCTATCGGCACCACGCCAAAAATCTCCATGTCTCCAATTGCATTTGCACACTCCAATCCCATCCCTTTACTTTCTTGCAAGTTACATGCTTTACTTTCCGCTGCTCATATAATCTTGCCATGCTTGCTTGAAATGTATTGTGAATGTTTAAACTTGTGCTAAAACTCCACTTTAACTTAAAGAATTTAAAAACTTCTACTTTTCTTGTTGAGGGTCTAATCGCCCCCCTCTAGACACCTCGTCTGGATCCTACAATTGGTATCAGAGCATTGGTCTCCATTGCTTTGGTTTAAACAACATTCGAGGAAGATGGATGAGTCTACTTTGGGGAGTCTTAGACGTAGAGTGCATATACTTGATGGAGACTTCTTTCATGAGTAGAAAATTGAGATGCTTGAGATTTTCAATGAATATTACTTGAACAAGTACATTACTAGCCCTTGTGCACCCCTCATTGACCCCTTGCATCCTACCCTTGATGATTCTATTAAGATGATCCGTAATCTTAGAACTGTTAATCTTATCACTAGAGGTTTACCTAGAAATTTGATTGCTAGCTTGCCTGCTCTTGATTGTGCTTACACCATATGGAGATTTCTTGAGGAACGATTTCCAAACTATTCGTTGCAAAACTTAGATGAAATTCTTCATAAGTCTATTGCCTTGAGTAAGATGAATTCCAATGATCCTAAGTTTGGTGATTGTCTATTTGAGCTTACTAACCGCATGCGTGCCAAAGGAGATATTGGAACCATTAGCAATATAATCTCCGAAGCCATTAGAATTCATAAAGATGAACATTGTGATGATCACTTATCTAATGAATCACTCTCTCTAGGAATTGATCAATCACAAGACGATGCTGAACATGGATACTATGGTGAGGATGATGATAGTGTCTTTGATCTCGATGAGTCTATGAGACATTTTGGTCTTATGGCTAATCTTCATGGCTACATGGCTGGAGGAAAGGAATGGGTTCTTGATAGTGGATGTACCGATCACATGACCGGAGCCAAGGATATGTTTCGTGAGCTTGCTGAAAACAACGGCACTCGAAAGTATGTTACTTTTGGTGACAACTCAAAGGGTAAGGTGGTTGGCCTTGGTAAGGTGGCCATCTCACATGATAGCTCCATACAAAATGTTATGCTCGTTGAATCCCTTGGCTATAATTTACTTTCCGTATCTAGACTTGCTGACTTTGGTTTCAATGTCCTATTTACTGAAGTAGATTGCCAAGTGTTTCATAGAGATAATCATAAAATGGTCTTTACTGGTTTACGTAGAGGTGATTTTTACACTGTTGATTTCACTAAAGAGGCTCAACCTAGAACTTGCTTAATTGCTAAATCCTCTAAAGGTTGGTTGTGGTATAGAAGGTTAGATCATGTGGGCATGCGAAATCTTGATAAGCTTATTAAAGGTGATCATATCCTTGGAGTGAAAGATGTTATATTTGACCAGGATAGATTGTGCAGTGCTTGTCAAGCAGGAAAACAAGTTGGAGGAAGTCACCCCGTGAAGAACATCATGACCATGAGAAGACCGCTCGGGCTACTTCATATGGATCTCTTTGGTCCCAATGCCTATAAAAGTCTCGGTGGAAACTCATTTGTTCTAGTCATAGTAGATGATTTTTTAAGATTTACGTGGGTGTTCTTTCTTGATGATAAATCTCAGGTCCAAAAGATCTTCAAGAACTTCGCTAGGAAGGCCCAAATTCAACTTGAAGTGAAGATCAAGAAGCTTCGCGGCGACAATGGAACGAAGTTCAAGAACGCAAATGTGGATACATTTCTTGACGAAGAAGGGATTTCACACGAGTTCTCGGCTATGTACACGCCTCAACAATATGGATTTGTTGAGAGGAAGAACCGGACTCTTATTGAGATGACAAGAACGATGCTTGATGAGTACAAGACACCAAAACAATTTTGGGAGGAAGTGGTTGAGACAGCTTGTCATGCAACAAATCGCTTGTATCTTCACAAGCTACTCGGCAAGACGGCATAGGAGCTTCTCACCGGTAACAAATTCCAAGTTTGATACTTTCGAGTATTCGGCTCAAAGTGCTATATTCTTGATAAGCATCGTCGTTCTAAATTTGCTCCTAAATCTCATGAGGGTTTCCTACTTGGTTATGGCTCAAACTCTCACACTTACCGTGTCTACAACAACTTCACCCGAAAGGTTGAAGAGACGGTAGATGTGAAGTTTGATGAATCTAACGGTTCGCAAATAGAGCAACTGCCAATTGATGTAGGAGACAAAGTCCCTTCGGAAGCAATCCAAGACTTGTATATTGGCAAGATTCGTCCAACGGAGGTGAAGGAGAGCACCTCGTCCGTCCAAGTGGAAGCTTCTACCTCACGACAAGGTGAACCAAGAGTTGACACGGAGGCATCCACAAGTGGGACATGCCAAGATGAAGGAAATGAGGAAGTACAGCAAGATGAACCTCTTCAACCTCCTTCTCCACCTCGACAAGAGAACGATAATGTAAACAACTAAGAAGGCCAAGAGGAAGAACAAGATGATGAAGAAGATGTTCCACCCCGACCCAAATAAAAGCTCTCACGAGTTAGAGCAAGAGTCATAAGAGACCATCCCGCGAGCAAATCATCAATGATATCCAAACTGGGAGAATCACTCGCTCTAAAACTCGTTTGGCTAATTTTTGTGAACATTATTCATTCATCTCTAGCATTGAACCTATGAAGGCTGAAGAAGCATTGGAAGATCCGGATTGGATAAATGACATGCATGAAGAGCTACACAACTTTGAGAGGAACCAAGTGTGGACATTGGTTGAGAAGCCCGACAACAACCACAACATCATCGGTACCAAATGGGTGTTTCGCAACAAGCAAGACGAAGATGGACAAGTCGTTCACAACAAAGCACGTCTCATCGCCCAAGGCTACACTCAAGTCGAAGGTATGGATTATGGTGAGACATATGCCCCCGTTGCTAGACTTGAGTCCATCCGCATCTTACTTGCCTATGCTAATCACCATGATATTACCTTGTACCAAATGGACATTAAAAGTGCTTTTTAAATGGTGAAATTGAGGAGGAAGTTTATGTCAAACAACCTCCCAGCTTTGTTAATCCTAAGAAACCCGATCATGTTTACAAACTTCACAAAGCTCTTTATCGTCTTAAACAAGCTCCTAGAGCGTGGTATAAATGCTTGACCAAGTTCCTTATTGAAAAAGGCTTTGAGATTGGAAAATTTGATTCTACTCTTTTGACAAAAAGGGTTAATGGTGAATTATTTGTGTGCCAAATTTATGTTGATGATATCATATTTGGTTCAACTAACCCTCATTTTGGTGAAAAGTTTGGAAGGCTAATGTTGGAGAAGTTTGAGATGTCTACTTGACTAAGGATGGTGAACCAGTTGACCAAAAGGCTTATCGCTCTATGATTGGTTCATTGTTATATCTATGTGCCTCCCGTCCCGATATTATGCTAAGTGTGTGCATGTCTGCACGATATCAAGCGGCCCCCAAAGAATGCCATCTTAAGGCTGTGAAAAGGATAGTGAGATACTTAATCCATACACCAAATTTTGGCATTTGGTATCCTAAGAGGTCTTCTTTTGATCTTGTTGGCTATTCCGACTCAGACTATGCCGGTGACAAGGTTGATAGAAAATCCACTTCGGGTACTTGTCAATTTCTTGGTAGATCTCTTGTATCTTGGTCTTCCAAGAAACAAAACTCGGTATCCTTATCCACCGCCGAAGCGGAATACATTGCCGCCGGTTCATGTTGTGCTCAATTACTTTGGATGACCCAAACTCTTAAAGATTATGGGATCTATGTGAAACATGTTCCATTGCTTTGTGACAATGAAAGTTCTATTAAGATTGCTCACAATCCCGTGCAACATTCTCGAACTAAGCATATTGAAGTTCGTCATCATTTCATTCGAGATCATGTTGCTAAAGGAGATATTGATCTTAAGCATGTTCGTACCGGTAAGCAATTGGCGGATATATTCACCAAACCTCTTGATGAGAAAGTATTTTGCCGTTTGAGAGGTGAATTGAACATCATTGATGCTTCAAACTTGGAGTAGAAACTCCATTTGGGTACATGCAAGGCATGAGCCTTTGACTAATCCTGGATATTTCTCTTATGATGATGATGATCATATATCTTGGATATATTTGCACCCTTGCATGCTATATAACCCTTGTAGGTATGTGGATGAATCAAATCTATGAGATTGCAAATCACTCACATCTTGAGCAATCTCCACATCACCAAGTCTCTACAACATGGTGGTTGAAGTCAAGGAAGCATGAAACCTTTCAACATATCCTTTGACAAAATCTTTATATCAAATTCCATTTGTATCAAATTTCATGATTGTCATTTTGGATACACAAGTGCTTTCTCCTTGCAAGACTAACCCATGTAGGTAGATGAGCTCAAACTACAAGTGGTGCCCCCAATCATTGATGAGCTACATCGACCTTGAGCATCCCACACAAGTTCAACTACATGATCAAGTTCAACACCACCACCCAAGGTATGTTATTCCATCTTAGAGAAGCTTTACCCCAATGCATGGGTCAAAGCAGCTCAACAAGATGCGAATACATCAAAATGCTTAAACGAAAAACGGTAACCCCATTCTGAGCTTAAACGATGAGTATGACCTATGATCAAGTGTTCTCACTTGACTCCTCAGTCAATATACTCTAACATGGGTGACTTTGTCGCCGACCAATTCTAGATGAAGTTCTTTAGTGTTTTTTTTGTGTTCTTTCATTTGTGCCTAGCATGTTTCCATTTCACTTCATCTTGATTTCTTTTCTTTCTCTATTAGTTTCTGCATTTCCTGCATCCAATTCATTGCAAATCCTTCAGTTAATTCCTTGAAAATCTTTGTGAGATATTATTTTCCTAGTGAGCTGAGATGACAAATGTTCTCTCTGTGTTGAACTTGGACACACCAGTTTGTCTCTTTCGGTCAAACCGAACCATTTCGGTGCCACCGAAGAAAACAACTCGGTGTTACTGATTCCACTGCTGAGAAGACACTTTGTCATTTGCATCCTGCATATTTGTTCCAGCTCCACTCAATGATTCTTTTCCTCTACCTGCATCACATTTAACTTGCTGCTTTGTCATGTGACTCAAGGACCAAACCTATTCGACTCACACTCCAGAAGATCCCTTCTTGGAAATTGATGTCAAAGGGGGAGAGAGAGATCACATCAAAGCTTAATCACATCAAAGGGGGAGAGTGCTTAATCACATCAAAGGGAGATAAGTCACATGCCTTTAAGAGGGAAAGACATGTTAGTTTGTGTTATGATTATTGTGCTCTGGTTTGTTTTGCTCTGATTTTCTTTTCCCTATATTCTCCCATTATCCTATATAAGATTCAGGGGGAGAAAGACTTCTAAGGGAAGGAAATCTTTGAATTCATTGCATATATTTACCCTTGGGGATATGTCTATATCCAATAGAGTACCTAGTACTCACTCACTACATGTCATCCCAATCTTGGTACTCTTGTGGTTTGTTGTTCTTGCTCTATTTAGTCGATGTTTCTGTGTTATCGAACCTTGTTTACTCAGGTTCATCTCTTCCAAAGCCAGCATAATACCACAAGGTAAGTATATGAATCACACTCATGTCCATGATGATCTCTTGCTGATGTACATATTGTTTGCAAGAAGGACTCATGAACATGAAGGCACACTTCTTAAAACCACACCATTTGCTCTGATGCATATAGCGAAGATACATGTAACTCATTGCTTGCTCTATCATGCTTATGCATTCACATGATCTTATATTCTATATTCACATGATTGCATACATATAGGGGGAGCCTATGCATGTTACATGTCTTTCCATAGCTTTACTTGTTATTCTTCATATCTTTATCTAAAGCTTTGATGTATGTTGTCATCAATTCCCAAAAAGGGGGACAAAAGCACAAGTACTCCCTAGGTGATTTTGGTAATTAATGCCAACATATCTCTTGTTGGACTAATACTTCTATCTAGTATATTTCAGATAAGTTCAACAGTGGAGTGGCTTGGAAAAGAGGATGTGGAACCCCTTCAAAATGCTAAGGACAGAAGATTGGACTCTACATTTTCATTTTAGTGATCAAAGATCACATTGAGTCCATAGGAAAAGCCAATACTATAAAAAGGGGATGAGGTGTTGCTTAATGGCTTGCTTGCTCAAAGTGCTTAGTGATATGCTCCAAAGCCCTCAACCATTTTCTCATATCCACATATGTCCAAAACCAAAAGTCAAACTCGGCCCCACCGATTTGATCTATCCAGTACCACCGAGTTCACTTGACATAGCCACTGCCAGAAACCCTAATCAGTTCGGTCTCACCAATGGGATCTTGGTCACACCGAGATGGGCTTACAAACTCTCTGATACTTGTTGCAGTAATTTCGGTCCCACCGAGATATGCAATCGGTCCCATCGAGTTTGCTTGACCAACTCTCTATTTTGCTTATTACCAAAATCGGTCCAACCGAGTTTGTGTAATCGGTCAAACTGAGTTGAGGTTTTACCCTAACCCTAGCACATCGGTCCCACCGGTTGATCATATCAGTCCCATCGAAAATCCTAACGTTCACATTTTAAACTAAATCAGTCTGGCCGAGTTTCTCGATTCGGTCCCACCGAGTTTGGCAAATTGTGTGTAACGGCTAGATTTTGTGTGCAGGCTATATATACCCCTCCACCCTTTCTTCATTCGTGGAGAAAGCCATCAGAATGTGCCTACATTTCTAGCATACATTTTTTGAGAGAGAACCACCTACTCTTGTGTTGAGACCAAGATATTCCATTCCAACCACAAGAATCTTGATCTCTAGCCTTCCCAAGTTGCTTTACACTCAAATCATCTTTTGACCAAATCCAAATCTGTGAGAGAGAGTTGAGTGTTGGGGAGACTATCATTTGAAGCACAAGAGCAAGGAGTTCATCATCAACACACCATCTATTACCTTTTGGAGAGTGGTGTCTCCTAGATTGGTTAGGTGTCACTTGGGAGCCTCCGTCAAGATTGTGGAGTTGAACCAAGGAGTTTGTAAGGGAAAGGAGATCGCCTACTTCGTGAAGATCTACCCAAGTGAGGCAAGTTCTTCATGGGCGATGTCCATGGTGGGATAGACAAGGTTGCTTCTTCGTGGACTCTTCGTGGGTGGAGCCCTCCATGGACTCGCGCAACCGTTACCCTTCGTGGGTTGAAGTCTCCATCAACACTATACTCATCATGCTTACGTTTCCCCATTTTATGATGACCATGATCATCCTACGTGATTTGTGTCTTAATAGCACTGCTCCACCCATCAAGCTAAAGAAGCTTAGTTGTACAAATTCGAATATCATATTATGCTGATGTTAGTAAAACTGAGACATGTTTAATTGGCCAGCTAAATGTTCCTACTTTAGTTTTGAAATGCATGTGAGCCCCATATGGAGAGACCGGAAGGAATGGTTTTTCTCTGTGCGATCTGGTTCATCATGGGTGGGCAACACACATTGTATTGAAAGACTTGTAATATCTTCAATATGCTTGCTCTTCTGATCTTCTTTAACATGATCCTCTTCTCTTCTTCTTTAATAAGTATGTTCCTTGTTGGGAAGAGTAGCAGAGACATTTACGGTCGACTGGTCAGGTCGAGTTGTTCTCCCTTAGTATATTTTGAATCTGCCAGGTCAAGTCGACTTGTTCTTCTTTACTATATGTTGAAGCTATCATCTGCGAACTATCATCACTTCTGGAGCTCTCATATTTTGAGTAGTAGGCCACATTATATTAATGCACACACCAAATTACAGCATGCATGGCATCTCTCAGAAGAATTGCAGAGATGGCACAAAGGGGTTTACAGGGAGGCAGTATTTGGATGAGAATAACTTCTGCATTACAAAGATAATCCCACTTATTTTTATGTTTTCATGCATGTCAGGTATTGAACATGATCAAAACGAATATGAGAATGGGCGCACAAGAGGAATATTGCAGAAGAATCCACTAGCTAACAAACTTGGCATGGTGGAGGATGGCCTATCTTATTCACCCATCAAGGTGCTAGCTCTAACTTGGCAAGGTTGTATTGGTCGCACATATTTTGCATATGACCTCTTGCATTACTTCTACTTTGTTATACCACCATCTGCTTAGTTTAAGCATCATATATGAGTATATGCCATACCTATCTATTTTCTGTACCTATTCCATCTGTCATCATACTATGTTTTTTCAATCAAATGTTGTTCTTTCGTAATAGATGTCCAAAAGGAAGAGGGTGAGTGTAGATCCTCAAGGAGTACAAACTAGGTATTTGGAAAAGGCAGTGATACCTGTTAAATCAGATAGATCAGTAGCCACAGAAAACACAGGCCCAATTGTACCACATTTTACCCCTACTCCACTGGCCAAACCCCTATTAGAACTCTAGAGAGCCCAACGTCAGGTACTGTCTATGATATCATTTAAAAATTTGAACTCCTACATTTATGTATGTGCCTTACCTTCTCTCTTGTACGAAAACTAATTTCAGATGAATCTCCATTCTCAAAGGATCATAGGATCTCACAACAATACTGGCACTGCATTGCTCTTGTCAGTACCTCTTGCCCTTTGTCAGCATACTTGCACTCATTGTTGTTTGATTATGTAGCATCATTGTAAATGTTCGCTTCCTTATCCTCCCTTTGCTCAAAATTATAAGATCTATATTTACTCTTAGATAAATGTAGAATTAACACAATGGTTATGAAGTTTTGGATTGCTCATATAAGTACATGTTGTCATGTACTCCCTCTGTATCGAATTAATTGTTGCTCAATTGGATATATTCAGAACTTAATAGTGCTAGATACATCATTTGAGCAATAAGTAATAATGGACGGTGGTAGTATTGTTGTACTTGCATTGTGAGATAGTTGATTGTCTAGCATTACTCTGCATCTTATCTGCCCTGCCCTCCACTTTCTCCAAATTATCAGATCTACATTTACTCTTACCAAAATGTTAAATAAAGCCAGTGCCACTGCACACGTTGATGTATGCATTCCTCTTGTCAATACAATTTGCCTTGTAACGATGTACTTAATTAATAGCTATTTGATTATGTATCATCACTCTGCACCTGAGCTTCATTATCCTTTATTTCTTCCTATATTCTTTGATCTATATTTAATCTTTACAAAATGTAGAATAAAGGCAACGCTTATAAAGAAGTTTCTTTGGGGAATTTCTTGAATTATCCTTCCATCGACATGGAGAAGGGCTTTGTCCAACCCGTGTTAACATGCAATGTATGTTCATCCTTCTCAAGCCTTCAAACTTTGTTCTAGTATATATTTGGATAGGCATCATATCCTCCACTTATGTTTACTTTGGTGTTTACATTTGATTGGATGTTTGCATCAACTACCAGTTTTAAATTGTAGTTGTAAAAACATGTTCCTTATTCAAAACAAATCCATTTATTTGCTTCTATAATTGTAAAACCTGTTACATGTCTCCTTGTTCTTCTTTCAGAGTCATATCTCTTATGCCAGGCAGAACTTTAGGGAAGATAGTGAGCCAAACCATCTTGAAGAGAGCGAGATCACCCCAAGGTCATGTCTTGATGAAGATAGTGAGTTGAAGCTACTCACCAGCAGCTGTGAGACAACCTTTGTGCAGTTTCTGCCTCAATCAGTTCAGCTTCTTTAGTCTCAACTTAAATCGGAAAGGCTTGCTTCAATTCAGCTCTGACTTGATGTCAATGATGCAAACAAGACCTCAGAGGACAGCCTTGCGGACTTTGGTGATATACAGCTAGGGTTAGAGCATCTATTGTTGACACAATTGAGGTCTCATCAGCTTGTTCTGCTGCTTGCGGTGCACCTCCAGGCCAGGCCTAATGCCTTATGAAGTGCTCTTAGTTTTGTATATTCTTTTATCGGTGCGTTTATATGCACTGGTGGCGACCTTTGATGCCCAGTGTATGTAATCTATGGTCTCGTTGCTCTTTATTATCACCGGTGACAAACTTTGATGCCCAGTGGATTAATATGCTGTAATTTCTTTATTGTATAGTTTAGGTCAACGGATCTCAATGTTGTCGGTCTTCAAGCCGGCCCGTAACTCGCTACGCTATATATGGGCCGAAATGTGGGCCTATAATCATCTTGGGCCATTAGCAGGTCTAAATGTATAGTAGTTTTCCGCCTTTAATAGGCCGAATAAAGTTCTGGCTAGTTGGGCCAGAGAATACCATGGGCTTTTAATAGGCTAAAAACTAGATTGGGCTAGCTTTGAGCCAAAAAAATCATGGGTCAACATAGGCCGAAACTGTCTTAGGCCCATGTTTGGCCCAAATAGAAAATGAGTCGTTAACAACCCAAAATATATCTCAGGCCCTGTTTGGCCCAATAAAATTATGGGCTTTAAGTAAGCCGGTATCAACGCGGTCTGTAGGCCCAACTGTGTCACAGGCCATTAACAGATGGGCTATAAGCAAGCCAGATTCAACATGGGCATTAATTAGGCCCAACTATTACACGGGCCATTAACAGGACGATAGGCACATTGGGCTGAAATTTATCCATGAAGACTACGTGTCGTTAAGAGGCCTAAAGTCACTTCGGACAATAAATAACCTAGTTTCAGCACGGGTCGTTAAATGGCCTGAAGTGAAACTGGGCCGACAACAGCCCAGATGCACCACGGGACACTAACGGGCCGAAACTATTATCGGGCTGAACTCGTAAATGAGCATTTAACAGGCACAAATACAAACCTAGGTTAGAATGGGCCCAAAATAACAGTGGCCTGTTAACGGTCCAAATCTGATATGGGCCTTAATTTGACACAAAACAAGGCAGGCTATTAACGGGCCAGCCCACTAGTGTCTAAAAAATATGGTGGGCCTTTAGCTGGGCCGGCCTTTTTACCTTAAATGGGCCACTGTTGGGCTGTGCTGCGTGTCGACATATCATAGGCGTCTTCCGTCCATTGTAGGGATGACATCTGTCCCAACCATGATGTAACACGTGGATCATCTGGCGAATGAGAATTTTACACTGGAAAATCCCCATTAGTCGGGGCTGTTAACGCGTTATCGGATCCAAACCGGAACAAGATCTGGCCTGATTTCTTCATGAGGACTTTGGCCAATGTTGTGCTTTCACCATTTGAATTGAAGCCCTATGCTCCTTGGATTATGAGGTTCATCAGAACCAGATCTTGAATTACATACAAGGCTGATTTTCATAATCACTTTAGCTTTTTGCCTCCTATTGAAGTCCTCCAAAGGACAATTTCCTCAGTTCATGAAAAGGCAAAGTTGTTGTCATTGATGAAGGCACTCGTCCATTGGATAGTCAATTTCGTAAGGCTGCATCTTACTCCACCAATGATGATTCTGCGACCTAGGACTCTGCTGCTAAAGCCACCGAGCAAAATCCTCAAGCAACTACCCCGCGTGTGATGACTGACTGTGAGCTTCTTCTAAGTCTGTAACGCCCCGAGACCGACGCTCCAGATGCCTTCCAGTAATTTTGTTGCCGCCATGTGTTTCTTTTGCTTGCTCCTTTTATTTTTGCATTGCATCATGTAATCATGCCATTTCATTTTTTTAAATCTACTAAATAAAATGCATAGATCTTTGATCTATTTAAATTGAGGGAACTCACATGGTGATTTCTCTATATAACATATCCTCCCAATATATTTAGGGAGCTATTATAAAATATTTCATTTTTCGGAATCACCCATAAACACACTTGCAAATATTCCCCATGTCTTTTCTAGTTCAAGCTTGACTTCTAAACCTTGCCCACATTTTATCTTCCCTTTTGCCAAGGTTCCTCCAAAAATTTCAACATTTTTTGAACACTTCAAAACCTAGTCCTAGTTCAAACCCATTTGCATGAAAATCAAATGAGTTTGAATTTACATCTTTCAATCATGGCTTTTTTCTATTTTCTCGGAACAAGCACATTTTTGTGAGTCTGGGAAAATTATCCGCTGCCCAAGTTCCTTCCCTAATCCTTCATTTCTTTCATTTGTTTTCTGCTAAAGAAATAAGAAGAGGGAGAGAGAGAGCCCAACCATGCCACTTGGGCCTCCTGCGGCCCATTTGGCCCAAGGCCTCCCAAGACCACCTACTCCGTCTAAACCTAACCCTCTCCCCTGCCCGATCCACATCTCCTCGATCCCTTCCCTCGTCTCCCTCCTCGCGCCGCCAGGAGAGCTCTCGCTCGATCCCGCTCACAGCGCCCGGCATCCTCTCGTCGGCGCCCAAGCCAGGACTCCCTCGCCGCCGCAGGATCTCCCCAACCCGCCTTCTCCTGCCCGAGCTCGTGGATGCCCGGCCTCCCTCCGTTTCGTCCCTGCCACCAAGCCCTTCGCCGTCTGCCCGCCATGGACCAGAGGAGCCGCGTCGCGCATCTTCGGCCCCGTCCCCGACCTCAGCTGCCAGATCCTGCCGCCCGAGCCACCCGTCCTTCACACTGTTCCTCCCGTCTCCCGCATCGCCGCCGTCGTGGTCTCACGCCCTGCACGCCCCGCACCTGACCACCTCCGGCCTCCGCGCTGTCCAGCCGCACACCGCCTCCACCTCGTCGGAGCAGCCCAGTGGACCAGGACCTGCTCCGCCCTTCATATTCCCCGCCGCCGAGTCGTCATCGCTCCCCTGCATCCTCCTGCGCTTCCACACGCCACCGAGCCCTGTGCCGTCGGCCTCGCCTCTGCTTCGAGTAGGATATGAGCACCTGCCGTTGCCTCGATCTGCGATGCCCGAGGCCCCTTGACCTTGCTTCGATCTGAATGCGTCGAGACCACCGTTGCAACGTGGAGATATCTGCCCCGGACCACCGTTGCAACGTTGAGATCTCTGCCCCGGAGTACCTCAAGTTCGTCTACACTAAACTACCAAGTACCTCTATGTGCAGACTCGCCAAGTACACGACCCGGATGCGCCAAGTTTGACTATGAACGGCTACACGTCCGACCCCGTATTCGAAGCTCAAGCGTCAAGTTCCACTACCATTGTCGTGAATCCGACAAGACCAAGTGTACGACTATGCCCGACGATGCAACAAGTACCTCCACCGTCGACCCTCGAAGGCACCATGGACGTCAAGTTCCTCGCCGCGCACCACTACCGTCGCTGAAGGCCGTTGAGTGAACCACTACCGTCGACGTGTACGACTACTTTGTGAACGTGTACCCGACGACCCCGAAGACCTATGTTGCGCCAAGTACCCCCTCGTTGACCCGAACATCTACAGGAAAATGTGTACCAGTACCGTCGAGGACCGATAGTACCACTACTTCTACTACCGTCGCGGAACGACTACTTCCTCTACTTCACTCAACGAACTCGAACCGCCCCGGAAATGCACGCTTCGAAGGTATAACCCCGAGACAACACCCGTGATCGAATGCTTGTGAGTTGTATGAGATGAACCCCGTGTTTGCACCGTGTCCGATATGTCCTTGCGCTTACCTCCTCGTTTGCCACACCGTCGACCCATGGGAACCCAGTTATCGGGATCACTACCCATCACTCTTGCATGTTTCGCACATTTGTTCTTTTTCACTGGCATCTCAATCGAGTTACCGGAACCAGAACGTTGTTGTGGCACCGTTTTCGTTATCGTCGCCATGGCACCCTTTCTATCCACCATGGTGACAAATGCTTCATAATGCTCATGTCAAGTTTTAACAAAAATTGCATAAAACTTGCACATGTCATCCGCATCATGATAATAACATTTAAAATGTTTAAATTGTTGTTTGGTTCATTTGCTAGATATGAACATGGGGATTTTCCGGAATGGTTGTTGTTATTTCTGGCCTCATTTAAACTTGCCTAAATGTTTACTTTACTTATGCTTCACCTCTTGCCATGTTTAACAACATTTAATATTGTTGGGTACATAAACGGGGAGTGAACTAAATAATCAAATGTGGTGTTCTGTAAATATGCAACTCGTTGCATATTGAGCTCCACTTAACTTGTAGTGTTGGTTGTGCAATTTGCCGTGCCATGCCTCTTTAAACCGTACATGCATTATACTTGATTGTGCATCATGCCATGTTTATGTGATGGTTGTTTACTATGTTGCTTGCCTCTTTCCGATTTGTTTCTCTCGTTAGCTTCGATTCCGTTCCGGAGTTGCGAGGATCAAGCTTTCGACAACTCTAAGAACTTCGCAGGCAAGATGACCATACCCTCGAAATAACTTCTATCTTTGCTTGCTAGTTGTTCGTTCTATCGCTATGTTGCGCAACCTACCACTTGTTGTATCATGCCTCCCATATTGCCATGTCAAGCCTCTAACCCACCATCCTAGCAAACCGTTGTTTGGCTATTTTACCGCTTTTGCTCAGCCCCTCTTTTAGCGTTGTTAGTTGCAGGTGAAGTTGAAGTTTGTTCCATGTTGGAACATGGTTATGTTGGGATATCACATTATCTCTTATTTTAATTAATGCATCTATATACTTGGTAAAGGGTGGAAGGCTCGGCCTTATGCCTGGTGTTTTGTTCCACTCTTGTCGCCCTAGTTTCCATCATACCGGTGTTATGTTCCTTGATTTTGTGTTCCTTACGTGGTTGGGTGTTACGGGAACCCCTTGACAGTTCGCTTTGAACAAAACTCCTCCAGCAAGGCCCAACCTTGGTTTTAACATTTGCCACTTAATCCTTTTCCCTTGGGTACTGCAGACTCAAGGGTCATCTTTATTTTAACCCCTCGGGCCAGTGCTCCTCTGAGTGTTGGTCCAACCTGTCAACCGCCGGTGGCCACCAGGGCCAACTCTGGGCTGGCCTACCGGAAGTTTGGATAATACGGTGTGCCCTGAGAACGAGATATGTGAAGCTCCTATCGGGATTTGTCGGCACATTCGGGTGGCTTTGCTGGTCTTGTTTTACCATTGTCGAAATGTCTTGTAACCGGGATTCCGAGACTGATCGGGTCTTGTCGGGAGAAGGAATATCCTTAATTGACCGTGAGAGCTTGTGATGGGCTAAGTTGGGACACCCCTGCAGGGTATAAACTTTTGAGAGCCGTGCCCGTGGTTACGTGGCAGAAGGGAATTTGTTAATATCCATTCGTAGAGAAATTGACACTTAACTTAATTAAAATGAATCAACCGCGTGTGTAGCCGTGATGGTCCCTTTTCGGCGGAGTTCGGGAAGTGAACACGGTCTTGTGTTATGCTTGAATGTAAGTAGTTTCAGAATCGCTTCTTGATCACTTCTAGATCCTCGACCGTGTGTTGCTTCTCTTCTCACTCTTATATGCGTATGTTAGCCACCATATATGCTTAGTGCTTGCTGCAGCTCCACCTCATTACCTTCTCCTACCCATAAGCTTAAATAGTCTTGATCTCGCGGTTGTGAGATTGCTGAGTCCTCGTGACTCACGGATACTTCCAAACAGTTGTAAGTGCCGAGGATACCAGTGCAGGTGATGCTACCGAACTCAAGTGGGAGTTCGACAAGGATCTGGGTCGTTACTATGTTTCGTTTCTTGATGATCAGTAGTGGAGCCCAGTTGGGACGATCGGGGATCTAGCATTTGGGGTTTATCTTCCTTTTCTGTTGGATTTGACCGTAGTCGGTCTTTGAGTGTATTTGGATGATGTATGAATTATTTATGTATTGTGTGAAGTGGCGATTGCAAGCCAACTCTTTATCCCTTTCTTATTTAGTAAATGGGATTGTGTGAAGATTACCCCTCTTGCGACAAAACTACCATGCGGCTATGCCTCTAAGTCGTGCCCCGACACGTGGGAGATATAGCCGCATTGTGGGCGTAACAAGTTGGCAATGAGATCCATCCCCGACTTAGGAGCCCCCTGCTTGATCGAATCGCTGACGTTGTTGAGTCTAGAACAAAATGTTTTGAGTCTTAGGATTATATATATCGAAGAGTAGGATTATTTTTACTCCCCAGTCCCTTCGTCTCTCTGGTGAGGCCTCCTGACGTAGAAGTTTTGACTTTTCTCTCCTCAAATTTCACGCAAAAAATTAGGATCACGCGGGTATCTTGGAATCGTTCTGATATTCTTGTGACGAGAACATTGTTCTTGGTGCCTCCTGACATTTAGGGGTTGTGGCAGTGTCCCGGGGAGTTGAGCTTCGAGGTGTTGTCGTCACAATTTTATCCTTGTAGTTCTGGAATACCTGAGTTCGCCGACATAAAAATCTCTTTTATGCAGTTGTTGGTGAGATAACCTCGACGCCACCCTGTACTGGGGCGGGATTTCGGGAGTATTACCATAACTCGTATAACAGATGCTTTTTGAAGGTTGAGGTACACGATTTCCGAAGGTGTCTTGGTTATGTGTTGATGGATGGATACAGCTGGATGTAGGGATTGTTAGTTTGGGTGAGGTATTATGCTTCCCTGTATCCCCAACACCATATTGCATAACCAGAAAGTTTCAGGAGTTTTATAGGTGGGAATTCAAGTATCTCGTAGGATATCTTTCCAAAAGACACATGATACGATATGGGATCTATCATATGTTTGTTTCCGGCTTATTTTGCAAGCCAATCTTTGTTTTATTTTGAGTTGTGGTATTCGAGTTGTTTCAATGTCAAGTGTTGATTCCATACCTTTCTTAAGCGGCGTTCTTATACTTCTATGTGAATACCAATCCTTCTTGATCATCGAGATTATCATCCCAATTCTATTTCCAACCGGTACGCTTCTCTTCGAGATGATCCCATCATCCTCCCCATTCGCAAGATCGCCTCTCAGATTTCCCAACGTTGTTCGTTTCATCCGCCCCAAGTTGTCTCTATTTTTCCCGCCCTCCCACCCTTTTCCTTCAAGGACTCGGATTTCTTAATCAAGTATCACGTTATTGATGGGAAGTCTCTCCATTCTTTTCTGTCAATGTTCTTATTCGGTGATTCTCAAGAAGATACTAACGGAGCTTCAAGTTCATTATTCTTCGTTCTTTTTCTTCTCCGGTGGGTTCCATTCAAGCTCCGTCGATCATATGTTTTCCTCGTTTCAAATGCTTTCTCATGCCGGTGCACCTCTTAATCATTCACTTCTCGCTATTCATTTGTTCTGGAGTGCTGAAGATATCTCAGAAGGCTCGTCTTTTCATTCAAGATCCGTTGAACCTATTTCGAGGTTGTTATCTCATTCAAGCCATTTAATTCAATGGTGCAATCTCTCTTTTAAATCATTTCAGCGGTGCTTTCTTTGAGTGGGCCCTGACCCACAGGTCTTTCGCCAGGATCTTACCTGACTCTTCTAATTTTCTCGGAGTTATTCTTAAACTCATTTAACGTTTGGCATAAGAATGAATTATCATCAGTCAAATGTCTTTCTCCAAGGTCATCCAAATTCTTTTCATTGTTGATTCAGCCTTTATATTCTGCATTATTCCGGAGTGCCTCAACAATTCATGATGGTGTTTCTCGTCATCATTCTCGAATTGTGAAGACCGAAGAAGAGTTTTCCTTCCAAATCTTATCTGTTCTCTCAAAGATGCAAAGTTCAAGCTTGTTGCCATCCTCTCATAATTGTTTTCGATTGTGAGAATTCTTTTCACCCATCCGAAGCAATTTAGGAGTCTTTTTAGTTTGATTGTCCGAAGGCATCATTTCGGGTTTATTCATTCTCAGCTTTCAGCTCTCATTCTCCAAATCTTACCGGTGCATCATTCAAATATCCTCTAATCAGCTCATGATCTATTCGTTCTCATGTATCTAAATTCCCTCAAGTATCTTCATTCGTTTTCCAATTCATCTCGGTGAATTGTGCTTTTGCTACTTTCATGTTCAATTCTTACGGTGGTTTGTTCAAAGTTCTCTTCCTTGGTTATCATATCAATTCATTCGTTGTTTCAATCCTACCGACGGATCATTGAAGACTTTTCTCAAGTTTGGCTATATCTCTTCAATCTTTTCAAGAAGAATAAGTGGTATGCCAAATCCGTTGCTTATCATCAATTTAATTGATGAAGGATAAGCATAACGTAATTCTTATTATTGTTTCATCCAAGCGATTAATTCCTTATTCCGGAGGTTCATCAAAATTCTTGATTTCATTTGTTCATCTTTCTTTTCCAGAGTTCCAAGTTTTCCCGCATTATCTCATCGCAAAGCTCCATCTATATCATTGCAAGGCTTCACCTTGTGTTTTCAACTTCTCTTTCTGTCTATCATCCTTTTATTACAGGAGTTCTTCATGGTGGCTCTACATGGTGGATCGTCAAGTATTATTTCAATTTGTCATTTGTTCTTCAAGATTTCTCTCAAAGTTATGTTCCACCAAGCTATACTCTGAAATAAACATGGTGTTCAACACATGTCTTGAATTGAGGAGTTCAAGCATTCTTCATCTTGCATTCAGAAGTGCAATTCTTTCTATCTTATCTTTTGAGGTGGTTCTATGTCATTCTTGATAATTTCCCTTTGTGTTTCATTATTCACAAGTTGTCCGAAATGACATATTTTAAACCCATCATTTTCAATTCGTTCACGAGATCCTTTGCAACCCATCGACCTCTTCATTGCAGTTATCTTGGGTTATATTTCACCTAAAGCTTTCCCTAAAGATTGTTGCTATTTATGGTGCTTATAAATGACCCAAGTTCTTCATTTATCCTCCCGGTGAAATAAGTTTCTCGTCTCCTGGTTGATATCAATCCAATCAATTGTTTCCGTAGTGGCAGAATTTCGCCTCAATTTTGAGAAAGTTTTTCCATAATCCCACTACAAGATTATTCATTTCGTTGTTGGTTTTCCAACAACTCCGTTATAACCTTCTTGGAAGAGTGCTTTCCAAGCTCAATCATGGCAGAAGCTGGCATTTTCTTCTCCATTCTGTTATTTCAATGATCTATCTTCTATTCTTTCTTCCGGAGGCTTTGTGATGTTGCTCTCTTCACTCATCATCTCAAATTGTGAGGACCGTGTTATTTTCGTGCTTATCCATTTAACCGGAGTGTCATGTCCTCCATTCAAGTTCTTCCCATTCTATCAAGTTTTCCCCCCTTCTCAACTGGAGTGCTGCCTGAAATCTTTCTTACCCCTTGTGCCATTCTTTCAATAGTTCCGGAGGCAGTGTGTTGTTGATTTCATCAAATATCCTCTTATCTTGTAAAGTTCATGTTCAATTCCTTCCATTTACAGTCGGAGTGCTGTCCAAATTATATCATTCTTATTCCTTCTCTATCTTGTTTTAACCATAGTGTTGTGTCTATCATTCCTCTTCTAACCGGAGTCTCATCCAAGTGCTTTCATTTTGCCAAGTTCGTATTCTATGCCTTCCATTTCCAAGCGAAGTGTTGTCGTAATTGATCTTTATCGTTTTTTGTTCATCTCATTTCAACCAGAGTGCTTGCATGTACTTCTTGTCCATTGTAACCCTTTTCTTATGTCTTTCAACCTACAAGGTTCTACTAATGTTCCTTGTTCCTCTTTTCTAACGGATTGTTTTCAACTTTGTTCCTCTTCGTTGTATTCTTTCTTTCAATTTGTTCAACCTCTCAAGGTTCGTGGTTTCACTCGGTTGTCCAAGGAGCAATTTAGTTTACCTCTCCTCTTCCTTTTCTGCTTCTCTCTGGTGCCATCCAAGATCTCGTGACAAGATCTTCTTGTAGTGGTGGAGTGTTGTAACGCCCCGAGACCAACGCTCCAGATGCATTCCAGTAATTTTGTTGCAGCCGTGTGTTTCTTTTGCTTTCTCCTTTTATTTTTACATTGCATCATGTCATCATGCCATCATGCCATTTCATTTTTTTAATCTACTAAATAAAATGCATAGTTCTTTGATCTATTTAAATTGAGGGAACTCACATGGTGATTTCTCTATATAACATATCCTCCCAATATATTTAGGGAGCTATTATAAAAGGGACATTTACATCTATGCCCTTAACTCGAACCCACTACTCAGTTTTGCCCCTAATTTTTAGGTATGCTTAGTTTTTCCCCTCCGCCGTTAGTTTCACTTATAGAAATGCCCTTCTCTGTCGTTACCGTCCGGTCAAAGGTCTTTGACCGTCCTGAAAAAATAGCAAAAAAATCAAAGAAAATTGAAACTATGTGGGATCAAAGATAATCATGTCTGCAAGGTGTGTACAAATTTTCATGCCATTCGGACACCCTGGGAGCTCGTGGCAAAGGAAAACATAATTTTTTTCCGCATGTGAACCATAAATTCAAAAAAATAGAAAAAATCAAAAAATATGAAATTTCGTGGGACTGAAGATACTCAGGTGCGCAAGATGTGTGCACATTTTTGTTGTGTTTGGACATCGTAGGAGCTCGTGGAGAAAAAAACAAACTTTAGGTCAAAAAAACTTTGAAAATATGCACTATGTTGTTTTTTCTCTAGAGCACCTCGTACGACATTTGATCACCAAAACTTGCAAGCACCTTGTGCACTCAAGCCTCTTTGACGCCAAATAAATTCAATTTTTTTTGAATTTTTTTGCTTTTTTTTTGAATTTACTGTTCATAGGCATAAATTATTTTTGTTTTCCCTTGCCACGAGCTCCCAGAGTGTCCAACGAACACAAAAATTTGCACGCTCCTTGCGGACATGACTATCTTCGATCCCACAAAATTTCATATTTTTTTATTTTTTTGCTATTTTTTTCTGGATGGTCAAAGTACATTGACCGGACGGTAACGGCGCAAAAGGGTGTTTCTATAAGTGACACTAACGGCGGAGGGGCAAAACTGAGCATACCTAAAAATTAGGGGCAAAACTGAGTAGTGGGTTCGACTTAGGGGAAGAACTGGAATTAGCCCGTTATAAAATATTCCATTTTTCGGAATCACCCATAAACACACTTGCAAATATTCCCCATGTCTTTTCTAGTTCAAGCTTAACTTCTAAACCTTGCCCACATTTTTTCTTCCCTTTTGCCGAGGTTCCTCCAAAAATTTCAACATTTTTTGGACACTTCAAAACGTAGTCCTAGTTCAAACCCATTTTCATGAAAATCAAATGAGTTTGAATTTACATCTTTCAATCATGGACTTTTCTATTTTCTCAGAACAAGCACATTTTTGTGAGTCTGGGAAAATTATACGCTGCCCAAGTTCCTTCCCTAATCCTTCATTTCTCTCTTTTCTTTCTTTTGTTTTCTGCTAAAGAAATAAGAAGAGGGAGGGAGAGAGAGAGCCCAGCCATGCCACTCGGGCCTCCTGCGACCCATTTGGCCCAAGGCCTCCCAAGCCCACCTAATCCGTCTAAACCTAACCCTCTCCCCTGTCCGATTCACATCTCCTCGATCCCTTCCCTCGTCTCCCTCCTCGCGCCGCCAGGAGAGCTCTCGCTCGATCCCGCTCATAGCGCCCGGCATCCTTTCGTCGGCGCCCAAGCCAGGACTCCCTCGCCGCCGCAGGACCTCCCCAACCCGCCTTCTCCTGCCCGAGCTCGTGGATGCCTGACCTCCCTCCGTTTCGTCCCTGCTGCCAAGCCCTTCGCTGTCTGCCCGCCATGGCCTCCTGCCATGGACCAGAGGAGCCGCATCGCGCATCTCCGGCCTGGTCCCCGACCTCAGCTGCCAGATCCTGCCGCCCGTCCTTCGCGCTATTCCTCCCATCTCCCGCATCGCCGCCGCAGTGTTCTGGCACCCTGCACGCCCCGCGCCTGACCACCTCTGGCCTCCGCGCTATCCAGCCGCGCGCCGCCTCCACCTCGTCGGAGTAGCCCAGTGGACCAGGACCTGCTCCGCCCTTCAGCTTCCCCTCCGCGGAGTCGTCATCACTCCCCTGCATCCTCCCGCGCTTCCACACGCCATCGAGCCCTGTGCCGTCGGCCTCGCCTCTGCCTCGATCTGCGATGCCCGAGGCCCCTTGGCCCTGCATCGATTTGAGTGCGTCGAGACCACCATTGCAACGTTGAGATCTCTGCCCCGGAGTATCTCAAGTTTGTCTACACGAAACTGCCAAGTACCTCTACGTGTGGACTCGCCAAGTACACAACCCGGATGCGCCAAGTTTGGCTATGAACAGCTACACGTCCGACCCCGTATTCGAACCTCAAGCATCAAGTTCCACTACCGTTCTCGCGAATTCGACAAGACCAAGTGTTCGACTACGCCCTGCGATGCAACAAGTACCTCTACAGCCGACCCTCGAAGGAACAATGGACGGCAAGTTCCTCGCCATGTAGCACTACCGTCGCTGACGGTCGTTGAGTGAACCAGTGCCTTCGACGTGTATGAATACTTTTTGAACGTGTGCCCGATGGCCCCGGAGACCTATGTTGCGCCAAGTACCCCCTCGTTGACCCGAACATCTACGGGAAAATGTGTACCACTACCGTCGAGGACCGATAGTACCACTATTTCTACTACCATCGCGGAACGACTACTTCCTCTACTTCCCTCGACGAACTCGAACCGCCCCGGAAATGCATGCTTCAAAGGAATAACCCGAGACGACGCCCGTGATCGAATGCATGTGAGTTGTATGAGATGAACCCCGTGTTTGCACCGTGCCCGAGATGTCCTTGCACGTACCTCCTCGTTTAGCATACCGTCGACTCTTGGGAACCCGGTTATCAGGATCACTCCCCGTCACTCTTGCATGTTCCGCACACTTGTTCTCCGGCATCTCAATCGAGTTACCGGAACTGGAAGTTGTCATGGCACCGCTTTCGTTATCGTCGCCGTGGCACCCTTACTTTCCACCATGGTGACAAATTCTTCATAATGCTCATGTCAACTTTTAACAAAAAATGCATAAAACTTGCACATGTCATCTGCATCATGATAATAACATTTAAAATGTTTAAATTGTTGTTTGCTTCATTTGCTAGATATGCACATGGGGATTTTCCGGAATGGTTGTTGTTATTTCCGGCCTCATTTAAACTTGCCTAAATGTTTAGTTTACTTATGCTTCACCTCTTGCCATGTTTAACAACATTTAATATTGTTGGGTACATAAACGGGAGTGGACTAAATAATCGAATGTGGTGTTCCGTCAATATGCAACTCGTTGCATATTGAGCTCCACTTAACTTGTAGTGTTGGTTGTGCACTTTGCCATGCCATGCCTCTTTAAACCAGACATGCATTATACTTGATTGTGCATCATGCCATGTTTATGTGATGGTTGTTTACTATGTTGCTTGCCTCTTTCCGGTTTGCTTCTCTAGTTAGCTTTGGTTCTGTTCCGGAGTTCCGAGGATCAAGCTTTCGACAACTCTGAGAACTTTGCAGGCAAGAGGACCATACCCTCGAAATCACTTCTATCTTTGCTTGCTAGTTGTTCGTTCTATCGCTATGTTGCGCTACCTACCACTTGTTGTATCATGCCTCCCATATTGCCATGTCAAGCCTCTAACCCACCATCCTAGCAAACCGTTGTTTGGCCATGTTACCGCTTTTGCTCAGCCCCTCTTTTAGCGTTGTTAGTTGCAGGTGACGTTGAAGTTTGTTCCATGTTGGAACATGGTTATGTTGGGATATCACATTATCTCTTATTTTAATTAATGCATCTATATAGTTGGTAAAGGGTGGAAGGCTCGGCCTTATGCCTGGTGTTTTGTTCCACTCTTGCCGCCCTAGTTTCCATCATACCGGTGTTATGTTCCTTGATTTTGTATTCCTTACGCGGTTGGGTCTTATGGGAACCCCTTGACAGTTCGCTTTGAATAAAACTCCTCCAGCAAGGCCCAACCTTGGTTTTAACATTTGCCACCTAATCCTTTTCCCTTGGGTTCTGCAGACTCAAGGGTTATCTTTATTTTAACCCCCCGGGCCAGTGCTCCTCTGAGTGTTGGTCCAACCTGTCAACCGCCGGTGGCCACCAGGGCCAACTCTGGGCTGGCCTACCGGAATTTTGGACAATCCGGTGTTCCCTGAGAACGAGATATGTGTAGCTCCTATTGGGATTTGTCGGCACATTCGGGCGGCATTGCTGGTCTTGTTTTACCATTGTCGAAATGTCTTGTAACCGGGATTCTGAGACTGATCGGCTCATGTCGGGAGAAGGAATATCCTTCATTGACCGTGAGAGTTTGTGATGGGCTAAGTTGGGACACCCCTGCAGGGTATAAACTTTTGAGAGCCGTGCCCGTGGTTATGTGGCAGATGGGAATTTGTTAGTATCTGTTTGTAGAGAACTTGACACTTAACTTCATTAAAATGAATCAACCGCGTGTGTAGCCGTGATGGTCTCTTTTCGGCGGAGTCCGGGAAGTGAACATGGTCTTGTGTTATGCTTGAACGCAAGTAGTTTCAGGATCGCTTCTTAATCACTTCTAGCTTCTCGATCGTGTGTTGCTTCTCTTCTCGCTCTTATATGCGTATGTTAGCCACCATATATGCTTAGTGCTTGCTGCAGCTCCACCTCATTACCTTCTCCTATCCATAAGCTTAAATAGTCTTGATCTCGCGGCTATGAGATTGCTGAGTCCTCGTGACTCACGGATACTTCCAAATAGTTGCAGGTGCCGAGGATACCAGTGCAGGTGATGCTACCGAACTCAAGTGGCAGTTCGATGAGGATCTAGGTCGTTACTACGTTTCGTTTCCTGATGATTAGTAGTGGAGCCCAGTTGGGACGATCGGGGATCTAGCATTTGGGGTTTATCTTCCTTTTCTGTTGGATTTGACCATAGTCGGTCTTTGAGTGTATTTGGATGATGTATGAATTATTTATGTATTGTGTGAAGTGGCGATTGCAAGCCAACTCTTTATCCCTTTCTTATTTAGTACATGGGATTGTGTGAAGATTAACCCTCTTGCGACAAAACTACCATGCGGCTATGCCTCTAAGTCGTGCCCCGACACATGGGAGATATAGCCGCATTGTGGGCGTAACAAAGTCTTCACCAGATAGTCGATTGCCATCACAAGTGGGTCAAGCGTTAATTTGGCTCAATTCTTCACAACATGATTGTTACTAAGAACAATGTGAAGAAAAACCATTACTATGTGCATAAAATCTTCGATCGCACTTGGGCTATACTTTCTCATCTTTATAGTGATGAAGACCTCAAGTAGATGGATTTTCAGCAGAACTTTGACTGGTCTCATCCTCCTTCGAAGAAATTCATGAAGGTCAATGTTCCTCTGTTGGTCACAAGTTCATATTCTTCATTGCGTGAGACGGATGAAGCTGAGGATCTCGATGACACTGCGGCAGGCCCTACACCGACAAACGACCCCAACAACGCTGGTGCTCCTCCACTGACCTCGAGTTGATTTTCTTTAGGGGCGTTCTTGGTCCTCAAGTTACATCCCTTTTGGTCATTTGATGAAAAAGGGGGAGAAATTTGAGTTAGTCTTCAAGCGGGTCTCTATATATGGGTTGTTTTCTCTTTAAGTTACAACTCTTGTTCTTCTGAAGTGCTTATTTGTTGAGTTGTAAACTTAAGTCCGATGGTGGTCTGATACTTTTGAACTTCTTTTTACATGCTTATTTCCTCAAGTTACTTAATGCATGCATGTTGAATTTCGTCAAACACCATTTTCCATCATGCATTGCAAATTCTTCATACTATATGTTAAATGTGTCAATGGATTACAAGATATAGGGGGAGATCTCCAAGATTTTATCCTGCCATGTGCATTTGCAGTCCAAAGAAAATTCCTCAAATATGCACATCTTCAGGGGGAATTCTTCTATATCTTGCAATCAAATTCCTCAATATATGTATTTACACTTCATAGGTTTATCCCCATTGAAAACTTAACCTATTTGTCATCAGTCACCAAAAAGGGGGATATTTTAAGTGCATCTAGTGCCCCTTAGTGATTTTGGTGTATTGAAAACTTATATGTTAAGGGACTAATTTGTTTGTGAGTGTACACAGGTCTTATAAGTCTCTGGGGATTTTGATATATCCGAAGAAAGTCGACCCCGAAAAATGAATGTCTTCATCTAAAGACTTTGGTTTTCTTGAAGACTTTGAAAATGAGGAAATTGGTGTGACCTTGAAGATATTGATATTGATATTGATGCAAGGACTATGAAGTGTGAAGACTTTTGTTTTCATAGTTTTATTTTCCTTTCTTGAGTCATAGGAAACACCATACTGTTAAAGGGGTCGAGGTAATACTAAGGAAGATTTCCAAGTGATGCCCATCTCAAAGCCTACACATAACCAATCCTTCGAATGAAGTCTTTGGAAATCTCTTGCAGTTCGGTCAAGTTCTTAATTGACAAAGACGAAGTTCCTCTGGTCTCTGAGGTATTTGTTATGACTGAGGAGTTAGGAATTTGCCAATCCGAATTGCCTACAGTGAGGAACATGATAGCCCTGAGAAATTTGAGAGCTCAAATTTTCGACCGTTGTTGTGCTTCACGCTAGCTGTCCCAAATATCTTATCCACATAACAGTCATATCATTAGGGGCATTTATGTTTTATCATGTCGGGCTGCTCCCCGGCTATAAATAGCCGCCCCCTCAACCACTAGCTGGTTGGCTGCTCCGAGAGAAACTGACACTTGTCATTTAGAGCATCCCATCCTCTGAGGACTATGAGAGAAAATCAACAATAAGGAAAAACCCAAAACCCCAAAACCTACAACCCAAAGTGATTGAGCATCACTAAAGAGATTGTTCATCTGTGGAACCAACACTTGTTACCTTTGAAGATTGTGCATCTTCCAGACGGTTAGGCTTCATGGTCTAGAGCAGCAAGAGGAATTGTGGATCGCCGAGTGACCATGTGAAGGTTTGGAAGTCACCTTGAAGACTTACCATGAGTGATTGGACGAGGTGTAACGCCCTCGATGCAGCTATATCTCCCACGTGTCGAAGCACGACTTAGAGGCATAACCGCATTGAAAGCAATGTCGCAAGTGAGGTAATCTTCACACAACCCATGTAATACATAAGGGAAAGAGATACATAGTTGGCTTACAGTCGCCACTTCACACAATACATGAATAAAGCATTACATCATCCAGATACACACAAGGTCCGACTACGGAACCCAAAATAAAAGAAGACTACCCCAAAAGCTACACAGATCCCCGATCGTCCCAACTAGGCTTCCACTACTGATCAACTAGAACGAAACAACACGACGAACAAGGTCTTCATCAAGCTCCTCCTTGAGCTCGGTTGCGTCACCTGGAATGGCATCATCGGCACCTGCAAGCTGGTTTTTGGAAGTATCTGTGAGTCACGAGGACTCAGCAATCTCACACCCTCGCGATCAAGACTATTTAAGCTTAGGGTAAAAGGTATGAGGTGGAGCTGCAGCAAGCGACTAGCATATATGGTGGCTAACATACGCAAATGAGAGCGAGAAGAGAAGGCAAAGCACGGTCGAGAAACTATGATCAAGAAGTGATCCTAGAACAACTTACGTCAAGAATTACTCCAACATCGTGTTCACTTCCCAGACTCCGCCGAGAAGAGACCATCACGGTTACACACGCGGTTGATGCATTTTAATTAAGATAAACTTTAGGTTTCTACAACCGGACATTAACAAATTCCCATCTGCCCATAACCGCGGGCACGACTTTCGAAAGTTCAAATCCCTGCAGGGGTGTCCCAACTTAGCCCATCACAAGCTCTCACGGTCAACGAAGGATATTCCTTCTCCCAAGACAATCCGATCAGGCTCGGCATCCAGGTTACAAGACATCCTTGACAATGGTAAAACAAGTCCAGCAACACCGCCCGAATGTGCTGACAAATCCCGATAGGAGCTGCACATATCTCGTTCTCAGGGCACACTCAGATTGTCCAAACTTCCGGTAGGCCAGCCCAAAGTTGCCCCTGGTGGCCACCGGCGGCTGACAGGTTGGACCAACACTCAAAGGAGCACTGGCCCGGTGGGGTTAAAATAATGATGACCCTTGAGTCTTCAGAACCCAAGGGAAAGAAAAGGCTAGGTGGCAAATGGTAAAACCAAGGTTGGGCATTGCTGGAGGAGTTTTATTCAAGGCGAACTGTCAAGGGGTTCCCATTATAACCCAACCGCGTAAGGAACGCAAAATCCGGGAACATAACACCGATATGACGGAAACTAGGGCGGCAAGAGTGGCACAAAACACCAGGCATAAGGCTGAGCCTTCCACCCTTTACCAAGTATATAGATGCATTAATTAAAATAAGAGGTATTGTGATATCCCAACAAGTAAACATGTTCCAACAAGGAACAACATCTCCATGTTCCAACAAGGAACAGACTTCAATCTTCACCTGCAACTAACAACGCTATAAGAGGGGGCTGGGCAAAGCGGTGACATAGCCAAACAACAGTTTGCTAGGACAAGGTGGGTTAGAGGCTTGGCTCAACAATATGGGAGGCATGATAAGCAAGTGGTAGGTATCGCAGCATAGGCATAGCAAAAGAGCGAGCAACTAGCAAGCAAAGATAGAAGTGATTTCGAGGGTATGGTCATCTTGCCTGAAATCCCGAAAGGAAGAAGAACGACTCCATGAAGAAGACAAACGGACGTAGTTGAACGAATCCTCACAACCCGACGTTATCGGAACCAACCCGAAGAAGCAACACCGAAAAGAAGCAAACAACATAGTAAACAACCACCACATAAGCATGGCACGATGCGCAAACAAGTATGATGCATGTCCGGTTTAAATATGCATGGCATGGCAAAGTGCACAAGCAATTCTACAAATTAAGTGGAGCTCAATATGCAACTCCGTTGCATATTGACGAAACACCACATCAATTATTTAGTTCACTCCCGGTTAGGTACTCAACAATATTAAAGGTTGGTTAACATGGCAAGAGGTGAAGCATAACAAAACTATGCCATCTAAACAATTTAAATGGGGCTAGATATAACCAACAACAAATCTGGTAAATCCCCATATGCATTTAGCAATTTAATGCAAACAACAATTTAAACCAACTTGAAGTTGTTAACATGATGCGGATGACATGTTCAAGATTATGAAATTTTAATGAAAATGTTGATAAGAGCATTACGAAGCATTTGTCACCGTGGTGGAAAGAAAGGGAGTGCCACGGCAACGATAACGGTTCCGGTAACATGATTGAGATACCGATGCAAAGGAGAAGTGTGCGGATGCGTGCAAAAGATGGTGGGGTGATCCTGGTAACCGGGTCCCCATGAGTTAGCGGCAGAAGAGGAGGACCGAGCAAGTGACAACTCGGACATGGTGCAAACATAGGGTGCAACTCATACATCCCAAGCATTCGTTCACGGACGTTGTCTCAAGGTTATACCTTCGAAGCGTGCAAGCGGGACAGTTCTCGTTCGGTGCAAAGTAGAGGAAGTAGACATTCTCGTGATGGCGGTAGTGGTTCTCGCGATCTCGGCGATGGTAGAGGTACATGTTTATCGTTGCACGAGTTTCCGTAGACGTTCATGTCATCGGTGTCGTGGTACTTGGGGTCTTTGGACTTTCCAGTCCCGTTCTTGCGACGGTAGTCGTTCACGTTCGTTTCAGAGAGGTACTTGATGACTCCAACGTCTTTGGGGCGATGGTAGTTGTACATGGTCCACGAGACGTCAATCGTTCGGGGTCCGACTTACGGGTCTTGCCGACATGAAGCGTTTTTGTGTAGACGAACTCGGCGCATCCGAAGTGTCACACTTGTCGTCGTGGGAACTTGGTGAATCCGAGGTCTTCGAGGTCGACGGTAGTTGTACATCTCATAGTGGAACTTGACGGATCCGAGGACTCCAGCGTAATGGTACACACACGTAGATGAACTTGACGGGTCATCGTCATCCTGGTACTTGGCGTCCTCTTGGTCTCGACAGAGATGAAACAGAATGCAACGGTTGTGGTACATGGCGTCCAGGGGGCTTCGCGGGTCATCCCGGTACTTTGCGATCTTGATCGGGGTAGCAAAAGGTAATCGAACTTGGCGGATGCAAGCAGCAGCGCGGGGCTGGCAGAGGCGACAGGGTGGAGCAGCATCGGACGGCAAGGTGGATGTGCTACTGGTGCCCCGTGGAGGCAGCAAGGTCAGGGAGGCGCAGCAGCGAAGCAAGGCTCGCGAGCAGAGGAGGAAATCGCGGCGTTGTTCATGGACATCTTGCGGCGATTGGACGCGGGGAGGCACTGCCTCGGGCGACGAGGTAGCTCGAGGAGGACATCGGGAAGGCAGGTGCACGGTCGGAGGGAGCCGGAGCAGCGGACGGCAAGAGGAACCGAGTGCGCGGGAGGTTTCCTGAATGCGTGCTCGAGCGTGGGATCGAGCAAAGGGAAGGGATCCGGCGCGCTGCTGTTGATGGAAAGGGCGCAAGGACGACAAGGAGGCCAACTGGGCTCCAGCGTGGTCCACTTCTCCGGCGAGGGTGGAGCGCGGGGTCTGGCGCTGGGTGCACGCGGATGCGAGAGGGAGAGGACCGAAAGCTCGGCGGCGCTCCAGGGAAAGAGATCGAGGGAGAGAAAGAGGAGCGATGCGGGAGTAGGCGGCGGGCACGGGAACGAAGGGATGGGCTAGGGTTACCACGGGGGAGCGACTGGGCTACAGATGGGCCTCAGAGTCCTCAGCGCAAATGGGCCGGCATGGCAGAACTAGGCCCAAGAGGCTGGGCTTCTCTCTCTTATTCCCTTTATATTTAATGCGTAAACAGAAATAAAGAGAAAAGTATAGAGGGTTTGGGGTTGAAGTAGGGATGGAGGAACATGTTTCTGGAAACCATGAAATATGCCCGATTTAAACAAATTAGTTTGGAAATTTTTACAGAATATAAATTTAAACATGTTTGAATTTAATTCAAACTTGTATGAATTTATAACCTAACCAAACTGAAACCAAATGGGCTTAAATTTTATAGGATGGCCCTACATAATAGATATGATTTATGGGCACAAGATGAATATTAATGGAGACAGTAAAATTGCAACTCAATTGCAATTTAACTTAAAAGGTCGAAACGGAAGGGTAGGAGGATGAGTCGGGTAAGGGAAGAGTTGAAGTGTAGTGCAATTGTGTTATGGGTGATTCCAAGTTAATGGAATATTTTAATATAGCTCCCTAAATATTAGGAGGATATGTTATAAAGAGAATCACCATGTGAATTCCCTCGTTTTAAATGGATCAAAGATCCATGCAATTTATTTAGTTGAGTTTTAAAACGGGTTGCATGATGACATGATGCAATGATGAATGCAATGAACCATACAAAACACACGACGAAAACCCGGAAACCCTGGAAGGCATCTGAAGCTCCGGCCTTGGGGCGTTACAACACTCCACCACTACGAGAGGATCTTGTCCCGAGATCTTGGATGGCACCGGAGGGAAACGGAAGAGGAAGAGAACAGGTAAAACTAAGTTGCTTCTTTAACAAGGAGTGAAACCAAAGAACCTTGAAAAGTTGAACAACTTGAAAGGAATAATACCACGGAGGTGATTGAAGTTGAAAAAACACTCCGTTAGGAACGAGGAACAAGGAAGAACAAATTCAGAGAGCACTCCGTTTGAAAAGTGATATGAAACTTGATAAGATGAAAAGAACTTGAGCAGAGGGCACAACACTCCGATTAAATGGATAAGCACGAAAAAAACACGATCCTGACAAAACAAGAAGATGGGTTGAAGAGAGCAACATCACAATGCCTCCGGAACAAAAGAAAGAATGGAAAGGAATGAACAAAGGGAAACAAGATCTTGAGGGAGCACGCTTACAACAAATGCTAGAACGGAGTTGTAGGAAAATCAACAACGAAAAGAATAAGCTTGATATGGTCTTATGGAATACATGTCCAATTATGAGGTGACAACCTGCCACTCACGGGAAAAAGAATTGGATTGATAAGAACAAGGAGACGAGAAACTTATTTCACTGGGAGGATAAATGAAGAACTTGGGTCATTATAAGCACCATAAATAGCAACAATCCTTAGGGAAGGCTTAAGGTGAACTATAATCCAAGATAACTCCAATGACGAGATTGATGGGTTTAAAATACCTCATTCTTAACAACATGTGAGTTATGAAACATGAACTCAAATTATTAAGAATGACATAATGCCATCTCCAATGATACGGAAGAAAGAATTGAACTACGGATTGCAAGATGAAAAATGCTTGAGCTCCTTAGAAAAAAATCTTGATGACCACTTCGAGAAGGAAATAAATCCTTGATGAACCATCATGTAGAACCTTCATGAAGAACTCTGGTAACAAAAGAATGATCAAATGAAGGAAAGAGAAGTTGAAGACACAAGGTGAAACCTTGTAATGATTTAGAAGGAGCTTCGCGATGAGACAAAGCGGAAAGACTTGGAACTCCGGAAAAGAAAGATGAACAAAAGAACTCAAGAATTTGATGAGCCTCCGAAATAGGAAATTAATCACTTGGATGAAACAAAATAAGAATTATGTTATGCGTATCCTTCATCAATTAAATTGATGATAAAAAATGGGTTTGGCACACTACTTATTCCCGTTGCAAAGGATTGAAGAGAGATATAGCATAAACTCAAAGAACCACCGGTAGGATTTAACCAACGAATAAATTGATATGATAATGAAGGAATAGAAATCTTGAACGAACCACTATAAGAATTGAAAATGAACGAAGAGAAGATAAAAAAACATCGGGAAGAATTAGCAAATAAACGAAGATGCTTGAGAGAATTTAGATACATGAGAACGAAGAGATGACGAACTGATTATAGCTCAGTTGAACGATGCACCGGTAAGATTGGAGAATGATAACTGACAGCTGAGAATAACCCTGAATTGATGGACTCCGGATAACAAACTGAGAACACTCTTGAATTGCTCTGGATAGGTGAAAAGAATTCTCACAATCGAAAACAGTTATGAGAGGAAAGCATCAAGTTAGAATCATGAATCTCTGAGAGGACGGATAAGATATGGACGTAAAACTCTTCTTCGGTCTTCAAAATCTGAGAATGACGACGAGAAACACCACCAAGAATTGTTGAGACACTCCGGAATGATTAAAAGAGGAGAGGTTGAGCCAATGATGAAAAGAATTTGAAAGATCTTGGAGAAAAACATATGACTGATGATGAATCATTCTTACGTCAAACTTGTAAAAGAATTTTACGGATATCTCCGGGAGAATTAGAAGAGTCAGGTAAGATCCTGGGAAAAGACCTGTGGGTTAGGGCCCACTCAAAAGATACACCATAGAACGATTACTCGAAAGAGAGATAGCACCAGTTGGATAAAAAGGCTTGAATGAGATAACCTCCTCGAAAGAGCTTGAACGAATGCAGAGTGGAAACACGAATCTTCGAGATATCTTTAGCACTCTGGAACAATTGAATAGCGAGAAATGACTGAATATAAGGTGCACCGGCATGAGAAGGCATTTGAAATAAGGAAAAGAATATGATCAAACACCGAAAGCTTGAATTGGCTCCACCGGAGAAGAAAAGAATGGAGAATGATGAACTTGAAGCTCCGTTAGGATCTTCATGAGAATCACCGGATAAGAATATTGACAGAAAAGGATGGAGAGACTTCACAAGAATAAAAGGATACTTGATTAATACATCGGATTCCTTGAAGAAAAAGGGTGGGAGGGCGGGAAAAGCAAAGGCAGCTAGGCACGAATGGAACAAACACCGTTGAGAAGAACTGATAATTGATCTTGCTGATATTGAAATGATCGGATCCACTTGAAGAGAGACACACCGGTTGAAAAGGATTGACATGACAATCTCGATTATCAAGAAGGATTAGTATTCACATAGAAATATGAGAACACCGCTTAGGAAAGGGATGGAATCCACATTTGTCTCTGAAGCAACTCGAATACCACAACTCAAAACAAGACAAAGGATTGGCTTTCAAAATAAGCCAGAACAAACATATGATAGAGATTTCATCCGAAGTTTTCGTGGTGGGGCCTACACGGGCTCGATCATATAGCACCATCATGTACAAGGCAGTGCACATGACATACGAAGCGTCCCCGAGTCGGCATAGCCAAGGACTCTTTAAGACAGAACGAGACCACTATAAAACCAACCGTGAATAGGCGGACCACTAGACGTCGAACCCCAATTTCATATCATACATCTGTTGGAAAGATATCCTAAGAGCTACTTGAATTCCCACTTATAAACTCCCGAAATTTTCCGGTTATGCAATCAGGTGTTGGGGATATAGGGGAAGCATAATATCTCACCCAAATCTAGCAAATCCTACATCCAGCTGTATCCATCCTTCAACACATAACCAAGAAACCTTCGGAAATCATTTACCTCAACCTTCGAAAAGCATCCGTTATACGAGTTATGGCAATACTCCCGAACTCCCGCCCCAGTACTGGGTGGCGTCGAGGTTATCTCACCAACAGCTGCATAAAAGAGATTTTCGATGTCGGCGAAACTAATCTCAGGTATTCCAGAACTGCAACGATAAAATTGTGACGACAACACCTCGGAGCTCAACTCCCCGGGACACTGCCACAACCCCTAAATGTCAGGAGGCACCAAGAACAATGTTCTCGTCACAAAACCATCGGAACGATTCCAAGATACCCGCGTGATCCTAAATTTTTTTAGTGAAATTTGAGAAGAGAAGAGTCAAACAGGATGCCTCACCAGAGCGACGAAGGGACTGAGGAGTAAAAAGAATTCCTAACTCTCCGATATATATAATCATAAATGACACAAAACATTTTTCTAGACTCAACAATGCCAGCGATTCGATCAAGCAGGGGGCTCCTAAGGTCGAGGAAGGCTCTGATAACCAACTTGTAACGCCCTCGATGCGGCTATATCTCCCACGTGTCGAAGCACGACTTAGAGGCATAACCGCATTGAAAGCAATGTCGCAAGTGAGGTAATCTTCACACAACCCATGTAATACATAAGGGAAAGAGATACATAGTTGGCTTACAGTCGCCACTTCACACAATACATGAATAAAGCATTACATCATCCAGATACACACAAGGTCCGACAACGGAACCCAAAATAAAAGAAGACTACCCCAAAAGCTACACAGATCCCCGATCGTCCCAACTGGGCTCCACTACTGATCAACTAGAACGAAACAACACGACGAACAAGGTCTTCATCAAGCTCCTCCTTGAGCTCGGTTGCGTCACCTGGAATGGCATCATCGACACCTGCAAACTGGTTTTTGGAAGTATCTGTGAGTCACGAGGACTCAGCAATCTCACACCCTCGCGATCAAGACTATTTAAGCTTATAGGTAGGGTAAAAGGTATGAGGTGGAGCTGCAGCAAGCGACTAGCATATATGATGGCTAACATACACAAATGAGAGCGAGAAGAGAAGGCAAAGCACGGTTGAGAAACTATGATCAAGAAGTGATCCTAGAACAACCTACGTCAAGCATTACTCCAACACCGTGTTCACTTCCCGGACTCCGCCGAGAAGAGACCATCACGGTTACACACGCGGTTGATGCATTTTAATTAAGATAAACTTTAGGTTTCTAAATCCGGACATTAACAAATTCCCATCTGCCCATAACCACGGGCACGGCTTTCGAAAGTTCAAATCCCTGCAGGGGTGTCCCAACTTAGCCCATCACAAGCTCTCACGGTCAACGAAGGATATTCATTCTCCCAAGACAATCCGATCAGACTCGGCATCCAGGTTACAAGACATCCTCGACAATGGTAAAACAAGTCCAGCAACACCGCCCGAATGTGCCGACAAATCCTGATAGGAGCTGCACATATCTCGTTCTCAGGGCACACTCAGATTATCCAAACTTCCGGTAGGCCAGCCCAAAGTTGCCCCTGGTGGCCACCGGCGGCTGACAGGTTCGACCAACACTCAGAGGAGCACTGGCCCGGGGGGTTAAAATAATGATGACCCTTGAGTCTGCAGAACCCAAGGGAAAGAAAAGGCTAGGTGGCAAATGGTAAAACCAAGGTTGGGCATTGCTGGAGGAGTTTTATTCAAGGCGAACTGTCAAGGGGTTCCCATTATAACCCAACCGCGTAAGGAATGCAAAATCCGGGAACATAACACCGATATGACGGAAACTAGGGCGGCAAGAGTGGAACAAAGCACCAGGCATAAGGCCGAGCCTTCCACCCTCTACCAAGTATATAGATGCATTAATTAAAATAAGAGGTATTGTGATATCCCAACAAGTAAACATGTTCCAACAAGGAACAACATCTCCATGTTCCAACAAGGAAGAAACTTCAATCTTCACCTGCAACTAACAACGCTATAAGAGGGGGCTGAGAAAAGCGGTAACATAGCCAAACAACGGTTTGCTAGGACAAGGTGGGTTAGAGGCTTGGCTCAACAATATGGGAGGCATGATAAGCAAGTGGTAGGTATCGCAGCATAGGCATAGCAAAAGAGCTAGCAACTAGCAAGCAAAGATAGAAGTGATTTGGAGGGTATGGTCATCTTTCCTGAAATCCCACAAGGAAGAATAGCGAGTCCATGAAGAAGACAAACGGACGTAGTCGAACGAATCCTCACAACCCGACATTATCGGAACCAACCCGAAGAAGCAACACCGGAAAGAAGCAAACAACATAGTAAACAACCACCACATAAGCATGGCACGATGCGCAAACAAGTATGATTCATGTCCGGTTTAAATATGCATGGCATGGCAAAGTGCACAAGCAATTCTACAAATTAAGTGGAGCTCAATATGCAACTCCGTTGCATATTGACGAAACACCACATCAATTATTTAGTTCACTCCCGGTTAGGTACTCAACAATATTAAAGGTTGGTTAACATGGCAAGAGGTGAAGCATAACAAAACTATGCCATCTAAACAATTTAAATGGGGCCGGATATAACAAACAAAATATTTGGTAAATCCCCATATGCATTTAGCAATTTAATGCAAACAACAATTTAAACCAACTTGAAGTTGTTAACATGATGTGGATGACATGTTCAAGATTATGCAATTTTAATGAAAATGTTGATAAGAGCATTATGAAGCATTTGTCACCGTGTTGGAAAGAAAGGGAGTGCCACGGCAACGATAACGGTTCTGGTAACTTGATTGAGATACCAATGCAAAGGAGAAGTGTGCGGATGCGTGCAAAAGATGGTGGGGTGATCCTGGTAACCGGGTCCCCACGAGTTAGCGGCAGAAGAGGAGGACCGAGCAAGTGACAACTCGGACACGGTACAAACATAGGGTGCAACTCATACATCGCAAGCATTCGTTCACGGACATCGTCTCGAGGTTATACCTTCGAAGCGTGCAAGCGGGACAGTTCTCGTTCGGTGCAAAGTAGAGGAAGTTGACGTTCTCGCAACGGTGGTAGTGGTTCTCGCGATCTCGGCGATGGTAGACGTACATGTTTATCGTTGCACAAGTTTCCGTAGACGTTCATGTCATCGGTGTCATGGTACTTGGGGTCTTCGGACTTTCCAGTCCCGTTCTTGCGACGGTAGTCGTTCACGTTTGTTTCAAAGAGGTACTTGATGACTCCAGCGTCTTCGGGGTGACAATAGTTGTACATGGTCCACAAGACGTCGATCGTTCGGGGTCCAACTTGCGGGTCTTGCTGACATGAAGCGTTTCTGTGTAGACGAACTCGGCGCATCCGAAGGGTCACAGTTGTCGTCGTGGGAACTTGGTGAATCCGAGGTCTTCAAGGTCGACGGTAGTTGTACATCTCATAGTGGAACTTGACGGATCCGAGGACTCCAGCGTAGTGGTACACACATGTAGATGAACTTGACGGGTCATCGTCATCCTGGTACTTGGCGTCCTCTTGGTCTCGACAGAGATGAAACAGAATGCAGCGGTAGTCGTACATGGCGTCCAGGGGGCTTCATGGGTCATCCCAGTACTTGGCGATCTTGATCGGGGCAGCAAAAGGTAATCGAACTTGGCTGACGCAAGCAGCAGCGCGGGGCTGGGAGAGGCGACGGGGTGGAGCAGCATTGGACGGCGAGGTGGATGTGCTACTGGTGCCCCGTGGAGGCAGCAAGGTCAGGGAGGCGCAGCAGCGAATCAAGGCTCGCGAGCAGAGGAGGAAATCGCGGCGTTGGTCATGGACATCTTGCGGCGACCGGACGCGGGGAGGCACTGCCTCGGGCGACGACGTAGCTCGAGGAGGATATCGGGAAGGGAGGTGCACGGCCGGAGGGAGCCGGAGCAGCGGACGGCAAGAGGAACCGAGCGCGCGGGAGGTTTCCTAAACACGTGCTCGAGCGTGGGATCGAGCAAAGGGAAGGGATCCGGCGCGCTGCTGTTGATGGAAAGGGAGCAACGACGGCGAGGAGGCCAACTGGGCTCCAGCGTGGTCCACTTCTCCGGCGAGGGTGGAGCGCGGGGTCTGGCGCTGGGTGCACGCGGATGCGAGAGGGAGAGGACCGAAAGCTCGGCGGCGCTCCAGGGAAAGAGATCGAGGGAGAGAAAGAGGAGCCGGGAGTAGGCGGCGGGCACGGGAACGAAGGGATGGGCTAGGGTTACCACGGGGGAGCGACTGGGCTACAGATGGGCCTCAGAGTCCTCAGCGCAAATGGGCCGGCGTGGCAGAACTAGGCCCAAGAGGCTGGGCTTCTCTCTCTTATTCCCTTTATATTTAATGCGTAAACAGAAATAAAGAGAAAAGTATAGAGGGTTTGGGGTTGAAGTAGGGATGGAGGTACATATTTCTGGAAACCATGAAATATGCCCGATTTAAACAAATTAGTTTGGAAATTTTTACAGACTATAAATTTAAACATGTTCGAATTTAATTCAAACTTGTATGAATTTATAACCTAACCAAACTGAAACCAAATGGGCTTAAATTTTATAGGATGGCCCTACATAATAGATATGATTTATGGGCACAAGATGAACATTAATGGAGAAAGTAAAATTGCAACTCAATTGCAATTTAACTTAAAAGGTCGAAACGGAAGGGTAGGAGGATGAGTCGGGTAAGGGAAGAGTTGAAGTGTAGTGCAATTGTGTTATGGGTGATTCCAAGTTAATGGAATATTTTAATATAGCTCCCTAAATATTAGGAGGATATGTTATAAAGAGAATCACCATGTGAATTCCCTCGGTTTAAATGGATCAAAGATCCATGCAATTTATTTAGTTGAATTTTAAAACGGGTTGCATTATGACATGATGCAATGCACATCATGCAATGATGAATGCAATGAACCAGACAAAACACACGACGAAAACCCGGAAACCCTGGAAGGCATCTGAAGCTCCGGCCTTGGGGCGTTACACGAGGTCTGTGTAACCTTAGCTCATGGAGTATACGGTAAGGATTGTGTGTCCTGGGACTGTGTGTCCTTTGGTTTAAATACCAAGCCGCTCCAACTAGACGTACAACTGTCACAATAGTAGGAACTGGTCTACCAAATCACTATCTTCACCGAGCTATTGGTTCTATTTCCTCAACCCTTTCATTTCCTCGTCTACATGTTGATGAAATTGATCGTTACTATTTGAATACTTTGACTGAAGACTTCCTCAATTTCCTCAACCCTATTTCTTCCGTCACTTTGTCTTCTGCCCGCTTATCCTGTTTACACGCTACTTGTGCTCTGTGTATGTTTCATCTCATCATGATTAATATGCTACTGTCTTGTTATGCATGCACCTGAGTACTTTATCTGCTGCTTGTATTTCATCACTTAGCAAATTCCTCAAGTAGTATTTACTTGGTGACGAATTTGTTAAAATCGCCTATTCACCCCCCTCTAGTCGATATAACGCACTTTCAGTACAAGGCAATATTGAGAACAGCTCCTGTTTTCCATCGAGGTTAGTTTCATCGCATTGCTTATATATACTCACTATTCAGGATATCAGTAGCTGGTACCATATAGCCTGGGGCTGATAAGGGATTAATCATTGAATCAGACATCTCACTGAATATATCTGTAACCCATTTATCGGTAGGTTAACTAGGGTCATATTTAATATATCTGAGGCTACATAGCAACATGCATTGTACTGAATGACTAAATATGCAATCCTGGGCTACATAGTAACAAGGAAGAGGGTTACCTTAAAGTTCTGATGATGTCTAGATATACATGTAATAAGATCTTATATAATGGGATGGAGGGAGTGTTATCCTACATCATTTTGCAATTGTTGATTAGCTTCTAATATTAACTTGTTGATTTTAGGTACATATGTCATTGCCAAAGATCCACACTTCGACCCTTTCTGTGTATGGGGCAATGAGATATTCATGAACCAGCATCAAGTGAGGAACTAATAAAGATTGTTATTAAAATGGGTCAAAAGATGTAAATCGAACTATTTGTTTACACTTTATGCAAGACAACAGTGAACTACAGGATGGTAAGTAAGAACTCTGTAGCCTTCTTTTTACTGCCCGTAATGAGTTGTGTTAGATGACAATGTCTGAATCTTTTTTCCTTTGCAGTGGATCCTGAAGCAATTTAATCAAGATTACCTCTCAAACTACGTGATTGGCGGATGGCCATCACAAGGGGTTGGACTACAGTCGTGCGTGCCTTCTGCATCGAGGAGAGCACAATAGGGCCATTCTGCTTCACCTTGTTCAGCAACCAGAATGTCTCTCACCTCTTTCTTTACCATCTTTAATAGTACAAGTATACAACCCTGGTTCATCATTCTTTATTTGGTGCTTATGTAATTCTTTTCTTTGATGTAATTCTTGAACATATGTACCTATGAATAGAATAATGCATTGGTTGTTTGAACCCGATGGATATAAATAAAGCTATAGCCTACTTTCAAATTCAAATTAGGTGCAGTTTTAAATAGCAGCAATTAAATTTGGGTGAAATTATGCTCTGCAGGTCATTACGTCGCACACGGTATATAAGGCACGGCGTGTGTGATATACATCATAATCTGACACGGTTCACGGAGAGGAAATGTGTGTAGCCATGCACACAGTTGCTGTTTGCAAAGCGTGTGTGATGTCAGACAATATCACAAATGGTGCGGGAAAACTAAATGTGTGTGATTTTCGACCTATCGTACATGGTTTACAATCATGAAATATTTGTGATGTGCCTGTCGGATTTCGGGTTCCGGCAAAACCCTTGAGGTTCAAACACTGGGGTGCGCACGAAGATCTCCCCTCCCTCTAGTTCACTCCCTCACCACAATCTCAAGGCTTACCATGTCGAACTCGCAGAACAAAGGGACACAAGATTTATACTGGTTCGGGCCACCGATGTGGTGTAATACCCTACTCCAGTGTGGTGTGATGGATTGCCTCTGGGGTTGAGGATGAATAGTTAAAAGGGAAGAACATCCTCCTGAGGAGAGGTGTTCTTGTGCTTGGTCAGTTGATGTGGTAGAGGATCGTCCCTCTATGAGCCGATCCTTCCAGATCTCTCTCCTTTCCTATGATGGTGGCTAGCCCTATATATAGAGGCCCGGGTCCTCTTCGCAAATATTAGGCGGGTAGGATCCCACAACGGCCAGTTTGAAGGGGGACAGCTAGTACAAGCTATCCTGACAAAAGATGATCTTCGCCTGCCAAAGGCTCTGGTGATGACGCCGTCTTGGGCTCCACGGTGACCTCCCTCCTGCCATCCTGCTGGTCTTGGTCTTGTTGCACCGATATGGAAACCTTAGCTTGATGCCTTGGGACTCCGTGCCTGTGCTTGACTCTTTAGCACCAAAGAGGAAATGAGGACACTACGCGATGGCGCCCGCCTAGTGCCCGCCTGGCCTTGATCATCATGGCTTGCATCATAGGAACCTCGCGAGGTGCCCCTTGCCTTGATCTCTCCGCCCTCGTGAGCCATCCTGGTGAGGCCGCCCCCGAGGAGGTCTTTCGTCATCCCCCTCGCGAGGCTTGGCCCCTCATGAGGGTCTTGAGTGTTTGCTAGTGAAGATGGGCCATACAGGGCCGCTGGTAGAGCCACACCATGGGCCGCAGGCAAGCAAGTCTGGGGACCCCCATTCCCAGGACGCCGACAGTAGCCCCCGGGCCCAAGGCGTGCTCGGACTTGGCTTCAAGGCGAAGCCAAGGGGCAAGTGCGGAGCGCCGCGGGCCCCAACAGCATGCGGCCTTGTTTGACGCGTGGCGGTCGATAGCACGTGGGCATCTCCGCTTCCCCATGCAGCCTTGATATCCGCCTGGCTAGGCGGCCACCGTGACTTACACAGTTATCCCCCATTGCCGGTGACACGCCCCTCCAACTCTCCTGCCTTTTCGAAACAATAACCTCCTCTTCCAATCTGTCCTGAGCTTAGCCCTCCTCGTTGCCATGGCGCCCCGGTGAATGGAGAAGGAAAAGAAGAAGTCTTAGTCTTCAATCGGGTCACCCCCGGCCGCTGAACCGCCGTTGGTCGGTCACTGGTGCTCAACCAGGAAGCCATGGACAAGGTTCTCCGCACTCGCCACTGACTCCAACGAATGGGGGAGGACAGCGGCCCTGCCCGCATCTCGCACCTCCGTCGATAGGACAGCCACCGAGGTTCCATTCTTCATCCACGCCTTGTGGGCCGGTCTGGTTCCTCCTTTCTGTGCCTTCCTCAACGTCGTGCTCTCCCACTATCAGATCCACATGTTGCACCTGGATCCCCAATCATTCTCCGTTCTTGCCTTCTTTGCATTCATCTGCGAGGCCATGGTGGGCATTCCCCCTTCCGTGGCCCTACTACGCCATTTCTTCTCGCTGCACCTGACCGATCCTCGACAATGCTCGGGATGCGTGAGCTTCCAGGCCGTGGCTGCAACGACTGGCTCGGGGGTTGACTTTGAGCTCCCACCATCTACGAGCGGGTTTCGGACATGGTGGGTGTTCGTGGACGTCGGTGTGCTTAGCCCCCTACTCTCGTCCCCTTCGGCGCCCGCCATTCCTAGCTTTGGCTGGGGCCATGAGAAGATCGCGGACCCCCGCCTTGCCTTCGTCTGGCTCTGGTTAAAAAGGCTGAAAGATCTTGGCGTGACTGCGCCCATGGTGATGAAGGAGTTCCTCTGACGCTGCGTCGCCCCTCTCTAGCGCCTTTCCCGGCCGATGTGGGCCATGTCCGGCAGCCAGGATCGCATGAGGCCTCAGGAGGCGGGGCTTCCACTCAAGGCACAAAGAACGGTGCTCGAGGTCATGACGGGCGACCCCTCGCCAGCTGACATGCTGCAGGAGGGCTGTCTTCTGTACTGCTACTCGAACAAGGTGGAGTTCGCGGGGAAGATGCCCCCTTCGATGAATGGGGGCTGCGTCTAGTTGGCCTTGAAGGGCTCCGCGAGAACCCTCTCTCCGTGGTTCCCCTCCCTGCCGCCAGCGCCGAGCTTTCCCCAAGAGTGGATGCAGGGGGCAAGCTCCGTTGGAGGCCAGAGGCGTGGGCGTAGAGGCGTCGACACCGCTCGAGGCTCCCGAGGTGCCATCCCCGGGAGCCTGTGACTCTTGCCTTGGGGCCACGGCTGAGGGGGCGACGCAATCCACTGCTCCTGAGGCCGATGCTTCCGAGTTCTCAGCGGGCCATCATGTGGCGGTGCCTGAGGGCTCTCCTTAGCCCAGCACTCCCAAGGTCGCCTCCTCGGGAGCCTCACCAACAACGCCCCGCGCTGGCTGCCGTATCCAACGCTTCGGCCAGCTCCGTCTGGACTTTGAGGCACTCTGCAAGAGGAAAGGGTCCCCCAGTTGCAGCAGTAATGCCTTCCGTCGTTGAAGCAGAGGAAGTATATCGCCATAGATGAGTGAGTACCTTATCTTTGTGATTTCTCGAGTGCTACTTCCCCTCCTGATAGTGGCTCCTAAGGGTCCCTTTTGATAAGGCCATCCTGCCTCGAATCCCCCGTTGGTCTTGAGTGCCCCAAGCCATCATGCCGCAGCCGGCGCGAGGTCAACTAGAGAGGCAAACACGTTAGCTTGGCGCCTTGAGCCCGCGACTTCACCGTCTCTCCTTCGTGGCCTCGCCTAGAGCGCGACAAGTGTGCCAAGGGCTCCTCCTCTGGTTATGGATGGTGCCTGGATGACTTCGATCCTGGCTTCTTCTTCGAGCAGCGGGCCTCAAGCCATCCGGGTCCCTGCTGAAGCCCGGACGGCGACCCGGGAGGTGCCAGCCCCTAGCCCCCTGCTGGAGGGGCACGAGCTGCTTCGGACCCTGTCAGCCGCCCCCGCTGCGGGGGACGGACCCGGTTGCGTGCTTAAGCTTGTGCACAGGCAGAGTGTCGTCCGCCATGAGATCTTTCAGGAGGCAATGGGCGCGATGAGCCTACTCGGCGGAGAACTCGCGGATGCCGACATTCCTCTTGAAGCCGAAGGCCTCCGGCTGGTGGAGGAGCGGCATCGCCCGAAGGTGGCTGTCAACCTCGGGCGCCTCCAACGCGAGCATGCCGATGCGAAGCCCGAGGCATCCCTGGCAACATCGCGAGAGGCCAACGCCCGGGCCTTGGAGGAGGCCAGGGAGGCGGACAACCGCCGCGCGGTTGCCGAGGAGCGCGGGTGGGAGCTCCAGGCCTTGAACGCCTCCCTGGAGCAGTGAGTGGAGGTGCGCAGAGTTGCCCTGGCATCGATTAAGGGCGCCTGTCCGACGAGGAGGAGATCTTGAGGCGCGTGGAAGCACTGTTGTTGGAGGCCATGGAGCGTAGCCTTGAGCTCCAGCGGTTGGAGACGAGGGAGCGCCCAGTCACCCAAGCAGAGGATGTTGTCGGCGCGCGCAAGGCCAGGGCCCAGGAGGAGGTCGACCGCAGGGTGGTCATGGCTCGCGCGGATCTTGCCGGCCGGTACGACCTGAAGCTAAAGCTCGTGGAAGCTGAAGGTGTGGGCAGGACCGCTGCCCTCAGGTCAGGATTGGTTGAGGCGGAACATCGCGAGAAAGCCGCCGCAGCTGCCCTGGTCTCGGTGCAGGCCGAGTTGGCTTCCGCCCGTGCCGAGCTGCTCTATCTTCAACAATGAGTTGTCAGCGCCGAGTCCTTCAAGCAGCAGAGTAGGGAGGAGGTACTTTGCCGGCAGACGCTGCTGCGCGAGCACGCTCCCATGCTTCGGGACCTCAGGACGAAGGCCAACCAGCCGCTTGGTACCATCTGCGATGAGCACACCCCTCATCCCCACGCCGAGGATTACGCCAGCCATCTTTGCTTCTTCGCTGATGTGGTGACGCACATGGAGAGCCATACTGAGAGGGCTCGCGAGCTCGTCGACGAAAAGAGCCAAGGCCTTCTCGGGCGTGCATTCTCCCGCGTCTTCAGCCATCTCCTGAACACCAATCCTGACTTTGATTTTGCCGCCGCCATTGCCCCAGTGCCCGCGGTCGTCCGGGGCAACCTCGCGCACTGGGTGGATGACAACGTGGATGCTCTGGTTAGGGCCTTTGCTTCTGAGGATGACGCGGTGGTGGTCGCGGCGGATGAGGGCGACGTGGTTGATGGCAGTGCGGCTGATGGTGGTGTGGCCGATGGCGGTGCGGTTGATGGCGGTGGAGATAGCAACAGCGACGGCGCCAGCAGCCTGTCCGGGAGTGATTTGGGGGACGAGGCAAGCGATATGTCCGGCTGAGCCCTTGCTCCTGTATTTTGAACCTGCACACAAAAGCTTGGGTACGACCCCTCACGATGTAAGAGCATTTTGAAGAGGGGAAGCCCCTCATGTAAATAGACTACCACTTCGTTCCTTAGGCTAGGCTTAAAGCGTGCCTTTCGGTGCTCACGACTCCCCTTGCGGGCTCGATGCCGTAACTTACTTTGCTTTAGCCGGGCTTCAAACTGGTTCGGCCATTGTGAACGTGCTTTCCTTCTGAGGGGAGCCCCTCACGAGCTCGCGAGGTTTTGGTTTCCTAAGAGGGCCTCGCGAGGAGCGAGCACCATTAATGGCAAGATGCGCGCGTAGTTCGTGTGCGCCGCTACCAGCCCCTGCTGGCGAGGTTTTCGAAAGAGGGGAAGACAGCGGACGTAAATCACAAACAAAACACGAATCCAGATACTCACGAAATCAACGCGAACAAGAAAGGATGCCCCCCGCGATTGCCAATGGAAATGCAATTTCAAATTCAATATCAAAAGCTGCAAGTCTGAGATACAGAAAAGAGGTCAAAAGCAAATGGCCGCGTCCGGCACCTAGCTAGTCTTCTTGTCTTCGGGTCTTTGAGTCTTCTCACCAGCGCGGAGCTAAGTGCTTTCACATGCCGTGAGCATAGTCATTGGGGGACAGTGTCGACGGCCAGCGTGGAGCATGGTGCTTCCACTAGGACGTGGGCGGGAGCCCCCGAGGCCCGAGGGCGGCACTCCGGAGACTCCGGGGCATGTACAGCCCCACTCATTATTACGTGAGAGTGTCACGAGCGGAGACCTTCACGGGCATGAGCCTTGCTTCATATCGCCAGGCGAGGGTCCCGCCTTGCGCCGCCCTCGACCATCGTTGGGGCGTCCGGAAACCAGGACGATGCCAAGGGGCAAAGGGGATGCTAGCGGCGCCCTCGGCGGCCACGGGCCCTCTACCAGGGGGAAGGCTCACCAGTGCCTCCCCGGCAGAGGACCTACCTCCGGGCGACGCCTTGCTCCACACGATGCAGGGAGGGGCCTTGCTCCCGGCCCCTCCCCCGCAGCCCCCAATGCGCTTCTCCTGGTGGAAGGGGGCCGCCGCGCTGGGGCTGTCGTCCACCGCTGCGACCTGATTCACTTGCGACCCATGGTTAGTGTAAGCTTGCTCCTAAGAGATCAGTGGTACCCTGTAGCTGTTGTCGCCGGTGTGGTCAGCGAGGCTCCCGGGTGGCTCCTGGAAGGCTTCAGCTTCCAGCGTCTCCTCTTCCCAGCCCGGCTCAAGGAATGAACCGGGGTCATCTTCCTGTGCGTACTTCTAGTCCATCATGCGCGTCACATAGGCCTCCGGGGCCATCGCCCCGGAAACCTCGCCGAGGTGCCCCATGCTCCACATCGCTTGGCTCGACGTGCCAGGATGGTGGGGCAGCATCCCGCCGGAACTGTGGGTGGCGATGCTTACGCCAGCGCCCACTGGGGGAGGCACAGGTGTGCTTGGGTGCCCAGCGTCGTTGGTTGCGCTGATGCCGACAAAACTTCCTGGTGCGCCCGGGGGCGTGCGGGTGCGACGAGCGGGTGCGGGGGCGCCCGGGGGCGTGCGGGCCGCAGCCTGAGGCGTAAGCAAGGAGCTGAAAGGCAGCGCACCCCTGGTTGCGGCGTCCAACAGCTCGGCAACACGCTCTAGCAATGCATCCCGGTCGCTCTCCTTCAATCGGCATCGCAGCAGCTCCTGCGCCACTGTGAGCGCGGCCCTCATGTTTGCTTGTTCCTGTCGGGAGTGCGGCACCGTCACCGCGGTGTAGCTTGAGGCCCCTGTGGCGGCCCGCGCGCGCCGCTAGGTAAGGGTGGAAGGCGTCCGAACACACCGCCCGCGCCCCTCGGCGCTTGGCGGTGCGTGTGCCACCTGGAGCGTAGAGTTGAGGTCTTCTTGGGCGAACGACGCCGCCCTGGCTGGCCAGGCTGCCTAGTGATCGGCGTCAGCCCTCGGGTCGTCGGACATCGGCGCTGCAGAGTGTTGGCGGGTCTGCTAATGGAAGAGAGGCTTCGACGCACCCCTACCTGGCGCACCAAATGTCGGATTTTGGGTTCCGGCAAAACCCTTGAGGTTCGAACACTGGGGTGCGCACGAAGATCTCTCCTCCCTCTAGTTCACGCCCTCACCGCAATCTCAAGGCTTAGCGCGTCGAACTCGCAGAACAAAGGGACAAGATTTATACTGGTTTGGGCCACCGATGTGGTGTAATACCCTACTCCAGTGTGGTGTGGTGGATTGCCTCTAGGGCTAAGGATGAATAGTTACAAGGGAAGAACAGCCTCCTGAGGAGAGGTGTTCTTGTGCTTGGTCAGTTGATGCGGTAGAGGATCGTCCCACTATGAGCCGATCCTTCCAGATCTCTCTCCTTATGATGATGGCTAGCCCTATATATAGAGGCCCGGGTCCTCTTCCCAAGTATTAGGTGGGAAGGGATCCCACAACGGCCAGTTTGAAGGGGGGCAGCTAATACAAGCTATCCTGACAAAAGATGGTCTTCGCCTGCCAAAGGCTCTGGTGATGGCGCCGTCTTGGGCTCCACGGTGACCTCCGTCCTGCCGTCCTGCTGGTCTTGGTCTTATTGCACCAATATGTAAACCTTTGCTTGATGCCTCGGGACTCCGCGCCTGCGCTTGCCTCTTTAGCACCAAAGAGGAAATGAGCACACTGCGCGCGTTGGCGTCCGCCTTGTGCCCGCCTGGCCTTGGTCGTCATGGCTTGCGTCATAGGAACCTCACGAGGTGCCCCTTGCCTTGATCTCTCCGCCCCATGGTCTTCGCCTGCCAAAGGCTCTAGTGATGACGCCGTCTTGGACTCCACGGTGACCTTCGTCCTGCCGTACTGCTAGTCTTGGTCTTGTTGCACCGATATGGAGACCTTTGCTTGATGCATCGGGACTCCGAGCCTGCGCTTTCCTCTTTAGCACCAAAGAGGAAATGAGGACACTGCGCGCGCTGGCGCCCACCTGGTGCCCGCCCGGCCTTGGTCGTCATGGCTTGCGTCACAGGAACCTCGCGAGGCGCCCCTTACCTTGATCTCTCCGCCCCTTGCGAGCCAGCCTGGTGAGGCCACCCCCGAGGAAATCTTGTGTCGTCCCCCTTGCGAGGCTTGGCCCCTCGCGAGGGTCTTGAGTGTTTGTTGGTGAATATGGGCCATACAGGGCTGCTGGTGGAGCCACGCCATGGGCCGCAGGCAGGCAAGTCTGGGGACCCCCGTTCCTAGGAAGCCGACAGTGCCGGGCATCGTAAACATAGAGCCAGTTTGGTACGTGCCTGGAATGTGCCTAGACGACGCCGAGTTTTAGGTAAAACTACAGAAGTCCGACTACGATGGTAATGCCAGCACACATGAATAGCAAGGACAGAGCGTTTGGGATATTAGATATATCCCAAACAGTTGTGTGAAGAATCGCGCTTGGGATATTGATACGTCTCCATCATTGCTAGCCTCTTCGGTACTGTGCATTGCCCTTTCTCACCTCGAGAGTTGGTGCAAACTTCGCCGGTGCATCCAAACCCCGTTATACGATACGCTCTGTCACACATAAGCCTCCTTATATCTTCCTCAAAACAGCCACCATACCTACCTATTATGGCATTTCCATAGCCATTCCGAGATATATTGTCATGCAACTTCCATCATCATCATATACATGACTTGAGCATTTATTGCCATATTGCTTTGCATGATCATAAGATAGCTAGCATGATGTTTTCATGGCTTGTCCATTTTTTGATGTCATTGCTACGCTAGATCATTGCGCATCCCAGTACACCCGCCGGAGGCATTCATATAGAGTCATACTTTGTTCAAACATCGAGTTGTAATATTGAGTTGTAAATAAATAAAAGTGTGATGATCATCATTATTAGACCATTGCCCCAATGAGGAAAGGATGATGGAGACTATGATTCCCCCACAAATCAGGATGAGACTCCGGACTTCAAATAAAAAGGCCAAAGAAGCCCAAATAAAAAAAGGCCAAATAAGCCCACCAAAACAAAAAAAAATGAGAGAAAAAGAGAAGGGGCAATGTTACTATCCTTTTACCACACTTGTGCTTCAGAGTAGCACCATGTTCTTCATATAGAGAGTCTCTTGAGTTATCACTTTCATATACTAGTGGGCATTTTCATTATAGAACTTGGCTTTTATATTCCGATGATGGGCTTCCTCAAATGCCCGAAGTCTTCATGAGCAAGCAAGTTGGATGCACACCCACTTAGTTTCCAGTTTGAGCTTTCATACACTTATAGCTCTTAGTGCATCTGTTGCATGGAAATCCCTACTCCTCACATTGACATCAATTGATGGGCATCTCCATAACCCGTTGATTAGTCGCGTCGTGTGAGACTTCCTCCTTTTTTGTCTTCTCCACACAACCTCCACCCTCATATTATATTCCACCTATAGTGCTATGTCCATGGCTCACGCTCATGTATTGTGTGAAAGTTGAAAAGGTTTGAGAACGTCAAAAGTATGAAACAATTGCTTGGCTTGTCATCGGGGTTGTGCATGATTTGAATATTTTGTGTGGTGAAGATGGAGTACAGCCAGACCATATGATTTTGTAGGGATAACTTTCTTTGGCCATGTTATTTTGAAAAGACATGATTGCTTTATTAGTATGCTTGAAGTATTATTGTCTTAATGCCAAATGATAGACTATTGCTTTAAATCACTCTTGTCTTAATATTCATGCCATGATTAGATTACATGATCAATATTATGCTAGGTAGCATTCCATATCAAAAAATATCTTTTTTTCTCATTTACCTACTCGAGGACGAGAAGGAATTAAGCTTGGGGATGATGATACGTCTTCGTCATATCTATAATTTTTTATTGTTCCATGCCAATATTATACAACTTTCATATACTTTTGGCAACTTTTTATACTATTTTTGGGACTAACATATTGATCCAGTGCCCAGTGCCAGTTCCTGTTTGTTACATGTTTTTTTCTGCAGAAAATCCATATCAAACGGAGTCCAAACGGGATAAAAACTGACGGAGATTTTTTTTGGAATATATGTGAATTTTGGGAAGTGGAATCAACGCGAGACGATGCCCGAGGGGGCCACGATGCAGGGGAGCGCACCCTAGGGGGGCAGGCGCGCCCCTGACCCTCATGGACACCCGTAAGGCAGTTGGTGCCCTTCTTTCCCCGCAAGAAAGCTAATATCCGGATAAAAATCTTGTTCAAATTTCAATCCAATCAGAGTTACGGATCTCCAGGAATATAAGAAACGGTGAAAGGCCAGAATCTGAAAGGGCAGAAACAGAGAGAGACAGAGAGGCAGATCTAATCTCGGAGGGGCTCTCGCCCCTCCGACGCCATGGAGGCCATGGACCAGAGGGGAAACCCTTCTCCCATCTAGGTAGAAGGTCAAGGAAGAAGAAGAAGGGGTCTCTCTCCCCCTCTCTCCCGGTGGCGCCGGAATGCCGCCGGGGCCATCACCGTGTAACGGCGATCTACACCAACACCTCTGTCATCTTCGCCAACATCTTCATCACCTTCCCCCATCTATCTACAGCGGTCCACTCTCCCGCAACCCGCCATACCCTCTACTTGAACATGGTGCTTTATGCTTCATATTATTATCCAATGATGTGTTGCCACCCTATGATGTCTGAGTAGATTTTCGTTGTCCTATCGGTAATTGGTGAATTGCTATGATTGGTTTAATTTGCTTGTGGTTATGTTGTTGTCCTTTGGTGCCCATCATATGAGCGCGCACGTGGATCACACCATAGGGTTAGTTGTATGTTGATAGGACTATGTATTGGAGGGCAAGAGTGACAGAAGCTTCAACCTTGCATAGAAATAGATGCATACGGGATAGAAGGGGGACCAATATATCATAATGCTATGGTTGGGTTTTACCTTAATGAACGTTAGTAGTTGCGGATGCATGCTAATAGTTCCAATCATAAGTGCATAGAATTTCAAGTCAGGGATGACATGCTAGCAGTGGCCTCTCCCACATAAAACTTGCTATCGGTCTAGTAACGTAGTCAATTTCTTAGGGACAATTTCGCAACTCCTACCACCACTTTTCCACACTCGCTATACTAACTTTATTGCTTCTTTACCTAAAACAGCCCCTATTTTTTATTTATGTGCTCTTTATATTCTTGCAAACCTATCCCGTTACACCTACAAAGTCCTTCTTGTTTCATACTTGTTCTAGGTAAGGCGAACATTAAGCGTCCGTAGAGTTGTATCGGTGGTCGATAGAACTTGAGGAAATATTTGTTCTACCTTTAGCTCCTCGTTGGGTTCGACACTCTTACTGATCGAAAGAGGCTACAATTGATCCCCTATACTTGTGGGTTATCAAGACCTTTTTCTGGTGCCCTTGCCGGGGAGTTATAGCGTGGGGTGAATATTCTCGTGTGTGCTTGTTTGCTTTATCACTAAGTAGTTTTTATTTTGTGCTCTTGTTTTCTATCTTTAGTTATGGGTAGGAAACGCAAAATACCAAAAAAAATAGTTGTACCTACTACACCAATGGTTGAAGAAGCACTCAAAATCTATCACACTCCTGAAGCTTTTTGCTAGGATCATCTTTGATCCCAATGTGCTCGGGTTGAAACCCCAACTAGCTTAGTTGAGGGCAAATCTTTAGATGAGCATGCTTGTTATGTGCGACACCGCTTATCTCAAAAAGGGAAATTTTACTGGATCAAATTCATCGTTTGCAATGCTATGCTTGGAATTTATGTGAAATATATGATTTTACTTGTTGTTCTAAAGACCCTAAGAAACACCTTCCCTACCAATGTGAGTTTAGTGATAATGGAATCATATCTTCATATGCTAAGGGTGTTTATAATTACTATGTTGTTCAACAAATTGAATAATTTTTTGCTTTTAAGGGTTCTTATGAAATTGCTTCTTTGATTGGAAAGTATGATTCTACTCTTTACAAATCTAAAAATTTTGCCATACTTAAATATTGTTATGATAATTATGCTTCTAATGCCTATGTTAAACCATATATTGAGGACTCCTTCACTATCCAAGAAGAGACTAATATTTTGCAGGAGTCTATGGAAGAAGGAATTGATGAAACTGTGGGCTCATTGGATGAAAAAGATGATGAGGAGAGCGAAGAACAAAAGGAGGAAGTGCGGATTAGCTACCCGTGCCCACCTTCTAATGAGAGTAACTCTTCAACTCATACATTGTTGAATTTCCCTTCATGCTTACCGAAGGATGATTGCTATGATGATTGCTATGATCCCGTTGATTCATTTGAAATATCCTTTTTTGATGAACTTGATGCTTGCTATGCATGTGGCCAAGATGCCAATATGAATTATGCTTATGGAGATGAACTTGCTATAGTTCCTTATATTAAACATGAAATTGTTGCTAGTGCACCCACGCATGATAGTCCTGTTATCTTTTTAAATTCTCCCGACAACACTATATTGGAGAAGTTTGCCCTTATTAAGGATTATATTGTTGGGTTGCGTTTTACTACTACACATGATGATTTTGATAGATATAACATGCATGTGCTTGCTGCTCCTACTTGCAATTATTATGAGAGAGGAACTACATCTCCGCCTCTCCATGTTTCCAATATGATAAAATTGCAAGAAACTGTTTATACTATGCATTGGCCTTTACTATGTGTGCATGAATTGTTCTCTTATGACATGCCAATGCATAGGAAGAGAGTTAGACTTCGTTGTTGCATGATATATGTTACTTTGTGCTCACTACTAAATCACAAATCATTGCTAATTTAAATTGGCTTTGATATACCTTGGGATCTGGGTGGATCCATTACTTGAGCACCATATGCCTAGCTTAATGGCTTTAAAGAAAGCGCTACCAGGGAGACAACCCGGAAGTTTTACAGAGTCATTTATTTCTGTTGAGTGCTTTTATAAAGTACAATTCCTTTGTATTATAAAAATAATGTGCCAAGATTTGCCTTTAGGATGTTTACATTGCTTGTTGGTTTGTGCGGTGCAAAAAAGAAACTCGGCTGTAGTGCGCAATTTTATATTTTTTATTGGAAAGTCAAACGGTTCTGAAACTTTTTGCACTATCTTTCTATACAAATTTTTTATTTTTTCTAATTTTTCAGAATTTTTGGAGTAACAGAAGTATGGTGAATGTTCAGATTACTACAGACTGTCCTGTTTAAGACAGATTCTGTTTTTGATGCATAGTTTGCTTGTTTTGATGAAACTATCAATTTCTATCAATGGATTAAGCCATGGAAAAGTTATATTGCAGTATCTACAGTGCAAAAACAAAATATGAATTGGTTTGCAACAGTACTTAGAGTAGTGATTTGCTTTATTATACTAACGGATCTTACCGAGTTTTCTGTTGAGTTTTGTGTGGATGAAGTGTTCGAAGATCGAGGAGGTCTCGATGTGAGGAGGAGAGGCAAGAGCTCAAGCTTGGGGATGCCCAAGGAACCCCAAGTAAATATTCAAGGAGACTCAAGCACCTAAGCTTGGGGATGCCCCAGAAGGCATCCCATCTTTCTTCAACAAATATCGGTATGTTTTCAGATTCGTTTCGTTCATGCGATATGTGCAAATCTTGGAGCGTCTTTTGCATTTAGTTTTCACTTTTCTTTTATGCACCATGATGGTATGAGATAGTCTTTGGTTGATTTATATAATGCTCATTTCACTTCACTTATATCTTTTGAGTATAGCTTTATAGAATGCTTCATGTGCTTCACATATATCATTTGAAGTTTGGATTGCCTATTTCTCTACACATAGAAAACCGCCATTTGTAGAATGCTCTTTTGCTTCACTTATATTTGTTAGAGCATGGGCATATCTTTTGTAGAAAGAATTAAACTCTCTTGCTTCACTTATATCTATTTAGAGAGATGATAGGAACTGGTCATTCACATGGTTAGTCATAAATCCTACATAAAACTTGTAGATCACTGAATATGATATGTTTGATTCCTTGCAATAGTTTTGCGATATAAAGATGGTGATATTAGAGTCATGCTAGTGGGTAGTTGTGGATTGTATAAATACTTGTGTTGAAGTTTGTGATTCCCGTAGCATGCACGTATGGTGAACCGTAACGCGATGAAGTCGGAGCATGGTTTATTTATTGATTGTCTTCCTTATGAGTGGCGGTTGGGGACGAGCGATGGTCTTTTCCTACCAATCTATCCCCCTAGGAGCATGCGCTTACTACTTTGTTTCTATGACTAATAGATTTTTGCAAGTATGTGAGTTCTTTATGACAAATGTTGAGTCCATGGATTATACGCACTCTCACCCTTCCATCATTGCTAGCCTCTTCGGTACCGTGCATTGCCCTTTCTCACCTCAAGAGTTGGTGCAAACTTCGCCGGTGCATCCAAACCCCGTTATACGATACGCTCTGTCACACATAAGCCTCCTTATATCTTCCTCAAAACAACCACCATACCTACCTATTATGGCATTTCCATAGCCATTCTGAGATATATTGCCATGCAACTTCCATCATCATCATATACATGACTTGACCATTTATTGTCATATTGCTTTGCATGATCATAAGATAGCTAGCATGATGCTTTCATGGCTTGTCCGTTTTTTGATGTCATTGCTACGCTAGATCATTGCACATCCCGGTACACCCGCCGAAGGCATTCATATAGAGTCATACTTTGTTCTAGACATCGAGTTGTAATATTGAGTTGTAAGTAAATAAAAGTGTGATGATCATCTTTATTAGACCATTGCCCCAGTGAGGAAAGGATGATGGAGACTATGATTCCCCCACAAGTCGGGATGAGACTCCGGACTTCAAATAAAAAGGCCAAAGAAGCCCAAATAAAAAAAGGCCAAAGAAGCCGACCAAACAAAAAAATGAGAGAAAAAGAGAAGGGGCAATGTTACTATCCTTTTACCACACTTGTGCTTCAGAGTAGCACCATGTTCTTCATATAGAGAGTCTCTTGAGTTATCACTTTCATATACTAGTGGGCATTTTCATTATAGAACTTGGCTTGTATATTCCGATGATGGGCTTCCTCAAATGCCCGAGGTCTTCATGAGCAAGCAAGTTGGATGCACACCCACTTTGTTTCCAATTTGAGCTTTCATACACTTATAGCTCTTAGTGCATCTGTTGCATGGCAATCCCTACTCCTCACATTGACATCAATTGATGGGCATCTCCATAGCCCGTTGATTAGCCACGTCGATGTGAGAATTTCTCCTTTTTTGTCTTCTCCACACAACCTCCACCATCATATTCTATAACACCTATAGTGTTATGCCCATGGCTCACATCATGTATTGCGTGAAAGTTGAAAAGGTTTGAGAACGTCAAAAGTATGAACAATTTCTTGGCTTGTCATCGGGGTTGTGCATGATTTGAATATTTTGTGTGGTGAAGATGGAGTACAGCCAGACCATATGATTTTGTAGGGATAACTTTCTTTGGCCATCTTATTTTGAAAAGACATGATTGCTTTATTAGTATGCTTGAAGTATTATTGTCTTAATACCAAATGATAGACTATTGCTTTGAATCACTTATGTCTTAATATTCATGCCATGATTAGATTACATGATCAATATTATGCTAGGTAGCATTCCACATCAAAAATTATCTTTTTACTCATTTACCTACTCGAGGACGAGTAGGAATTAAGCTTGCGGATGATGATAGGTCTCCGTTGTATCTATAATTTTTGATTGTTCCATGCCAATATTATACAACTTTCATATACTTTTGGCAACTTTTTATACTATTTTTGGGACTAACATATTGATCCAGTGCCCAGTGCCAGTTCCTCTTTGTTGCATGTTTTTTGTTTCGCAGAAAATCCATATCAAATGGAGTCCAAACGGGATAAAAACTGACGGAGATTTTTTTTGGAATATATGTGAATTTTGGGAAGTGGAATCAACGTGAGACGATGCCCGAGGGGGCCATGAGGCAGGGGGCGCGCCCTAGGGGGCAGGGGCGCCCCTGACCCTCATGGACACGCTATAAGGCGGTTGGTGCCCTTCTTTCGCCGCAAGAAAGCTAATATGTGGATAAAAATCATGTTCAAATTTCAAGCCAATCGGAGTTATGGATCTCCAGGAATATAAGAAACAGTGAAAGGCCAGAACCTGAAAGGGAAAAAACAGATAGAGATAGAGAGACAGATCCAATCTCGGAGGGGCTCTCGCCCCTTCGCCGCCATGGAGGCCATGGACCAGAGGGGAAACTGTAGCGACCAGACCTCAAACAGTCTGATCTCTGTGCTCCGGTGTCATCCCTGGATCAGTAATGCTGACACCACACAGTACTCGGAGGATTTATAACAGAGTAGCAATCACACACTTATTACATCGAGGGTCTTCATAGAGAATTTATTTCAATAAATATGGCTTAAGGCCATCTAATAACGATAACAGCGGAAGGCTTGGAAGATAAGTGAGTCCATCAACTCCAGCGGCATCACTGAGTATAGAACCATGACCTAAAAACTGCTTAATCGTCGTCTGAAAAGTCTGCAACATTAACGTTGCAGCCCGAAACGGGTCAGCACATGGAATATGCTGGCAAGGTAACACATAGAGAGTAATAGAATGAAACACTATACTATATGCATATTTGGCTGGTGGAAAGCTCTATGGTTACAGTTTTGCGTAAAGCCAATTTTTCCCTACTGCAAAGGAATAAATTTATTTAACTATCATGGTGGTTGTTAAACATTGAGAATGGTTGACAGCATTCTCAATCCCAATTAAGCATCATCATTAAACAAAACCCAACAAAATTAATTTAGAGTAACATGTTGAGATTCAGATGATAATCCAGGTACTAGATACTCAGGATGTCCATAACCGGGGACACGGCTAATCATGATTAGTTTATTTCACTCTGCAGAGGTTTGCGCACTTTTCCCCACAAGACTCGATCGCCTCCGTTTGGTTTCTCGCACTACATGGTGTTTGAGAAGACGGATGACCGAGACACAGTCTTTCAGAAGCGCTAGCACCTTACGATGGATAGACCGTTACACCTACTTTCCCCTACATCTGCTAGTCTACCCTGTTAGAGTTCGCACGACTTATTCAACTATGCCAGAGCCCATAATGGCTTGTGGCTGCACACGGAAGTTTCTAGTATGAATAATCCCATGATCCCTTTGAGCCTGGGTGGCAGTCCATAAAAAAACAGGCAATCCTGGTCTACCCAGGTGCGTAGATAGGCAATCCTGGAATAACCAGGTACCTCAATCAACCCAGATGTGTGTTTAAGTTGCCACCTTAGATAAACCATTAATTAACAAACTCACATCTGTCATGAATATCACTCACCCAATCCACGTCTACTAGCATAGCATAGCATAATGGCAAACGTAGAAGTAACTCCCAAAGGTTTGACAATAAAACAGGTAATAGGTACTACCTCAACTACTTCCCATCCCACAATTTAATCACATCCTAATCATGCAATGTGAGAGGATTGATCTAATGCAATAAAACTGGGTAGTAGAAAAGGTATGATCAAAGTGTTACTTGCCTTGCTGATGATCCGGGAAGCCTAGCGATTCGAAGTAACAAGCGGCGCACTCCGGGTATTCTATCGTAGACAAACAAACAAACATGCAATAAGTACTCATCTAATGCACGGGTAAAACTCAAATAAGAGATCTAACCAAAAGGTTCAACTTAAGAACTCCGGTTGGCAAAAGAATCAAATCGAACAAAGCAGCGAAAATCAAACGGCGAAAGAAAACACCTTCGTTCTACTAATCTGGATCTAAGGCAATTTTTACAGTAGCAAAAACTTGTTTAAGTTGGTTAAACGGATAGAGGGTTTCGAGACGAATCTCCAGGCGCTTGAATCGCCTGATTCCGATAAACGAGCGAAAAGTTATGCTAAAACGAAAATCGGATCAGGAATCGCGATCAGAAAAATCGCGGATTTAATCCGAGAAAAAGAAAACGATGAACGTTCGTTAGAACGAACAAATGACGAACGCTCGCTATTTAAATAAATCGGAAAAACTGATCTATTTTAAAAAAACGAAACTAAAAAAACCGACGGAAAACCGACGGAAAAATCAAACGGTTTTTCGAAAAAAAACGGCGCGGAAATCGAGGCGGCGGCGGACCTCGGGCGGCGGCGTGCGGCGGCGGCTGGGGCTGGCTAGGGTTTCGGCTGGGCTTCCCCCGGGCTATATAAAGCCTAGCGGGCCAGGAGTCCGGGTCGGACACGGCCCCGAGGTGAGTTCGGTTTTTTTTAATATTACGCACAGAAGAAAAATAAAAAGAAATATTAAACGGACTCCAAAAATCCCGAAATAAATTTTCCCGGGCTTATAAAATCAAGCCGCACAAGGTGAACATTTATTTGGGGCCTAAATGCAATTTTGAAAAACGCACATTTTTTCTAAATTCAAATAAAATAACAAAAAACTCCGAAATAAAATCTTATTTGATTTTATTATTAAATCCTCAATATTTCTTTATTTTGGGAAAGTCATTTTATTCCCTCTCTCATATTTTTGTAATAGAAATATTGATGATAAAATAAATAAAATCAAATGATCCTATTCTCAAAATTTGAGAAAACTCAAATATGAAAATAAAGAATTTCCCAACTCTTTCCGTGGGTCCTTGAGTTGCGTAGAAATTTCTAGGATCAACCAAAATGCAAAATAAAATATGATATTCATAGATGATCTAATGTATAACATTCCAAATTGAAAATTTGGGATGTTACAAACCTACCCCCCTTAAGATGAATCTTGCCCTCGAGATTCAGGTTGGCTAGAAAATAGGTGAGGGTGGTCCCTGAGCAAATATTCTTCTCGCTCCCAGGTGGCTTCATCCTTCGTGTGGTTGCTCCATTGAACTTTCCAAAACTCGATAACCTTGCTGCGGGTAACCCGGCTGGCAAACTCGAGGATCTTAATTGGTTTCTCCTCGTAGGTCAAATCGTTATCCAACTGAATTGTTTCCAATGGCACTGTGTCTCTCAAGGGTATGTCAGCCATCTCAGCATGACACTTCTTCAACTGGGAAACATGGAACACATCATGAACTCCTGATAATCCTTCGGGCAATTCCAACTTGTAGGCCACTTCTCCCATACGCTCCAAAACTCGATATGGTCCTACAAATCGTGGCGCTAACTTTCCCTTAACTCCAAAACGCTTTGTTCCCCGAAGTGGTGATACTCGAAGATAAGCTCTATCTCCGACTTCATAAACTGTCTCCTTGCATTTAGAATCTGCATAACTCTTCTGCCTGGACTAGGCTATCTAGAGCCTATCGCGAATCAATTTCACCTTTTGTTCAGACTCCTTAATCAAGTCAGGTCCAAACAACTGGCGGTCTCCAACTTCGTCCCATGACAATGGTGTCCTGCACCTCCTTCCGTACAAGGCTTCGAAAGGGGCCATCTATAAACTGGTTTGGTAACTGTTGTTGTAAGAGAACTCTGCATATGGCAAATTATCGTCCCAACTAGATCCGTAATCTAGTGCACAAGCTCTCAACATATCCTCCAAAATCTGATTGACTCTCTCGGTCTGTCCATCTGTCTGTGGATGAAAAGTTGTACTAAATTCTAACCTGGTACCCAAAATTTCATGCAACTGCTTCCAGAACTTTGAGGTAAAATGGGTTCCTCTATCTGATATGATACTCCTTAGAACTCCATGCAGACATACGATCCTGGTCATGTATATCTTTGCCAACTTAGCACTGGTGTAAGTGGTCTTTACCGGGATGAAAGGAGCTACCTTCGTCAATCGATCGACTACCACCCAAATTGAGTCATAGCCTGAACGAGTCCTGGGTAATCCCGTGATAAAATCCATGCCTAACTTATCCCACTTCCATTCGGGTATCGGCAATGGTTGTAGCAATCTTGATGGCTTCTGATGCTCTGCCTTTACTCTCTGACATACATCAGAAACTCCTACATACTCCGCAATATCCTTCTTCATTCTGGTCCACCAGAAAATATCTTTCAAATCCAAATACATCTTGGTATTTCCTGGATGAATCGAATATGGTGAATCGTGTGCCTCTTGCAGAATCAACTTCCTGATTTCTGGGTCATTGTGCACATAAACACGGTCTTCAAACCATAGGGTGTCGTGCTCATCCTCACGAAATCCTTTAGCCTTTCCTTTGCTAAGTTTCTCCTTAATAGAAGCAATCTCCTTGTCAGTCTTCTGGGCTTCTCTGATTCTATCCATCAAAGTTGACTGAATCTCCAATGCTGCTACAAAGCCTCTCAGAACTATTTCCAAACATAGTTCATGAAGATTTTCGGCTAACTCCCTTGGTATTTTTCCCGTCATTAATGTATTGACATGGCTCTTACGGCTTAATGCGTCAGCTACTACATTAGCCTTTCCGGGATGGTAATGCAATCTCAGATCATAATCCTTGATGAGCTCCAATGTAACGCCCTCGATGCGGCTATATCTCCCACGTGTCGAAGCACGACTTAGAGGCATAACCGCATTGAAAGCAATGTCGCAAGTGAGGTAATCTTCACAAACAACCCATGTAATACAATAGGGGAAAAGATACATAGTTGGCTTACACTCGCCACTTCACGCAATTACATGAATAAAGCATTACATCATCCAAATACAATCAAGGCCCGACTATGGAGCCAAAATAAAAGAAGAACCCCAAATGCGACAAAGGTCCCCGATCGACCCCAACTGGGCTCCACTACTGATCAACTAGAACGAAACAACATAAAGGACAAGATATTCATCGAGCTCCTCCTGAGCTTGGTTGCGTCACCTGGAATGGCATCATCGGCACCTGCAAGCTGGTTTTGGAAGTATCTGTGAGCCACGGGGACTCAGCAATCTCGCACCCTCGCGATCAAGACTATTTAAGCTTATAGGTAGGGTAAAAGTATGAGGTGGAGCTGCAGCAAGCGACTAGCATATATGGTGGCTAACATACGCAAATGAGAGCGAGAAGAGAAGGCAAAGCACGGTCAAGAAACTATGATCAAGAAGTGATCCTAGAACAACCTACGTCAAGCATAACTCCAACACCGTGTTCACTTCCCGGACTCCGCCAGAAAGAGACCATCACGGTTACACACGCGGTTGATGTATTTTAATTAAGGTCAACTTCAGGTTTTCTACAACCGGACGTTAACAAATTCCCATCTGCCCATAAACATGGGCACGGCTTTCGAAAGTTCAAAACCCTGCAGGGGTGTCCCAACTTAGCCCATCACAAGCTCTCACGGTCAACGAAGGAATAGACCTTCTAGCGGGAAGACCCGATCAGACTCGGAATCCCGGTTACAAGACATTTCGACAGGGTAAAACTAAACCAGCAACACCGCCCGAATGTGCCGACAAATCCCGATAGGAGCTGCACATATCTCTTTCTCAGGGCACACTCAGATGAGCCAGACGTCGGGTAGGCCAGCCCAGAGTTGCCCCTGGTAGCCCCAGACATCGCTTAGTTGGACCAACACTCGGAGGAGCACTGGCCCGGGGGGGGGGGGGTTAAAATAATGATGACCCTCAGGAGCGCGACTCCCAAGGAAAATAAAAGGCTAGGTGGCAAATGGTAAAATCAATGTTGGGCATTGCTGGAAGAGCTTTACTTAAGGCGAACTGTCAAGGGGTTCCCATAATAGCCCAACCGCGTAAGGAACGCAAAATCCGGGAACATAACACCGATATGACAGAAACTAGGGCGGCAAGAGTGGAACAAAACAACAGGCATAAGGTCGAGCCTTCCACCCTTTACCAAGTATATAGATGCATTAATTAAATAAGATATATTGTGATATCCCAACAAGTAAACACGTTCCAACAAGGAACAACATCTCCATGTTCCAACAAGGAACAACATCTCCATGTTCCAACAAGGAACAAACTTCAATCTTCACCTGCAACTAACAACGCTATAAGAGGGGCTGAGCAAAGCGGTAACATAGCCAATCAACGGTTTGCTAGGACATGGTGGGTTAGAGGTTTGACATGGAAATTTGGGAGGCTTTAAAGCAAGTGGTAGGCATCGTAGCATAGGCATAACAAAAGAGCGAGCATCTAGCAAAGCAAAGATAGTAGTGATTTCGAGGGTATGATCATCTTGCCTGAAATCCCGCAAGGAAGAAGAACGAGTCCATGAAGAAGACAAATGGGCGAAGTCAAACGGGTCCTCACAAACGCGACATTATCGGAACCAACCCGAAGAAGCAACATCGGAAAGGAGCAAACAACATAGTAAACAACCAACACATCAACATGGCGTGATGCACAATCAAGTATGGTGCATGTCCGGTTTAATGAAGCATGGCATGGCAAAGTGCACAAGCAATTCTACAAATTAAGTGGAGCTCATTATGCAACGGAGTTACATATTGACGGAACACCACATTCAAGTTATTTAGTTCTCTCTCGTTTAGGTACCCAACAAGCTTAAATGTTGTTAGCATGGCAAGAGGTGAAGCATGATGAAACTATCTAATCTAGGCAAGTTTAAATGAGGCCGGAACAACAAAACAACAAGTCCGGAAACTCATATGCATATATTAGGTTTGGTACTGTTCTGCCCTAAACATAATTTTAGAGTTGTTAAGCATGCAAAATAAGGCCACCATGTTAAACTAGGCAAAATTCTACCCCATTTACATATAAAGTTTATTTAATTCAGAGCTACGGTTAAATAGTTATGAGTTAAAGCATTTTAACATGGCATAGGAGCAAAGTTAAACAAACAGCATTTTAAGCATTTTAAACATAGATGAAAGTTGGATATTATTAAACTAGACAAAATTCTAGACATGTTACATATTTAAAACATTTTAATCCGATGCACGGTTTATGAGTAATTATATGCATGAATGCTGAGGGTTTTTCTGCAAAACATGAAAACTCTGGAAATTAGACAAATTTGCAGCGGAAAAAAAAACACCTCGGGCCGAAACTGGGCAGCCCAATAGTGCAGGGGGGAGCTCGGGTGCTGTTCACCACGGGCCTCGGCCCAAAACTGTGGAGAGGAGGAGGCCGGCAGGGGCGCGCTGGGCCGGCCTGTTTGGCTCGATCGAAAGGTTAACGAAGCCTGGCGTCGCTCGTCCTCTTCCCTGTTTCGAAAGAAGCAGAGGCAGGGGCTTGGCAACGGCGACAACGGGACTGCAGGGCTCCGGCGGAAGGCTTGCCGGTCCGGCGGCGGCTGGAATGGACGGATCGGGTCTTGGGGCACCGGATCCGATAGGTGGTCGAGCTCCATGGGCGGCGACACTGCGTCTTGGTGTAGGGAGGCTCGACGGGAAGCAGGGGCGGCTGAAACCGGGCGAGGACGGCGTTCTCCGGTGAGGCGTCAGATCCGGCGGCTTGTCTCCTGCTGGAACCGAAGAAGCAGGGGGGTCGACGACGAGTGTCGAGGAAGGATCTCTGGCCATGCTGCGATGTGGCTCCTGCGCGAAGAAACAGAGAGAGAGGAAACCGGGTGAGAGAGAGCAACGAGGGAGAGAAAGGGAAGAAGAGGAGCGGGACGAGGCACTGCAGGAGGGCCGGCCTTGGAGCACTGGGGCTCGAGACGACGGGCATCAGGGAAGCATGAGGCCTCGGGAGGAGCTCGTTGGTCAATGAGGGTGCAGGGACTCCAGGAGGTGCTCGCTGGCGATCCTTACGGTGGCGGAAGGGAGGCATCGCGGGTAGCAGAGGAGGTTGCGGGCTCGGGCAGCGAATGAATAGAGGGGAAGGTGGTGGCTGGTTGGCTCTTGTCCGCTATGATTTGGGCGCAGCGGAAATCAAGGAGGGACATGGGGAGCGCTGGTTGGTGGATGGATCCATCGGGAGGATCCCAAGGTGGGAGAGGAGTGGCGGCGGGGAGAAGGATTGGATGGGACAGCCCTCCAAGGATCTAGGGTTAGACTAGTTATATAGCGGTTAGGTTAGGTTAGGTTAGGGGCTATCTCGTCCCTCCGATCGTAATCAGAAGGACGGAAAAAAATATGTTAGGAAGTCCACTTAACAAAACGGAGACGTTTTGTAGATGTTTGGGGTTGATCCGGATCCAACGGTGACGACTGTCCGTGTCGGGTCCGGGATAGCTTTGGACGCGCGCGAGGGGGGCTGTGGGCTGACGAGAGAGGTTTTTTTTTGACCTGGCGGTAGGTAGTGAGCTGTGTAGACGGTCTCGAGCTAAGAGAAGAGAAGAGAGAGAGGTCCGGCGACTGTTTCCGGAGACCGAAAACGTCCGACGTTAGACCGGCTATATTGCCGCTATAGTTTAACGGTTGGGCTATCAAACAAACTCCGAATGCGATGAAACTTGACAGGCGGTCTATCTACACTAAAATAAGACCACACGCCAACTCTCAACCCAATGCAAGAACATTTCCGGCCACTTACAAAATAATATTTCGGACGTGCCGCGGGCGCGTGCAAGTGTGTCTGGGCTCAGAACGGACAACGGAGAGAACTGTGGGAACCCGGACGGATGCAAGTTTTGAAAAACATGATGATGCAATGCATATGATGACATGATATGGAATGCATGACACACAAGCAAATGACAAGCCAACAACAGCAAATAAGCAGAGGACACCTGGGACATCGGTCTCGGGGCGTTACAATACTCCACCACTACGAGAGGATCTTGTCCCGAGATCTAGAATGGCACCGGAGGGGCAACGGAAGAGAAAGAGAAGAGGTAAAGCTAAGTTGCTTCTTTGACAAACGAGTGAGACCCAAAGAACCTTGCAACGGTTAAGCCATTTCGAGAAAAGAATACAACGGAGATGAACGAAGTTGAAAACACTCCGATAGAAAAGAGGAACAAAGAACATTACTAGAACCTTGAGATTGAAGGGCAAGATAAATATTGAAACCACTCCGGTTGAAACAAGATAGAAAAGGATTGAGAATGATATAATTTGGGCAGCACTCCGACTGTAAATGGAAAGAATTGAACATGAACTTGAAAAGATGAGAGGATACTTGATGAAATCACAATACACTACCTCTGTAACTATTGAATGAATGGAACAAGGGGTAAGAAATATCTCGGACAACACTCCGATTGAAAAGAGATGAAAAACTTGATAAAATGAAAGAACTTGAGAAAAAAGTCACAACACTCCGGTTAAATAGGATAAGCATGAAAAGATCATGATCTTCATGATTCGAGATGATGACTGAAAAAGAGCAACATCACAATGCCTCCAGAAGGAATGAAAGAATGCAAAGAAAAGAACGGAGAAGAAAAACAACATGTTCTACCTCAAATGAGCTTGAAAAAGCATATTTAGGAGAAGGTTCGAACAGAATTGTTGGAATAACCAACAACGAAAAGAATAAGCTTTAAATGGTCTTATGGGATACATCTCAAATTATGAGGTGACAACCTGCCACTCACGGGAAAAAGAATTGGATTGGTATGACCAAGGAGACGAGAACGTATTTCACCAGGAGGATAAATGAAGAACTTGGGTCATATATAAGCACCATAAATAGCAACAAACCTTAGGGAAAGTTTTAGGTGAAAAATAACCCAAGATAACTCCAACGAAGAGGTTGATGGATTTAAAATATCTCATCCTTGACAACATGTGAATCATGAAACATGAACTCAAATTATCAAGAATGACATAATACCACCTCTATTGATATGGAAGGAAGAATTGCACTCCGGATTGCAATATGAAGAAAGCTTGAGCTTCTTAGAAAAGAATCTCGATGAAAAAGTTGGAGAAGGAATTAAATCCTTGATGGACCATTATGTAGAACCTCCATGAAGAACTCCGGTAATGAAAGGATGATCAAAACGGAATGAAGGAGAAGTTGAAAAACACAAGGTCAATGCTTGTACCGATTTAGATGAAACTCCGTGGTGAAAAAATTGTAAAGGTTGGAACTCCGGGAAAAAGAGAAGATGAAACAATTGAAACCAAGAATTTGAAGGGCCTTCGGAATAAAGAATTAATCACTTGGAAGAAACAAGAATAAGAATTACATTATGCGTATCCCTCACCAATTAAATTGATGACAATCAATGGCTTTGGCATACTACTTATTCTCGTAGAAAGAATTAAGATAGATATAGAGTCAACTTGGAAAGGTCTTCAACGAAACACCAGTAGGATTGAAACAACGAATGAATTGATAAGATAAACGAAGGAAAAAGAATCTTGAACGAACCACCGTAAGAATTGGAAATGAACAAAGAGAAGATAAGGAAACACCGGGAAGAATTATAAAATAAACGAAGATGCTTGAGAGGATTTAGATACATGAGAATGAAGAGATCACGAGCTGATTAGAGGATCACTTGATGCACCGGTAAGATTGGAGAATGACAACTGAAAGCTGAGAATGAATAATCCTGAACTGATGGACTCCGGATAACAAACTGAGAAGACTCTTGCATTGCTCCGGATGGGTGAAAAGAATTCTCACAATCAAAAACAATTATGAGAGGATGGCAACAAGCTAGAATGATGAATCTCTGAGAGAACGGATAAAATATGGAGGTAAAACTCTTCTTCGGTCTTCAAAATATGAGAATGATGATGATAAACACCATCAAGAATCGTTTAGGCACTCCGGAAGAATCAAAAGCGAAGAGATTGAGTTAACGATGAAAAGAATTTGAAAGATCTTGGAGAAGGACATTTGACTGATGACAAATCATTCTTACGTCAAACTGTGAAATGAATTTGAGACTAACTCTGGGAGAATAAGAAGAGTCAGGTAAGATCCTAGGAAAAACCTGTGGGTTAGGGCCCACTCAAAAGAAACACCGTTGAGATGATTTAAAGAGAGAGATTGCACCGGTTGAATTAAGAGACTTGAATGAGATAACATCCTCGAAAGAGCTTGAACGAATGTAGAGTGGAAACACGAATCTTCGAGATATCTTGAACACTCCGGAACAATAAATAGTGAGAAGTGGAATGATAAAGAGGTGCACCGGTAAGAAAAGGCATTGAAATGAGGAAAGGGGTAAGATCAACAAAGCTTGACTTGGTTCCACCGGAGATGAAAAGAATGGAGAATGATGAACTTGAGGTTCCGTTAGTATCTTCTTGAGAATCACCGGATAAGAACATTGAAGGAAAATGATGGAGAGACTTCACATCAATAAGATGGATACTCGATTAAGAAATCTGAGTCCTTGAAGAAAACAAGGGACGGAGGGCGGGAAAAAACAAAAGCAACTTGAAGACGGATGAAACAAACATCGTTGAGAAGAAATGATAATTAACCTTGCTGATGTTGAAATGATCGGAACCACTTTGAGAGAAAACACGCTGGTTGAAAAGGATTGACAACACAATCTCGATGATCAAGACGGATTAGTATTCACATCGGAGTATGAGAACACCACTTGGGAAAGGTATGGAATCAACATTTGACTTCGAAGCAACTCGAATACCACAAATGAAAACAAAACAAAGGATTGGCTTGCAGAATAAGCCGGAACAAACATATGATAGAGATTTCGTCCGAAGTTTTCGTGGTGGGGCCTACACGGGCTCGATCGTACAGCACCATCATGTACAAGGCAGTGCACATGACATATGAAGCGTCCCCGAGTCGGCATAGCCAAGGACTCTTTAAGACACAACGAGACCACTGTAAAACCGACCGTGAATAGGCGGACCACTAGACGTCGAACCCCAATTTCAAATCATACATCTGTCGGAAAGATTTCCTAAGAGCTACTTGAATTCCCACTTATAAACTCCCAAAATTTTCCGGTTATGCAATCAGGTGTTGGGGATACAGGGGAAGCATAATATCTCACCCAAACTAGCAAATCCTACATCCAGCTGTATCCATCCTTCAACACATAACCAAGAAACCTTCAGAAATCATCTACCTCAACCTTCGAAAAGTATCCGTTATACAAGTTATGGCGATACTACCGAACTCCCGCCCCAGTACTGGGTGGCGTCGAGGTTATCTCACCAACAACTACATAAAAGAGATTTTCGATGTCAGCGAAACTAAACTCAGGTATTCCAGAACTGCAACGATAAAATTGTGACGACAACACCTCAGAGCTCAACTCCCCGGGACACTGCCACAAAACCCCTGACAGGAGGCACCAAGACAATGTTCTCGTCACAAAACCATCGGAACGATTCCAAGATACCCGCGTGATCCTAAAAAAAATTTAGTGAAATTTGAGAAGAGAATAGTCAAAACTCTACGTCAGGAAGCCTCACCAGAGCGATGAAGGGACTGGGGAGTAAAAAGAATTCCTAAACTCTCCGATATATAGTTCCTAATTGACTCAAAACATTTTTCTAGACTCAACAACGGCTGCTAAAAACGATCAAGCAGTGGGGCTCCTAAGGTCGGGGAAGGCTCTGATTACCAACTTGTAACGCCCTCGATGCGGCTATATCTCCCACGTGTCGAAGCACGACTTAGAGGCATAACCGCATTGAAAGCAATGTCGCAAGTGAGGTAATCTTCGCAAACAACCCATGTAATACAATAGGGGAAAAGATACATAGTTGGCTTACACTCGCCACTTCACGCAATTACATGAATAAAGCATTACATCATCCAAATACAATCAAGGCCCGACTACGGAGCCAAAATAAAAGAAGAACCCCAAATGCGACAAAGGTCCCCGATCGACCCCAACTGGGCTCCACTACTGATCAACTAGAACGAAACAACATAAAGGACAAGATCTTCATCGAGCTCCGCCTGAGCTTGGTTGTGTCACCTGGAATGGCGTCATCGGCACCTGCAAGCTGGTTTTGGAAGTATCTATGAGCCATGGGGACTCAGCAATCTCGCACCCTCGCGATCAAGACTATTTAAGCTTATAGGTAGGGTAAAAGTATGAGGTGGAGCTGCAGCAAGCGACTAGCATATATGGTGGCTAACATACGCAAATGAGAGCGAGAAGAGAAGGCAAAGCACGGTCGAGAAACTATGATCAAGAAGTGATCCTAGAACAACCTACGTCAAGCATAACTCCAACACCGTGTTCACTTCCCGGACTCCGTCGAAAAGAGACCATCACGGTTACACACGCGGTTGATGTATTTTAATTAAGGTTAACTTCAGGTTTTCGACAACCGGACGTTAACAAATTCCCATCTGCCCATAACCATGGGCACGGCTTTCGAAAGTTCAAAACCCTGCAGGGGTGTCCCAACTTAGCCCATCACAAGCTCTCACGGTCAACGAAGGAATAGACCTTCTAGTGGGAAGACCCGATCAGACTCGGAATCCCGGTTACAAGACATTTTGACAGGGTAAAACTAAACCAGCAACACCGCCCGAATGTGCCGACAAATCCCGATAGGAGCTGCACATATCTCTTTCTCAGGGCACACTCAGATGAGCCAGACATCGGGTAGGCCAGCCCAGAGTTGCCCCTGGTAGCCCCGGACATCGCTCAGTTGGACCAACACTCGGAGGAGCACTGGCCCGGGGGGGGGGGGGTTAAAATAATGATGACCCTCAGGAGCGCGACTCCCAAGGAAAATAAAAGGCTAGGTGGCAAGTGGTAAAACCAATGTTGGGCATTGCTGGAAGAGCTTTACTTAAGGCGAACGGGGAGAAGGAGGGACATGGGGAGCACTGGTTGGTGGATGGATCCATTGGGAGGATCCCAAGGTGGGAGAGGAGTGGCGGCGGGGAGAAGGATTGGATGGGACAGCCCTCCAAGGATCTAGGGTTAGACTAGTTATATAGCGGTTAGGTTAGGTTAGGTTAGGGGCTATCTCGTCCCTCCGATCGTAATCGGAAGGACGGAAAAAAATATGTTAGGAAGTCCACTTAACAAAACGGAGACGTTTTGTAGATGTTTGGGGTTGATCCGGATCCAACGGTGACGACTGTCCGTGTCGGGTCCGGGACAGCTTTGGACGCGCGCGAGGGGGGCTGCGGGCTGACGAGAGAGGTTAGGTTGGACCTGGCGGTAGGTAGTGAGCTGTGTAGACGGTATCGAGCTGAGAGAAGAGAAGAGAGAGAGGCCCGGCGATTGTTTCCGGAGACCGAAAACGTCCGACGTTAGACCGGCTATATTACCGCTATAGGTTAACGGTTGGGCTATCAAACAAACTCCGAATGCGATGAAACTTGATAGGCGGTCTATCTACACTAAAATAAGACCACACGCCAACTCTCAACCCAATGCGAGAACATTTTCCGGCCACTTATAAAATAATATTTCAGACGTGCCGCAGGCGCGTGCAAGTGTGTCTGGGCTCAGAACGGACAACAGAGAGAACTGTGGGAACCCGGACGGATGCAAGTTTTGAAAAACATGATGATGCAATGCATATGATGACATGATATGGAATGCATGACACGCAAGCAAATGACAAGGCAACAACAGCAAATAAGCGGAGGACACCTGGCACATCGGTCTCGGGGTGTTACATCCAACCATCTCCTTTGTCTGAGGTTTAACTCCTTCTGTGTGAAAATGTATTTCAAACTCTCATGATCCGTGTACACCTCACAATGGTTTCCAATGAGGAAATGTCTCCGTGTTTTCAATGCATGCACTACGGCTGCTAACTCCAAATCATGCGTAGCATAATACAACTCTTGGGGCTTCAGTTGTCTTGAGGCATATGAAATAACTCTCCCTTCCTGCATAAGCACTGCTCCAAGTCCTCGACGTGAATCATCACAATACACCTCATAGTCCTTGGTCTGATCTAGCAAAATCAACACTGGTGATGTAACCAAGCGTTTCTTCAACTCCTGGAAACTAGCCTCACATTCCTTAGTCCATTTGAACTTGGTATCCTTCTTTAATAACTCCGTCATAGGCTTCGCAATCTTTGAGAAATTCTCAATGAATCTCCAGTAGTATCCTGCGAGTCCAAGAAAACTCCGGATCTCTCCAACCGTGGTTGGTGCTTCCCACTTGGTCACGGTATCAACTTTTGTGGGATCAACTGATATTCCTTCTCCGGATATAACGTGTCCGAGAAATCCAACTTCCTTCAGCCAAAACTCACATTTGCTGAACTTGGCATACAACTGATGTTCTCTGAGCTTTTCAAGTACTAATCGCAAATGTTCCTTATGCTCTTCTTCATTCTTCAAGTAAACCAGGATATCATCAATGAACACCACAACGAACTTATCCAAGAACTCCATAAACACTTTGTTCATCATGTTCATAAAATAGGCAGGTGCGTTAGTCAGACCAAATGACATAACGGTATACTCGTACAGCCCATACCTAGTGGTAAAAGTTGTCTTAGGAATATCCTGTTCTCAAATCTTCAACTGGTGGTATCCTGATCACAGATCGATCTTGGAAAATACCTTAGCTCCTTGCAATCGATCAAACAGATCATTAATCATTGGTAGTGGGTACTTGTTCTTGATGGTTACTTCATTCAACCCTCGATAATCAACAACCTTCCTTAACGATCCATCCTTCTTCTCTACTAGAAGTACTGGCGATCCCCAAGGCGAAGAACTTCGGCGAATATATCCTTTATCCAATAACTCCTTAATCTGCTTCTTAATTTCCACCAAATCCTTTGCTGGCATCCTATATGGTCTCTTCGATATTGGCCCGGTGCCTGGCAATAGTTCAATCAAAAACTCAATATCTCTATCCGGTGGCATGTCTGGCAACTCTTCTGGAAATACTTCAGGGAAATCCCTTACCACTGGTACTTCCTCCTGCACTACGCCTGTTAAACAATTTACTAGAGTCCTCTTGGGCACATGCCGGGATACATACTTGATCCTTCTCCCTTCTGGGGTGGTAAGAAAAATTGTCTTACTGGCGCAATCGATGTTTCCTCCGTACATCGACAGCCAATCCATACCCAGAATTACATCCAATCCTTGTGATTCCAAAATGATCAAATCCGAGGGAAACACATGCCTACCTATACTCAATGGCACTTGAAAACATCCTTGACTGGCCATATACTCTGCTCCTAGTGAGCTTACTAGCATAGGTGTTCTAAGAACCTTAGTGGGCAGGTTATACTTATCCACAAATCCCCTTGATATGTATGAATGCGATGCACCAGTATCAAAAAGAACGAGTGCAGTAAATGACTTAACCAAAAACTTACCGATTACGGCATCCGGCTGCTCTTCAACCTCCTCCACGTTAACGTGGTTCACATGTCCCCTGTTGAAAGGGTTCGGCTTCTTCCCAGAACTTCCATTGCCATTTTGGCCTTCAGGACATTCACTGGCATAATGTCCGGTCTTCTGACACTTAAAGCAAGTGACTTGGCTCAGGTCCTTCTTGGCTGGGGTTGATGGGTTGGTGCGATTCTGGCCGTTGCTTCCTCCATTGCCATTACCATTCTTGGTGCCATTGTGATTGTGCGAGCTACCTCCTCCATGGGTATGCTGAAAATGTCCTCCCGATCTAGGGGTAAAACGTGGCTTCTGCTGAGCTCCTGAATTGTACTTCCCTTGTCCATACTTCCTCTTGCGGTTCTCAATTTGCTGCTGCTTGCCATCAATCATAAGAGCACGGTCTACCAAATCCTGGTAGTTATTGAAGGTTGCTACCATCAACTGCATGCTCAACTCATCATTCAGTCCTTCCAGAAACTTCTCCTCCTTAGCTGCATCCGTAGCAACGTCATCTGGGGCATAACGTGCTAACTTACTAAAGTCCTCCACATACTGGCCAACTATCCGTCCTCCTTGGCGCAAGTTGCGAAACTCACGCTTCTTCATGGCCATAGCTCCTGCTGAAACATGGGCAGTACGAAAGGCCTGCTGAAACTGGTCACATGTGACAATGTCGACAGGGAAAGTGGCTGTGAAATTCTCCCACCATGATGCTGCGGGTCCTTCAAGCTGATGTGCGGCAAACTTCACCTTCTCCGCATCCGTACATCCTGCTGTGGTCAACTCTCTAGCTGTCTTGCGGAGCCAATCATCTGCTACTATCGGCTCGGTGCTACTGGAAAACACCGGCGGATTCAGCCTAAGAAATCGGGCTAAGTGATCAACGGTGGTGGTGGTGATTTGTTGTTGTTGTTCCCCTGGTTCTGATTCTGGACTAGCAACTGCATCAATGTGTTCTGCTACTGGATCAACTGGGTGAGCTCCGATGGAAAGGTAAATCCGGGGTCACGTCTCGGAGGCATCTGAGGGTTTAGAAAAGATGAGATGTAAGAATATAGGGGGTCTAAAGAGAAAACACTACCCATATGCACATGAGGCAAAAGCAAACAATTCACTTCATTCAATCAAACAAGGGCATACAATCGATCTATCTATCGCAAAAGTGCTCGGACTAGTATATTTGCATGGTGGACTACTACTACTGATGAGGTGGTCTACTAGAAATATTCTTCGGTTGCAGACTCCATGATATCTGCTCCCGCTTCATCAACATAGTCATCATCGCTTTCGTCTAGGTCCGAGTCTATGTCGTCGATGATGATGTAGTCTTCCGGGCTAATCTCCTTGGGTTCTTCGTCTTCATCTACTGGTGTAGGGCCTCCCATAAATATTCTGATCTTCTTGATCAGATCATCATTCTTCTCCACCAATACTTCAATTTCTTCCTCATAATCTTCACGTGTAGCCTTGAGTTCTTCCTCCAGTTCCTTGATTCTAGTCCTTGCCTTCTTCAGATCTATCATGTCGGCGCACATCTGATTCTCCTGTCGTCGAATGTGCTGGTTTAATTCCTGGATAAAAGCTGCAATGGATCTATCCCTTCTGGTGCTAATCATCTCCCAGTGCTCATCTTGGCACCCACAAATCTGGTAGATAGTATCCTTGAGATCATTGCGATAGACTTCTCCAATGCATCCCATGGTGATGTGAGCTGCCATGCTCTTTCCTAGACTCCAAGTTGGTGCATCGAAAGAAAACTCTATAGGCTCAGTGACTGGCATGAACGTCCTTCCTGGAACTTGAACTTGAATCATCTAGCGCTCTTCTTCTGGTAAAGTGGCATTGTAGGTTCCATTGAAGCTTGGTACTCCTATGTTCAGGTATCTAGTGACTTCCTTCAAGTGACGTCCAAAGGGTGTATCTTCATCCGGTTGCGTGAACTTGTTCTTTGCATCCGCCATCCTAAAGAGTAGAAAAGATGAGAGGTCAGATGAGAAGAGAGTGGATAGTGATCTAGGTCTTTTAGCTTAGTGGTCGTGTCCTACAGTCAGCGTGTGCTCTGATACCATCTCTGTAGCGACCAGACCTCAAACAGTCTGATCTCTATGCTCCGGTGTCATCCCTGGATCAGTAATGCTGACACCACACAGTACTCGGAGGATTTATAACAGAGTAGCAATCACACACTTATTACATCGAGGGTCTTCATAGAAAATTTATTTCAATAAATATGGCTTAAGGCCATCTAATAACGATAACAGCGGAAGGCTTGGAAGATAAGTGAGTCCATCAACTCCAACGGCATCACTGAGTATAGAACCACGACCTAAAAACTGCTTAATCGTCGTCTGAAAAGTCTGCAACATTAACGTTGCAGCCCGAAACGGGTCAGCACATGGAATATGCTGGCAAGGTAACACATAGAGAGTAATAGAATGAAACACTATACTATATGCATATTTGGCTGGTGGAAAGCTCTATGGTTACAGTTTTGCGTAAAGCCAATTTTTCCCTACTGCAAAGGAATAAATTTATTTAACTATCATGGTGGTTGTTAAACATTGAGAATGGTTGACAGCATTCTCAATCCCAATTAAGCATCATCATTAAACAAAACCCAACAAAATTAATTTAGAGTAACATGTTGAGATTCAGATGATAATCCAGGTACTAGATACTCAGGATGTCCATAACCGGGGACACGGCTAATCATGATTAGTTTATTTCACTCTGCAGAGGTTTGCGCACTTTTCCCCACAAGACTCAATCGCCTCCGTTTGGTTTCTCGCACTACATGGTGTTTGAGAAGACGGATGACCGAGACACAGTCTTTCAGAAGCGCTAGCACCTTACGATGGATAGACCGTTACACCTACTTTCCCCTACATCTGCTAGTCTACCCTGTAAGAGTTCGCACGACTTATTCAACTATGCCAGAGCCCATAATGGCTTGTGGCTGCACATGGAAGTTTCTAGTATGAATAATCCCATGATCCCTTTGAGCCTGGGTGGCAGTCCATAAAAAAACAGGCAATCCTGGTCTACCCAGGTGCCTAGACAGGCAATCCTGGAATAACCAGGTACCTCAATCCACCCAGATGTGTGTTTAAGTTGCCACCTTAGATAAACCATTAATTAACAAACTCACATCTATCATGAATATCACTCACCCAATCCACGTCTACTAGCATAGCATAGCATAATGGCAAACGTAGAAGTAACTCCCAAAGGTTTGACAATAAAACAGGTAATAGGTACTACCTCAACTACTTCCCATCCCACAATTTAATTAGATCCTAATCATGCAATGTGAGAGGATTGATCTAATGCAATAAAACTGGGTAGTAGAAAAGGTATGATCAAAGTGTTACTTGCCTTGCTGATGATCCAGGAAACCTAGCGATTCGAAGTAACAAGCGGCGCACTCCGGGTATTCTATCACAGACAAACAAACAAACATGCAATAAGTACTCATCTAATGCACGGGTAAAACTCAAATAAGAGATCTAACCAGAAGGTTCAACTTAAGAACTCCGGTTGGCAAAAGAATCAAATCAACAAAGCAGCGAAAATCAAACGGCGAAAGAAAACAACTTCGTTCTGCTAATCTGGATCTAAGGCAATTTTTACAGTAGAAAAAACTTGTTTAAGTTGGTTAAACGGATAGAGGGTTTCGAGACGAATCTCCAGGCGCTTGAATCGCCTGATTCCGATAAACGAGCGAAAAGTTATGCTAAAACGAAAATCGGATCAGGAATCGCGATCAGAAAAATCGCGGATTTAATCCGAGAAAAAGAAAAACGACGAACGTTCATTAGAACGAACGAACGGATGAACGCTCGCTATTTAAATAAATCGGAAAAACTGATCTATTTAAAAAACCAAAACTAAAAAAACCGACGGAAAAACCGAACGGTTTTTTGAAAAAAAAACGGCGCGAAAATCGAGGCGGCGGCGGACCTCGGGCGGCGGGTCGGCGTGCGGCGACGGTGGCGGCGGCGGCGGCTGGGGCGGCTTGGGGCGGCTGGGGCTAGCTAGGGTTTCGGCTGGGCCTCCCCCCGGCTATATAAAGCCTAGCGGGCCGGGAGTCCGGGTCGGACACGGCCCCTAGGTCGGTTTGTTTTTTTTAATATTACGCGCAGAAGAAAAATAAAAAGAAATACTAAACGGACTCCAAAAATTCCAAAATAAATTTTCCCGGGCTTCTAAAATCAAGCCGCACAAGGTGAACATTTATTTGGGGCCTAAATGAAATTTTGAAAAACGCACATTTTTCCTAAATTCAAATAAAATAACGAAAAACTCCGAAATAAAATCTTATTTGATTTTATTATTAAATCCTCAATATTTCTTTATTTTGGGAAAGTCGTTTTATTCCCTCTCTCATATTTTTGTAATAGAAATAATTGATGATAAAATAAATAAAATCAAATGATCCTATTCTCAAAATTTGAGAAAACTCAAATATGAAAATAAAGAATTTCCCAACTCTTTCCGTGGGTCCTTGAGTTGCGTAGAAATTTCTAGGATCAACCAAAATGCAAAATAAAATATGATATGCATAGATGATCTAATGTATAACATTCCAAATTGAAAATTTGGGATGTTACAGAAACCCCTTCTCCCATCTAGGTAGAAGGTCAAGGAAGAAGAAGAAGAAGGGGTCTCTCTCCCCCTCTCTCTCGGTGGCGCCGGAACGCCGCCGGGGCCATCATCGTGTAACGGCGATCTACACCAACACCTCTGTCATCTTCACCAACATCTTCATCACCTTCCCCCATCTATCTACAGCGGTCCACTCTCCCACAACCCGCCATACCCTCTACTTGAACATGGTGCTTTATGCTTCATATTATTATCCAATGATGTGTTGCCACCCTATGATGTCTGAGTAGATTTTCGTTGTCCTATCGATAATTGGTGAATTGCTATGATTGGTTTAATTTGCTTGTGGTTATGTTGCTGTCCTTTGGTGCCCATCATATGAGCGCGCGCGTGGATCACACCATAGGGTTAGTTGTATGTTGATAGGACTATGTATTGGAGGGCAAGAGTGACAGAAGCTTCAACCTTGCATAGAAATTGATGCATACGGTATTGAAGGGGGACCAATATATCTTAATGCTATGGTTGGGTTTTACCTTAATGAGCGTTAGTACTTGAGGATGCTTGCTAATAGTTCCAATCATAAGTGCATAGAATTCCAAGTCAGGGATGACATGCTAGCACTGGCCTCTCCCACATAAAACTTGCTATCGGTCTAGTAACGTAGTCAACTGCTTAGGGACAATTTCGAAACTCCTACCATCACTTTTCCACACTCGCTATACTAACTTCATTGCTTATTTACCTAAAACAGCCCCTAGTTTTTATTTACGAGCTCTTTATATTCTTGCAAACCTATCGCGTTACACCTACAAAGTACTTCTAATTTCATACTTGTTCTAGGTAAAGCGAACGTTAAGCATGTGTAGAGTTGTATCGGTGGTCGATAGAACTTGAGGGAATATTTGTTCTACCTTTAGCTCCTCGTTGTGTTCGACACTCTTACTTATCGAAAGAGGCTACAATTGATCCCCTATACTTGTGGGTTATCAGATATGTGCGGGCATCACATACGCTTTGTTCTGGAAAACGTCTGCATTCCTACTCCCTATCCCTGATGGTTTCTTGGTCATGTGGGAAGGACCCCCCTATCGCCTACATCACTTGGCGACGGTTTAAAATGTCGTTGCGGAAAGGGGTTAAAAATTGTTTGTATAGCAACTCGCTGTGCCACTGATAAAATCGTCATGGATGCACATGCATGACAGAAAACGTGACCTACTGTGACAAACACGTATCATCACGGAACTGTTTTTTTGTAGTACTATCACTACGAGATTTGATCCTTGCAATTAACCACCAAGGGATTGACAACCCCTTGTTTGCGATGGGTGCAAGTATTTGTTATTTTCTGTGTAGGTACTGCTAACAAGGTGTTACATTGTTCTCTTACTGGATTGATAACCTTGGTTCTTAACTGAGGGAAATACTTATCTCAACTATACTGCATCATCCAATCCTCTTCGGGCAAATCCCAACGTAGCTCACAAGTAGCAAGGAGCTCAAAAGCTTTGTCTGCTTCATCACCCCAGACAAAATTATTAGATTTCTTGAGCAACTAATATAAAGGAATAGCATTCTCCCCAAGCCAGCTTATGAACTGGCTCAAAGCCGCGACCCGGCCTGTGAACTTCTGGACAACGTTGATGTTGGCCGGTGATATGTCTCCATCATATATATACTTTTCCTAATGCTTTTCCTCTTGTTTTGGACTCTAATTTGCATGATTTGAATGAAACTAACCCCGGACTGACGCTGCGTTCAGTAGAACTATCATGGTGTTGTTTTTGTGCAGAAATAAAAGTTTTCGGAATGGAACGAGACTTTGCGAGGATTTTTTATATCAATAAAGAGAATTTCTGGAGCCAAGAAACCACGGAGGGGGCACCTGGGTGGGCACAACCCACCAGGGCGCCCCCCTCCAGATGCGCCCAGCTGGGTTGTCCCCACCTGGTGGCCCCGCAGACCCTGAAACCGACGCTATAAAATCACATATTTCCAGCAAAAAAATCAGGGAGAAAGAATTATCGCGTTCCACGAGACGGAGCCACCATCACCTTCTTTTCTTCATCGGGAGGCCAGATCTGGAGTCTGTTTGGGGCTCCGGAGAGGGGGATCTTCGATATTCGTCATCACCAACCCTTCTCCATCACCAATCCCATGATGCTCCCCAACAGGAGTGAGTAATTTCTTCGTAGGCTCGCTGGTCGGTGAGGAGTTGGATGATATTCATCATGTAATCTAGTTAGTTTTGTTAGGGCTTGATCCCTAGTATCCAATATGTTCTAAGATTGATGTTTCTATGACTTTGCCATGCTTAATGCTTGTCACTTTCGGCCCAGGTGCCATAATTTCAGATCTGAACTGTCTATGTTATCACCATTATATCTATGTTCTAGATCCGATCTCGCAAGTTATAGTCACCTACTATGTGTTATGATCCGGCAACCCCGGAGTGACAATAGTCGGGACCACTCCCGGTGATGACCGTAGTTTGAGGAGTTCATGTATTCACCGTGTGGTAATGCTTTGTCTCGGTTCTCTATTAAAAGGAGGCCTTAATATCCCTTAGTTTCCAATTGGACCCCGCTGCCACGGGAGGGTAGGACAAAAGATGTCATGCAAGTTCTTTCCATAAGCACGTATGACTATTTACGGAATACATGCCTGCTTTATATTTATGAACTGGAGCTAGTGTTGTATCGCCCTAGGTTATGACTGTCACATGATGAATATGATCCAACAAATCACCGATCCAAAGCCTACGAATTTCTATTATATTGTTCTTGCTAAGTTACTACTGCTATCACTATTACCGTTACTATTGCTGCTACTACTACTATCAAAACTATCATATTAATGTGCTACTGATCACTTTGCTACAGATAATTAATCTCCAGGTGTGGTTGAATTGACAACTCAGTTGCTAATACTTACAAATATTCTTTGGCTCCCCTAGCGTCGAATCTATAAATTTGGGTTGAATACTCTACCCTCGAAAACTGTTGTGAACCCCTATACTTGTGGGTTATCAGCTAGCTTGAAAAGGATGGTGATGGCTTTGATTTTATCTAGATTGGCTTCGATTCCTCGCTTGCACTCCATAAAACCCAGTAATTTGCCTGCAGGAACACCAAATATGCACTTGGCCGGTTTGAGCTTCATCTAATAGACCCGAAGATTGTCAAAAGTCTCTTTGAGGTCGTCCAATAAGGCTCTCTCTTCTGAGATTTGATCACGATGTCATCGACATAAGCATGAACATTACGACCGATCTATTGATGGAAACAGTTCTGAACACAACACTTGTAAGTGGCACCGACACTTTTAAGTCCACATGGCATAGGTATATAGCAGAAAGCCCCAAACGGCATGATGAAAGTTGTTTTCTCTTATTCTTATTCTGCCATCTTTATCTGATGATAGCCAGAATAGGCGTCCAGGAAACACAAGCACTCACAACCAGTAGTAGAGTCAATGATCTGATCAATCTGAGGAAGGGGAAACGGATCCTTCGGACATGCCCTATTCAGGTCCATGTAATCGACACACATCCGTCAAGTACCATTTTTCTTGAGAACAAGCACTGTGTTAGCCAACCACTCAGGGTGAAAAACTTCAACGATGAACCCGGCAACTAAGAGCCGGGCTAGTTCTTTGCCAATCGCCTTGTGTCTCTCCTCGCTAAAATGATAGAGGTATTGTTGGACAGGTTTCATCTTGGGATCAACATTTAGGCGGTGCTTAGCAAGTTCTCTCGGTACACCTGGCATGTCAGAAGGTTTCCATGCAAACATTTCCTGATTTTCATGGATGAACTCGATGAGCGTGCTTTCCTATTTGGGAACCATATTCGCCCCAATAGCAAACAGTTGAGATGAATCACTAGGGGTGAAATCAACCTGCCTAGTGTCCTCGGCCAACTCGAACTTGAGCAAGGGATCAGACTTAGTAGTGGGTTTTTTTAGAAATGTCATATCTGCTGGGTCAATGTTGTCTTTGTAAAATTTCAACTCCTCGGCTACACAAGCGACTCGGCGTAAGCTGCATCTCCTTCCTCACATTCCAAAGCGATTTTCCTGTCCCCATTGGTTGTAATAGTCCCTTTAGGTCCTGGCATTTTGAGTTTCAAGTAGACATAACAAGGTCGTGCCATGAACCGGACATAAGCGCGTGATACGGACTTTTAATTTTGACCAGCTCAAATGTCAGGAACTCGGATCTGTAGTTGTACTCAGTGCCAAAGGCGACTTCTAGCTTAATATTCCCAATGGCATATGATGACTTCCCAGGAACAATCCCGTGAAAACCCATGGAAGATGGTTGGAGCTGTTTCTCTAATGGATCCGCTTGAAGGTATTATAATAAAGTATGTTAATACTACTCCTACCGTCCATGAGTACATTAGTGAGCTTATATCCACCAACTTGAGGTGCCACCACCAGAGCAAGGCAACCCGGATTATCAACCCAGGGAGGATGATCCTCTCGACTCCATATCACTGGCTTCTCTGACCAATTCAGGTACTCTGGAACTGGCGGCTCAACCATGTTGATGGCTCGTTTCTGGAGCTTCCGGTCACGCTTGCAAGTACTAGTTCTGAATACATGATATTGCCCACTGTTCAACTGTTTAGGGTTTCTCTAAAACCCATACTGATTTCCTTGGTTCTGATTTCCTTGGTCGGATCACTGATTATTGCCACCGCCGCTGCCAGCCCCCTAAAAACTAGAGTTGTGCGTGCCAGACCCCTGGAAGCCGGTATTGGCGAAGTGTCGCTGTGAGCCGGCACCTTGGAAGCCGGCTCTAGACCAGCCGGGCCCAAAGTTTCCTGGTTTTCCACCATTTCCTCCACCATTATGATGCTGATAAGCTTAGTTTTGGAACTCATGTATGATGAAACAATTTTTTCTAGGAATGATTCACTGGCTTGCCATCAAAACTATGTTTGGGACATGGGCTTTGAGGGCTTCCTCGTAGTTACAAGGTCGATTCCCGTTATTGGGCCTCCCAAAACTGTTGTTCCGACATTGGTTTTTGAAGCCAGTATTTGTGTTAGCGACAAAATCTGAACCTCCATCAGCATTCTTGTGTTTGTTGCTATGGTTGCCATTGTGCCCTTGACCACCATTGTGTCCATTGTTCTGCTGCCCTTTGCCAACGTTTTTCTTTCCCTTACCAGATTTCTCATCATCCGAGGTTGGATCCTTGGTGTTATCGGACTCGACATACTGTGTTAACACATCCATGTGATCACCCATGTCTTTCACCTTCCGCTTGAGATGACCAAGCTTCTGAACGAGAGGCTGAAAGTGACAGTTCTTTTCCAAGATCAAGACGGCTTGAGCAGCCGAAATTAGTTGAGTGAATAATCTCTGCCACTCGACGAGACCAGTGGTGGGTTGACTCATCGTCACACTACATGCAATGCTCTAAATCAATAATAGTCATTGGGCGCTTGGAGGTTCCTTGGAAGTTCTTGATAAAACTCTCCTTCAGTTCCTCCCATGTGTTGATGGAGTTAGGGGGCAGATTCTTCAGCCACATGTGCGCCGGCCCTTCCAACATCCTGGTCAAATATTTAGCATAGACTGCATCACTGGCATTCAAAATATCCATGGCTAGCTCATGACTTTCAATCCACGCAGCCGCTCGAAATCGACTGTGTAATTAGGGACCTTGTGAGGACCATTGAAATCATTGGGCATGTTCTCATTGTGTAAGGCAAGTGCTAAACATGGTATCCTAATAGTCCCACTCGTTAGACAGCTACCCTGTGAGGTTGGCTGGGCCATGGTGGGTTGGGCTTGCACATGTGCACCTCCTACATTCCCTGCGCCTGCCTCGCGCATGGCATGAGCCGCATTGTCAATCGCCTGCGCATCCAAGACCGTTGGCCAAAGCGGGTCCTGCTGCTGCTCGCGTTGTCGACGCGTGCTACTGGAAAACACTGGTTATTCAGCGTGTCGACTCTTGCTATGACTCAGGAGAGGGGTAGAGTGAAGCCATTGCTAGCTATAGGAGTAATTCGCCTGCTGAGTAACTACAGTCTTCAGCATATCAATCACATTTTTGGCTTTGATTCTTACCGGGCTATTTCCGGTGATCAGAATTGCCGCTAGGTTGTGAGTTGCCGCCAACACATTATCCACCGGGTTGGAGTAATCACCCACCGGGTCTAGAAACGATGAGGTAGGTGCTGGACTGATGAGGACATCAATACCATTGTTACACCAACAGCTCCTGCTGCTATACATACTAGACCAATTACTAGAGCTCGCGCACGCCAATTAAATTATCACGTACTTTAGTTTCTTGCTAATGATTCTAATGTTCATGAGAATATGATGCTGCCTAAATTGGATAAATTTGTTTTGCTTACAAATGAAGGGCCTGACATGGATAAGAGGGATGAACACTGGAGCAAGAGCAAGCATGGAGATGATGGCATGCGCAAGGGGATCAAGAACGGAGTTACAAGTGATGATTTCAGGACTTTGAAGTCACCATAAGGAGTGCATGAAGTCTTGGACGAAATATACAAGATGCCAAAAATTCGTCCAGAGGCTATTCTAGGTGATGCGTCACCTTATTACTGGGCCAGGCCCATGTATTTTCAAAATACTTAAGTATAGGCTGTTTTTAGAGTCCGTATGTGTGGGGAAAGAAGAGTTAGGGTTGGTTTCGGACCCCTCCTCCAAGGGCCATGAAATCCCCCCCCTCTTCCTCCATATATACATCCCTTAGGGCATCGTTTAGACTTTAGGTTTTGTTTAGATTAAAGTTCGCCATAGCTGCAACTTCGCGTACTTCGTTTGTGTTCAACAACCAAACAAAGGCGTCACAAAACCCCACCTTGATCAATAAAGCTTTCATCTTATATTCACAATATCCAGATTGCAATTTCCGTTTCTTTCTTGTTCTTCGTTTTCTCGCAGGAAACAGACCCTCGTGGTCAGGTTGATTGTGCTCCGGCGTGGTCAATAACCCCTCGGAAGTTGGTTTAGCGATTGCTAAGGCACGATGTCTCGCACGATCGTAGTCGGATCGTCAAGGTCGACTCCCATAGAAAATGATAGCCACCATCTCATCGAAACATCAGGACACCCTCGCCTCTATCAAGTGGTATCAGATTTCCAGGTTGCTCGGTGAGATATTATAGTTTTTCATAGTTTAGATCGAGTCTGCTCTTCATACCTACAGTCCACGAAAAAGCCAAAAAAATTAGGGTTAGTTCATCATATCTGAACCAATCTGAGCCTTTGCATAATCTTTTTAGGGTTTTGCATTGTTTAATTTGCGGTTGCATCATTGTGTCTAGTTGTTGGCCTTAGTGTCTAGTCCTTTAGAGTTTCGAGTTCTGTTCACAAGTTGTCACGCCGCCGCCACACCATTGTCATCACCGCTACCATATACCACCATCGTCATCACCGCTGCCATATACCACCATCGTCCTCACCGCTGCCATATACCACCATCGTCATCACCGCTGCCATATACCACCATCATCATCACCGCTGCCTTTACCACATATGCACCGCCATCACGATAATCCGAGTCCACCTCCATCACCGATTCGCCACCAGTCCGAGTTCCACCGCCCTACATATATCCGCCACCAGTCCGAGTTTCCACCAGATTCATCTCCGCCACCAGTCCTAGTCCGAGTCTAGTATTTGTTGCTTTGTTTTGGATTCCCAGATCACGCTATACTCCGAGTCATGGCAGAGTCGGACTCCCCAACTTCCGTGCTACCTGTAGTAGAAAAATAGTTCCAAACTCAAAAAAGAGGAAAAAAGTGAAAAAAAATAAAAAAAATTCAGAGCGTGCTCCTCCCTTGTTTACGTGCAGCGCCGTGATTTTGTTAGTGTTCTAGGCTCGCATCTGTAGCACGGTCTAGCCTAGGACCAGCACAGTACCGTCGTTGAGCGTTTATTCAACTTTGCATCTCTGAATTGATTATTGCTGACCCTTTTTTGCTACCATATTATAAGCCTTCCCAGCTCCACATACATATACGTCGTGCGTTTGACTCTCCCTGGTAATCGCTCTATCCAAGCTTTGAGAGTTTTGACTACGACGGTTGCCGATCACCGCCTGCTGCTGGGTAAGAACAGGTAAGAATTTGACATTTGCTTGACGGTTTTGTGACACCCATCACCACCTTGTTAGTAGTCTGTAGGATCATATTCTTGTGTGTTTCTATTGCTGATAACCATGGCTGGATCACAAGCTGACGAGACTAACTGGGAGAACAGGACGAATAAGGAGTTGCATGATAAATTTCAGCAAATGATGAGTGGACAGGTGCAAGATGTGCTAAACAGATTTGAAGAGGCCATGGAGAAGATAGATGGCATGGAGAAGACGTTCGAAACAAAGCTCGATAACAAGTCTAATGAATTGCTCGCGCGTCTTCCACCACCACCACTGGCTGCACCTAACGCACCTCTACAACAACAACAACTATGTCGCCTTCCAAATCAAGTGGGACGAGCACAGCACGTTCCCATTGACCCTGGGCAAAATTCTGGTGCCGCAGTTGATGCTTCTGTAGATCCTGCTGCTACTGTAGAGGTGGAGGACCATTACGAGGATGAGGTTGATCAAAATCAGAACTACGTGCAACCACCAGCACCACCACCACCAGGTCGTCCTCAGGTATATCATCGCAACGGTAGGCCTGCACCACCACATGAGGTACGAGATCATGACCATCTTCCTAAACTAAGATTGAATATTCCACCATTTGAGGGTAGATATGTTCATGATATATATCTTACTTGGGAGTTAGAAACTGAACAACGTTTTACATGTTTACAATATCCTGAGGAGAGACGTGTTCCTGCTGCTGTTTGTGCTTTCACTAGCTTCGCATGTGTTTGGTGGTCTAAACATTGTAGATTATATCCTATTCCAACTACTTGGGCTGCTTTGAAAACTGCTATGCGTACTCGTTGGGTTCCACTGTATTATCAACGTGAATTACTTCAAAAATTGCAGCGTTTAAGACAAGGAAAAAATTCTGTAGAAGAATATTATCAGGAATTACAAACTGGCATGATTAGATGTGGTATTGTTGAGGAGAATGAAGCTATGCTTGCATGTTTTATGGGTGGATTAAATAGAGAGATTCGGACCATTCTAGAGTATAAGGAGTATCCTAATATCACTCGTTTATTCCATCTTGCTTGTAAAGCTGAACGTGAAGTGCAGGACCGACAGGCATTGGCGCGAACTAACTTTTTGCGGGTCGATCTTCATCATGGACACCACGTGCATCCTCTACTTCCACTACACTAGCACCTCCATCAGGTGCCACCTCCAGCCGTGATACAAGAAAGCAGGCACAACCACCACTATCTGCCAAGAGCATACCTGTCGGGCCTGCGCAGAGCTCTTCTTTTTCCATGGCATCAACAGGGCCCACAAGTGATATTATTTGTCGTTGTTGTAAGGGAAGAGGACATTTTGCGAGAGAATGCAAATCTCAGTGTGTGATGATTTCTACTAAGGATGGTGGGTATGAGTCCGCTAGTGACTATGATGAGGAGACTTTGGCTCTTATTACACATGATGAACATGGTGGAGATGATTCTGATCATGAGACGCAATACATGGCTGCTGAAGATGCTCATAGGTATGAATGTTTAGTTGCTCAATGTGTTTTGAGTGTGCAGGTTACACAAGCTGAGAAAAATCAGAGGCATAATTTGTTCCATACAAAGGGAGTTGTGAAGGAACGTTCTGTTCGCGTCATTATAGATGGAGGGAGTTGCAACAACTTGGCTAGCATAAAGATGGTGGAGAAGCTATCTCTCACCACAAGACCACATCCACATCCTTACTACATCCAATGGTTCAACAACAGCGGCAAGATTAAGGTAACACGTACTGTTCGTGTGCATTTTAGTATCTCTACATATGTTGATTATGTTGATTGTGATGTGGTACCCATGCAAGCATGTTCCTTATTACTTGGTAGACCATGGAAATTTGATAAGAATTCCGTACACCATGGTAGAAATAATCAGTATACTCTTGTTCATAAGGATAGCCATATTACTTTGCTTCCTATGACTCCTGAATCCATTTTGAAAGATGATATTAATAGAGCTAGTAAAGCAAAACATGAGAAAAATAAGAGTGAAAATCAGATTGTGGCAAAAGAATTTGAGCAACAAATGAAACCTAATAATAAACCATCTAGTGTTGCTTCTGAAATTAAATTGAAAAGTGCATGTTTACTTGCCACAAAATCTGATATTGATGAGCTAGATTTCAGCAAATCTGGTTGCTATGCTTTTGTGTGCAAAGAGGCATTATTTTCATTCGAGGACGTGCCTTCCTCTTTGCCCCCTGTTGTCACTAACATTTTGCAGGAGTTTGTTGACGTCTTCCCACAAGACGTGCCACCGGGATTACCACCTATTCGAGGGATTGAGCATCAAATTAACTTAATTCCCGGTGCATCGCTACCCAACCATGCACCATACCATACCAATCCAGAGGAGATGAAGGAGATTATGCGTCAAGTACAGGAGCTGCTCGACAATGGTTACATACGTGAATATCTTAGTCCTTGTGTTGTTCCTATTATACTAGTGCCTAAAAAGGATGGTACGTCGCGTATGTGTGTTTATTGTAGAGGCATTAATAATATTACTATTCGTTATCATCATCCTATTCCTAGGCTCGATGATATGCTCGATGAATTGAGTGGCTCTACAATTTTCTCCAAAGTTGATTTGCGTAGTGGATACCATCAAATTCGTATGAAATTGGGAGATGAATGGAAGACGGCATTTCAAACTAAGTTTGGTTTATATGAGTGGTTAGTCATGCCTTTTGGGTTAACTAATGCACCTAGCACTTTCATGAGACTAATGAACGAAGTTTTACGTGCTTTCATTGGACGATTTGTGGTAGTCTATTTTGATGTCATACTGATTTATGGCAAATCTTTGGAGGAACATTTGGAACATTTATGTGTTGTTTTTATTGCTCTATGTGATGCACGTTTGTTTGGCTATGTTGTTACTCCACCGGGAATTGAAGTTGATAAAGCCAAGATTGAAGGTATTGAGAGTTGGCCGCAGCCCAAAACGGTCACACAAGTGAGTTTTCTTGGCCTCGCTGGATTCTATAGGCGTTTTGTGAGAGATTTCAGCACCATTGCTGCACCTCTCAATGAGCTTACAAAGAAGGATGTGCCTTTTGTTTGGAGTACCGCACAGGAAGAAGCCTTCACGGTATTGAAAGATAAGTTGACACATGCTCCTTTACTCCAACTTCCTGATTTTAATAAGACTTTTGAGCTTGAATGTGATGCTAGTGGAATTAGATTAGGAGGTGTGTTATTACAAGATGGCAAACCTGTTGCTTACTTTTCTGAAAAACTGAGTGGGCCTAGTCTGAATTATTCTACTTATGATAAAGAATTATATGCTCTTGTTCGAACTTTAGAGACATGGCAACATTATTTATGGCCCAAAGAATTTGTTATACATTCTGATCATGGATCTTTGAAACATATTAATAGTCAAGCTAAACTGAATCGTAGACATGTTAAATGGGTTGAATTCATTGAGACTTTCCCTTATGTTACTAAGCACAAGAAGGGTAAAGAAAATGTTATTGCTGATGCATTGTCTCGTCGCTATACTATGCTTTCACAACTTGACTTCAAAATATTTGGTTTGGAGACCATCAAAGATCAATATGTGCTTGATGCTGATTTTAAAGATGTAATGCAGAATTGTAAAGAAGGAAGAACGTGGAACAAGTTCGTCGTTAATGATGGATTTGTGTTCCGTGCTAACAAGCTATGCATTCCAGCTAGCTCCGTTCGTCTTTTGTTGTTGCAGGAGGCGCATGGAGGAGGACTAATGGGACACTTTGGCGTGAAGAAGGAGGACGTACTTGCTACACATTTCTTTGGCCAAAGATGAGAAGGGATGTTGAGTGTTTTGTTGCTCACTGCAATACATGTCAAAAAGCTAAGTCACGACTCAATCTTCATGGTTTATATATGCCTTTGCATGTACCTAGTGTTCCTTGGGAGGATATATCTATGGACTTTGTTTTAGGTTTACCTCGAACAAAGAAGGGGAGGGATAGCATATTTGTTGTCATGGATAGGTTCTCAAAAATGGCACACTTTATACCATGTCATAAAAGCGATGATGCTGTTAATGTTGCTGATTTGTTCTTTCGTAAAATTATTCGCTTGCATGGTGTGCCAAATACTATTGTTTCATATCGTGGTACTAAATTTCTTAGCCACTTTTGGAGATGTTTATGGGCTAAGTTGGGGACTAAATTGCTTTTTAGTACTACTTGTCACCCCCAAACTGATGGACAAACTGAAGTAGTCAATAGAACATTGTCTACTATGCTTAGGGCTGTTTTGAAGAATAATAAGAAAATGTGGGAAGAATGCTTGCCTCATATTGAATTTGCTTATAATCATTCATTGCATTCTACTACTAAGATGTGCCCTTTTGAAATTGTGTATGGTTTCCTACCTCGTGCACCTATTGATTTGTTTCCTCTTCCATCTTCGGAGAAGGTTAATTTTGATGCTAAAGAACGTGTTGAATTGATTTAAAAAATGCATGAGTTAACTAAGGAAAACATTGAGCATATGAATGCTAAATATAAACTTGCTGGAGATAAGGGTAGAAAACATGTTGTGTTTGCACCTGGAGATCTTGTTTGGTTACATTTGCGCAAGGATAGATTTACCAATTTGCACAAATCAAAGCTAATGCCACGTGTTGATGGTCCTTTTAAGGTGTTAGAGAAAATAAATGATAGTGCATATAAACTTGAGCTGCCTGCAGATTTTGGGGTTAGTCCCACTTTTAACATTGCAGATTTGAAGCCTTATTTGGGTGAGGAAGATGAGCTTTCGTCGAGGACGACTTCATTTCAAGAAAGGGAGGATGATGAGGACATGAATACCATTGTTACACCCACAGCCCCTGCTACTATACATACTGGACCAATTACTAGAGCTTGCGCACGCCAATTGAATTATCAGGTGCTTTCATTTCGTGGTAACGATTCTAATGCTCATGAGAATATGATGCTGCCTAAATTGGATACATTTGTTTTGCTTACAAATGAAGGGCCTAGCTTGGACAACAAAGATGAACCTTGGAGCAAGTTCAAGCATGGAGATGATGGCATGCGCAAGGGGATCAAGAACGGAGTTACAAGTGATGATTTCAAGACTTTGAAGCCACCATAAGGAGTGCATGAAGCCTTGGACGAAATATACAAGATGCCACTTCATAAATTTCGTCCAGAGCCTATTCTAGCTGCTGCGTCACCTTATTATTGGGCCAGGCCCATGTATTTTTGCAATACTTAAGTATAGGCTGTTTTTAGAGTCCGTATGTGTGGGGAAACAAGAGTTAGGGTTGGTTTCGGACCCCTCCTCCCAGGGCCACGAAATTCCCCCTCTCTCCTCCATATATACAGCCCTTAGGGCATCGTTTAGACTTTGGGTTTTGTTTAGATTAAAAGTTCGCCATAGCTGCAACTTCACGTACTTCGTTTGTGTCCAACGTCCAGACCAAGACGTCATAGAACCCCACCTTCATTAATAAAGCTTTCCTCTTTTATTCGCAATATCCAGATTGCAATCTCAGTTTCTTGCTTGTTCTTTGTTTGCTCACAGGAAATAGACCCTCGTGGTCAGGTTGGTCGTGCTCCGGCGTGGTCAATAACCCTCGGAAGTTGGTTTGGCGATTGCTAAGGCGCGACGTGTTCGCACGTTCGTAGTCGGTTCGTCAAAGTCGACTCCCACAGAAAACGATATCTATCTCATCGAAACATCGGGACACTTTCGCCTCTATCAACAGGTATGAATGTTTAGTTGCTCAACGTGTTTTGAGTGTGCAGGTTACACAAGCTGAGCAAACTCAGAGGCATAATTTGTTCCATACAAAGGGAGTGGTGAAGGAATGTTATGTTCGCATCATCATAGATGGAGGGAGCTGCAACAACTTGGCTAGCATGGAGATGGTGGAGAAGCTATCTCTCACCACAAGACCACATCCACATTCTTACTACATCCAATGGTTCAACAACAGCGGCAATGTTAAGGTAACACGTACTGTTCGTGTGCATTTTAGTATCTCTACATATGTTGATTATGTTGACTGTGATGTGGTACCCATGCAAGCATGTTCCTTATTACTTGGAAGACCATGGCAATTTGATAAAAAAAATTGTACACCATGGTAGAAACAATCAGTATACTATTGTTCATAAGGACAAAAATATTACTTTGCTTCCTATGACTCATGATTCCATTTTGAAAGATGATATTAATAGAGCTAATAAAGCAAAACAGGATCAAAATAAGAGTGAAAATCATATTGTGGCAAAAGAATTTGAGCAACAAATGAAGCCTACTAATAAACCATCTAGTGTTGCTTCTGAAATTAAATTGAAAAGTGCATGTTTACTTGCCACCAAATCTGATATTGATGATCTAGATTTTAACAAATCTGTTTGTTATGCTTTTGTGTGCAAAGAGGCGTTATTTTCTTTCGAGGACGTGCCTTCCTCTTTGCCTCCTGCTGTCACTAACATTTTGCAGGAGTTCACTGACGTCTTTCCACAAGACGTGCCACCGGGATTACCACCTATTCGAGGGATTGAGCATCGAATTGACTTAATTCCCGGTGCATCATTACCCTACCGTGCAGCATATCGTACCAATCCAGAAGAGACGGAGGAGATTATGCGTCAAGTACAAGAGCTGCTCGACAAAGGTTATATACGCGAATACCTTAGTCCTTGTGTTGTTCCTATCATTTTAGTGCCGAAAAAGGATGGTACATCGCGTATGTGCGTTGATTGTAGAGGCATTAATAATATTACTATTAGTTATCGTCATCCTATTCCTAGGCTAGATGATATGGTTGACGAATTGAGTGGCTCTACAATATTCTTCAAAGTTGATTTGCTTAGTGGATACCATCAAATTCGTATGAAATTGGGAGATGAATGGAAAACAGCATTTAAAACTAAGTTTGGATTATATGAGTGGTTAGTCATGCCTTTTGGGTTAACTAATGCACCTAGTAGTTTCATGAGATTAATGAACGAAGTTTTACGTGCTTTCATTGGACGATTTGTGGTAGTTTACTTTGATGACATTTTGATTTATAGCAAATCTTTGGAGGAACATTTACATGTTGTTTTTATTGCTCTACGTGATGCACGTTTGTTTGGTAACCTTGGGAAGTGCACCTTTTGCACCAACCGAGTATCTTTTCTTGGCTATGTTGTTACTCCACAGGGAATTGAAGTTGATAAAGCCAAGATTGAAGCTATTGAGAGTTGGCCGTAGCCCAAAACGGTCACACAAGTGAGGAGTTTCCTTGGCCTTGCTGGTTTCTCTAGGCGCTTTGTGAGAGATTTCAGCACCATTGCTGCACCTCTCAACGAGGTTACAAAGAAGGATGTGCCTTTTGTTTGGGGTACCACACAAGAAGAAGCCTTCACGGTATTGAAAGATAAGTTGACACATGCTCCTTTACTCCAACTTCCTGATTTTAATAAGACTTTTGAGCTTGAATGTGATGCTAGTGGAATTGGATTAGGAGGTGTGTTATTACAAGATGGCAAACTTGTTGCATACTTTTCTGAAAAATTGAGTGGGCCTAGTCTGAACTATTCTACTTATGATAAAGAATTATATGCTCTAGTTCAGACCTTAGAAACATGGCAACATTATTGTAACACCCCGGATATGATTTTCCCAATATGTATTCCAACTCTTGCCGTTTCCGGCCTTAAGTTATTTTATTTTCTCGGGTTCGGGTTTTTTTGTCTCCGTGTGTTGTTATCATTGTCATGCATCTCATATCTTGTCATCATGTGCATTGCATTTGCATACGTGTTCATCTCATGCATCCGAGCATTTTCCCCATTGTCTGTTTTGCATTCCGGCGCTTCGTTCTCCTCCGGTGGTCATTTCTACCTTTCTTTCATGTGTGGGGATTAAACATTTCCGGATTGGACTGAGACTTGCCAAGCGGCCTTGGTTTACCACCAGTAGACCGCCCGTCAAGTTTCGTACCATTTGGACTTCGTTTGATGCTCCAACGGTTAACCGAGGGACCGAGAAGGCCTCGTGTGTGTTGCAGCCCAACACCCCTCCAATTTGGGCCAAAACCCACCAAAACCCTCTCCATCACCTAGAGCGTTCGATCACGATCGCGTGGCCGAAAACCGCTCCTCATTTGGACTCTCCTAGCTCCTCCTATGCCTATATATACACCTCCCCCTCCAAAATTCGCGGTGCAAACCTACCCTAACTCTCCCCGCCGCCGCCGGACAAAATGGCCGCCGACGGACGTGTCCGATCCGCTCGCCGCCGCCACGTGTCAACGTCCGGTTCGCCGTCGCCCGCGCGCCCACATCGCCGCGCTGGCCCGCCGGGACCCAGGCGGGGCCTTCCCGGCCCGGAGCCGCTGCCGCCCGAGAGCCGCTCGCCCTCCTCGCGTCCGATCGCCAACTCCGCCGCCCAGGTCGCCGTCCGCTGCCCCGCTCTCCGTTCGCCGGCGGGAGCTCGTCGCCGGTCGCCCCCACGCCTCCTCGCCTCCCCCACGGTGGCCGGAGCCCTTCCCGCCGCCGGATCCGGCCGGGAGAGGCTGGATCTACCTCTCCCTCGCCTCCCCGCCGCTCCATCTACCTCGCCGGAGCCGCGGCGACCTCGCCAGACTTACCTCGGTTCGCGTGTCGAGGAACCCTAGATCTTGCGCGGTTGACTTTCTCCCTCTCTTCTATATTTTTTTTGCATACTTCACACCATCATAACTCCTCATTCGTAGCTCCGTTTTGGGCATATAGCATATCAAAATGTTCGCCTCAAAGAGTACATCATTTCATCTCATTGCATCAGTTTCATTTGAGTTCATCTTGATGCCCGAAATGCTGTTGGAAGAATGCTATTTGAGATAATTGTCAGATCTGCTGCTCCAATTAGATATTTGTCATTTTTGCCATGATTATTGTGTGCATGATATGCCCGAGTTTTGTTATATGTTTTGCCATCTATCCAGAGGTGCAATCCATGTATTTTTGTGATGTGTGTGGTGACTAGCACAAGCTTGCAAAGTGGAGCATTCGTTATTGCTGATTTCAGGGACTTAGCATTTCCACTAAGTCCTTGAGCTGTTTATCTCAATATGCCATATGTTCATGTTGTTTCCTAGCGATCCGTGCCTCTTTTGAGGAAGATCAGTAAGGATGTTTTGTTAATCTTGTAGTGCTCTATCCATCCATGTCTTTGTTTGCAATTATGGAGCACCCTAGCTTGAGTCAATCGAGCTCTACTTTTGTCATTTCGTGAATCTGGGCAGATTGTCTACTTGTTAGCGATTTTGCCGAGGATGTTGTAATTGATCCGTGCATGCTATGCTATTGTTCTTGCCATTTCTAGATTGTATAATGTGTATTCTTGATGGGTGTATGCTTAGATTGTCATGACTTGCTCCGTAGTGAGTGCATCGAGCTCGTAAACATGCCTACTTGATATCTGATTTTGCATGTTCCAATTTTCACAAAGTCTGAGAACTGATTATGTTTTTGCCATGTTCACATGCTTGAAAATGTATTTTCTGATCCCTTTTGGCTCAAGGTCACTAAGGGACTTTTGTTAAGCTCTTTGAGTAGCTCCATGACATGATTTACTTTGCCATGTTAAGGTCCTGTAGAATATAGTTTTCATGCTCCAAAGTGTGCTAGCTGATCTGAAATTCCAGACAAGTGTTAATTTCATTGTCTGAAATCTGTTTACCAAATGCATTTTTGCCATGCTTGTTTGAACCTGTTAATGGATGAATTAGCCGTAGCTCAGTGCTCCTTTTTTGTTAAGCATCATGAATGGATCCCTGTCATGTATTTTGGTGCCATGTTTGGGTGCTGTAGCATGTTCATATTGTGGCATCTAGTTGGCTACTTGCTGTAAATCGCAGAACGTGGTCATATTTGAATTGCTTGCCATTCCCAAACCGTAACTCCGATTCCGGCGTTCTTTATATCGTTTTCAAGCGGTTTCATCTCACCTTTCCAGTGGCACACTTGGATTTCCAAGTTGAGGCCAGGTTCATGCTTTCCTTGTCAATCTTGCATATGCATCCCATATTGCATCCCGCATAACATCCCATCTTTGCATCATGTTGTTTGAGTTTGCACGTGGTTGATTGTGTCCTTGTTTCTTGTTTGTCTTGTTTGGGTAGAGCCGGGCGACGAGTTCGCTAACAAGGAGCCCGTTGAGTTTGCTTTCGAGGATCCAGTCAACTCTGACAACTTTGCAGGCAAGATGATCGTACCCTCGAAATCACTACTATCTTTGCTTTGCTAGATGCTCGCTCTTTTGCTATGCCTATGCTATGATGCCTACCACTTGCTCATCATGCCTCCCAAATTGCCATGTCAAACCTCTAACCCACCATGTCCTAGCAAACCGTTGATTGGCTATGTTACCGCTTTGCTCAGCCCCTCTTATAGCGTTGCTAGTTGCAGGTGACGATTGGAGACCGTTCCTTGTTGGAACATTATTTACTTGTTGGGATATCATTATATTGCCTTCTTATCTTAATGCATCTATATACTTGGTAAAGGGTGGAAGGCTCAGCCTCTCGCCTAGTGTTTTGTTCCACTCTTGCCGCCCTAGTTTCCGTCATATCGGTGTTATGTTCCTGGATTTTTGCGTTCCTTACGCGGTTGGGTGATAATGGGAACCCCTTGATAGTTCGCCTTGATTAAAGCTTTTCCAGCAATGCCCAACCTTGGTTTTACCATTTGCCACCTAGCCTTTTTTCCCTTGGGTTTCCGGAGCCCGAGGGTCATCTTATTTAACCCCCCCCCCCCCCGGGCCAGTGCTCCTCTGAGTGTTGGTCCGACTGAGCTGCCTGCGGGGCCACCTCGGGGCAACTTGAGGGTTGGTTTTACTCGTAGCTAGTCTCATCTGAGTGTGCCCTGAGAACGAGATATGTGCAGCTCCTATCGGGATTTGTTGGCACATTCAGGTGGTGTTGCTGGATTTGTTTTAACTTGTCGAAGTGTCTTGTAGAACCGGGATACCGAGTCTGATCGGAATGTCTCGGGAGAAGGTCTATTCCTTCGTTGACCGTGAGAGCTTGTCATGGGCTAAGTTGGGACTCCCCTGCGGGGATTTGAACTTTCGAAAGCCGTGCCCACGGTTATGGGCAGATGGGAATTTGTTAATGTCCGGTTGTAGATAACTTGAACCTTAACTTAATTAAAATGAATCAACTGTGTGAGTTACTATGATGGTCTCTTCTCGGCGGAGTCCGGGAAGTGAACACGGTGTTGGAGTAATGCTTGCTGCAGGTTGCTCTCTAGTTATCCGTTCGTGCTTTGCCTCCTCTTCTCGCTCTCTTTTGTGAACAGGTTAGCCACCATATATGCTAGTCGCTTGCTGCAGCTCCACATATTTACCTTGCCTTACCTATAAGCTTAAATAGTCTTGATCGCGAGGGTGCGAGATTGCTGAGTCCCTGTGGCTCACAGATTACTTCCAAACCAGATGCAAGGCCTGATGATTCCGTTCCAGATGACGCGCTTGAGCGCAAGTGGGAGTTCGACGAGGACTCACGCCTTTACTACGTGTCTTTCCCTGATGATCAGTAGTGGTGCCCAGTTGGGGTGATCGGGACCGTGTCGCATGTTGGGTTTATCTTTTATTTTGGCGCCGTAGTCGGGCCATGAGTGTTTGAATGTTGTAATGCTATTTATGTACTTTGTTTGACGTGGCGAGTGTAAGCCAACTATGTACCTCCCCTTTTATTATCTATATTACATGGGATGTTGTGATGATTGCCTAACTTGCGACATTGCTTTCAATGCGGTTATGCCTCTAAGTTGTGCCTCGACACGTGGGAGATATAGCCGCATCGAGGGCGTTACAATTATTTATGGCCCAAGGAATTTGTTATACATTCTGATCATGAATCTTTGAAGCACATTAAAAGTCAAGCAAAACTGAACCGTACACATGCTAAATGGGTTGAATTCATTGAGACTTTCCCTTATGTCATTAAACACAAGAAGGGTAAAGAAAATGTTATTGCTGATGCATTGTCTCGTCGTTATACTATGCTTTCACAACTTGACTTTAAAATATTTGGTTTGGAGACCATTAAAGATCAATATGTGCATGATTCTGAATTTAAAGATGTATTGCAGAATTGTAAGGAAGGCAGAACTTAGAACAGGTTCATTCTTAACGATGGATTTGTGTTTCATGCTAACAAGCTATGAATTCCAGCTAGCTCCGTTCGTCTTTTGTTGTTGCAGCAGGCGCATGGAGGAGGATTAATGGGAAACTTTGGCATCAAGAAGACGGAGGATATACTTGCTACACATTTCTTTTGGCCAAAGATGAGACGGGATGTTGAGCGTTTTGTTGCTCACTGCAATACATGTCAAAAAGCTAAGTCACGACTCAATCCTCATGGTTTATATATGCCTTTGCCTGTACCTAGTGTTCCTTGGGAGGATATATCTATGGACTTTGTTTTAGGTTTACCTCGAACAAAGAAGGGGAGGGATAGCATATTTATTGTCGTGGATAGATTTTCTAAATTGGCACACTTTATACCATGTCATAAAAGCGATGATGCTGTTAATGTTGCTGATTTGTTCTTTCGTGAAATTATTTGCTTGCATGGTGTGCCAAATACTATTGTTTCAGATCGTGATACTAAATTTCTTAGCCACTTTTGGAGATGTTTATGGGCTAAGTTGGGGACTAAACTGCTTTTTAGTACAACTTGTCACCCCCAAACTAATGGACAAATTGAAGTAGTCAATAGAACATTGTCTACTATGCTTAGGGTTGTTTTGAAGAATAATAAGAAAATGTGGGAAGAATGCTTGCCTCATATTGAATTTCTTATAATCGTTCATTGCATTCTACTACTAAGATGTGCCCTTTTGAAATTATGTATGGTTTCCTACCTCGTGCACCTATTGATTTGTTGCCTCTTCCATCTTCGGAGAAGGTTAATTTTGATGATAGAGAACGTGCCGAATTGATTTTAAAAATGCATGAGTTAACTAAGGAAAACATTGAGCGTATGAATGCTAAATATAAACTTGCTGGAGATAAGGGTAGAAAACATGTTGTGTTTGCACCTGGAGATCTTGTTTGGTTACATTTGCGTAAGGATAGATTTCCTAATTTGCGCAAATCAAAGCTAATGCCACGTGCTGATGGTCCTTTTAAGGTGTTAGAGAAAATAAATGATAATGCATATAAACTCGAGCCGCTTGCAGATTTTGGGGTTAGTCCCACTTTTAACATTGCAGAGTTCAAGCCTTATTTGGGTGAGGAAGATGAGCTTCTATCGAGGACGACTTCATTTCAAGAAGGGGAGGATGATGAGGACATCAATACCATTGTTACACCCACAGCCCCTGCTGCTATACATACTGGACCAATTACTAGAGCTCGTGCACGCTAAATAAATTATCAGGTACTTTCGTTTCTTGGTAATGATTCTAATGTTCATGAGAATATGATGCTACCTAAATTGGATACATTTGTTTTGCTTACAAATGAAGGGTCTGGCATGGATAAGAGGGATGAACACTGGAGCAAGACCAAGCATGGAGATGATGGCATGCGGAAGGGGATCAAGAACGGAGTTACAAGTGATGATTTCAGGACGAAGTCACCATAAGGAGTGCATGAAGTCTTGGACGAAATATACAAGATGCCACTTCATAAATTTCGTCTAGAGGCTATTCTAGGTGCTGCGTCACCTTATTATTGGGCCAGGCCTATGTATTTTCCAAATACTTAAGTATAGGATGTTTTTAGAGTCCGTATGTGTGGGGAAAGAAGAGTTAGGGTTGGTTTCGGACCCCTCCTCCAATGGCCACGAAATCCCCCCCCCCCTCTTCCTCCATATATACAGCCCTTAGGGCATCGTTTAGACTTTGGGTTTTGTTTAGATTAAAGTTCGCCATAGCTGCAACTTCGTGTACTTCGTTTATGTTCAACGACCAGACAAAGGCGTCACAGAACCCCCACCTCGATCAATAAAGCTTTCATCTTATATTCGCAATATCTACATTGCAATCTCAGTTTCTTTCTTGTTCTTCGTTTTCTCACAGGAAACAGACCCTCGTGGTCAGGTTGATCATGCTCCGGCGTGGTCAATAACCCCTCGAAAGTTGGTTTAGCGATTGCTAAGGCGCGACATCTCGCACGATCGTAGTCGATTCGCCAAGGTCGACTCCCACAGAAAACGATAGCCACCATCTCATCAAAACATCGGACACCCTCGCCTCTATCATGGACCATGATAACCCACAAGTATAGGGGATCGCAACAATTTTTGAGGATAGAGTATTCGACCCAAATTTAGTGATTCGACACAAGGGGAGCCAAAGAATATTTGCATGTATTAGCAGCTGAGTTGTCAATTCAACCTACCCTGGAGATTAATTATCTGCAGCAATATGATCAGTAGCAAAGTAATATGATAGTTTTGATAGTAGTAGCAATAGTAATAGTAACTGTAATAGTGATAGCAATGATTTTTTAAAAAGTGTAACAGCAACGATAGCATTAGTAACTTAGCAAGAACAATATAAGAGAAATTTGTAGGCATTAGATCGGTGAATTCGTTGGGTGATATTCATCATATAAAAGTCATAACATAGGGCGACACAGCACTAGCTCCAGTTCATAAATATAATGTAGGCATGTATTCCGTAAATAGTCATACGTGCTTATGGAAAGAACTTGCACGACATCTTTTCTCCTACCCTCACGTGGCAACGGGGTCCTATTGGAAACTAAGCGATATTAATGCCTCCTTTTAATAGAGAACCGGAACAAAGTATTAACACATAGTGAATACATGAACTCCTCAAATTACGGTCATCACCGGAAAGTATCCCGACTTCTGTCACTCCGGGGTTTACGGATCATAACACATAATAGGTGACTATAACTTGCACGTTTGGATCTAGAACATAGATATAATGGTGATAACATAAACGATTTAGATCTGAAATCATGGCACCCGGGCCCAAAGTGATAAGCATTAAGCATGGCAAAGTCATAGCAACATCAATCTCAGAACATAATGGATACTAGTGATCAAGCCCTAACAAAACTAACTCGATTATATGATGAATCTCATCCAACTCCTCACCGACCAGCGAGCCTACAAAGGAATTACTCACTCCAAGTGGGGAGCATCATGGAATTGGCGACGAAGAAGGGTTGGTGATGACGAAGATCGAAGAACCCCCTCTCCGAAGCCCCAAACGGACTCCAGATCTGGCCTCCCGATGAAGAACAGGAGGTGGCGGCAGCTCCGTCTCGTGAAATGTGATACTTCTTTCTCCCTAATTTTTCTCCAAAAATGTGATTTTATAGTATCAGGGTCGAGGTCTACGGGGCCACCAGGTGGGGACAACCCACCTGGGCGTGCCAGGAGGGGGGCGCCCTGGTGGGTTGTGCCTATCCAGGTGCCCCCCTCCGGTGGTTCTTAGCCCCAGAAATTCTCTTTTATTGTATAATAAATCCTCGCAAAGTTTTGTTCCAATCCGAGAACTTTTATTTCTGCAGAAAAATAACACCATGGTAGTTTTGCTGAAAACAGCGTCAGTCCGGGTTAGTTTCATTCAAATCATGCAAATTAGAGTCCAAAACAAGAGGAAAAGCGTTAGGAAAAGTAGATATGACTGAGACGTATCAACTCCCCCAAGCTTAAACCTTTGCTTGTCCTCAAGCAATTCAGTTGATAAACTGAAAGTGGAAAAAAAACTTTTACGAACTCTTTTGCTCTTGTTTTCATAAATAAGCTTAAGTAGCACCCAGGTTTTTAGCAAAGATTATAACTAACCATGTCGACAATAACTCTTAAAAATTATATTAACTCATATCGATGGCATAATCAACTAGCGAGCTATAATAAGATATCTCAAATAACAACACTTTATCAAAACAACCATGATACAACATGACAATAGTGGTATCTCGCTAGCCCTTTCTGAAACCGCAAAACATAAATGCAGAGCACCTCCAAAGTTCAAGCAGTGACTACATTGTAATTCATGGTAGAAAAGATCCAGTCATGATGCATCCAACATTAGCTACACACAATGCATGAGGATGACAGTAGTGCTCTCAGGATCTGGCGCTTATTTGAGAAGGTCATGACACAACATAAAAGTAAATAGATAGTCCATTCACAGAGGGAAGCAGTAATTTGCAGCGGTGCCACAGCTCAAGTTTTCAAAACAGAGGTAAATGAAATTTTGAGAAATGCACCCTTCTTGTTTACTTCGCGACCATTAGTTATCGGTATCTTCCATGCTAAACACATTAGTGGCGGTTCCCTAGTGATAAAAGTAAAGGTTTACTCCCCCTCCACCAACAGACACACTCCACGGCTGATCCGAATCCACAGGTACCGTCCATACCAACAACAATCCTGGGAGAGTTTTGTTTAATTATTTGCAATTTTGAATTCGGGACTAGGAATCCCTATTACCGCCCCTCTCGTGCAAGGACGAGTGAATAAACACTCACCATGAGAATAACCTGCTTAGCATGGAAGATACTGACTACCTCCTGTCACTCTATGAACAATCCAGGCACAAAAAGGATATTTATTTGAAGTTTTTAAAGGTGGCACATGCAAATTTACTTAGAACGGCAAGGTAATACCGCATATAGGTAGATATGGTGGACTCATCTGGAATAACTTGGGTTTCATGATTTTTGATGCACAAGCAGTGTTCTCGCTTAGTACAGGCGAAGGCTAGCAAATAGGTTGAGAAGCGGCCAGCTAGAGAGCGAAAACGGTCATAAACTTGCATTATGCATAAGTAACATTGGATACTAGCATGAGTAGGATATGAACACCATGAACATAAATATCATAGAGGCTATGTTGGTTTTGATTCAACTACATGCATGAACATGTGCCAAGTCAAGCCACTCGAACATTTGGAGGAGGATACCATATCATCATACCACATCACAATCATTTTATCGCAATGTTGACATCCAAGATAAATCATTATCAACTCCTAGCTACTTAATCATTGCATGAGGAACTATAATCTCTAATGGTCATTACAAACATGTTTAATCATAATAGGCTGAACCATGGATACTAGGTTAAACATATTTACAAAAACAGAACAAGTTGAGTTCATACATGTTTCTCTTTGCCACAGCCAGTTCATCAAATATCGTCATTATTGCCTTTCACTTGCATGACCGAATGATATGAAAATGATAATAGTGCAAGAGTGTCGTGAACTAAGCTCGAATCTGCAAACATTTTATTCAAAAGGAGAAGACAAGGTAATATGGGCTCTTTGTCATATCAAGAATAATGCATATGAGAGCCACTCAACATTTTCATCGTGGTCTTCTCCTCGGTATGACTCAATAAACGGAAAAGAAATTCAGAGCAACACACTGAAATATTTTTGGAGTTTTTGGTTTTTCTGGAAGAAAGCAAATAAAAAGGAAAAAACGCGAAAAACTATTTACATGAGAGAGCTCCCAACAAACTAAGATGAACAAGGAAATCTTTTTGGGTTTTCTTTTTAATACTACAACTAACTAAGCTGGAAAGAAAAACAAAAAAGAAGCATGAAATATTTTTGGATTTTCTCAAAGTTTTACACACAAGAAGAAACTGGGAAAATAAATCTAGCATGGATAATACAATGAAAAAGTGTGGACACCGACAACTGGAATGAGATGTGTGGACAATGAATGTAATGCCGGTGGGAATACATACTCCCCCAAGCGTAGGATTTTGGCCTAGCTTGGTAATCACCATCAGTAGCCTACATAGTAATCGGAGTGATAGCTCATGGAGACTCTAGGTGCAGCCATCTCGGTCCGCCAAGCAGCGACAACCTCCGCGTTATGCGCTTGGGCCTCGCTCTCAAGAACATAATAGGTTCCCTTGCTGTGAGCATCAAAGAGAGCAGGTGCAGGCAAAAAGGTGTCCATAATGGACTTTTTATTAAAAAGCAGTTATATGTATAATTATGGGCTTCACCACTAAGGAACTTATGGCGTTTCATGGCGTCAAAGTCTAAGTAATGCATGGGTAGGATAGGGTCATAAGGCCAAGGTGAAACACCCAGCTCCCTAGCCAAATGAGTGGCATAAGTTCCCCCATAAAAATATCCACTACCAGCATTGTGTTGCAACTTGTGTGCAACAATCGCTCCAAGGTTATAACATTTGTCACCGGTGAGAGCGGTGCATATGAGGCTCAAGTTAGGAGCACGAAGTATACTAAATATTGCTTGCCTACGATGCATTTTTCCATTAAATAGTGCAAAGTATTGAATTGAGAGAAAATGAATGCTCTTTATTCTACCTTGCGTCACTCCTCTAGTCTCACCTAGTCAAGAATATCTCATACTCAGATCTTGGAGGTTCGTCCAACGAACCCCAAAATGGAATTTTGCAGTTAGAAAATGTCTCTAAGGGTAAAGTAAATGGATTGTCATATAGTTTAAAATGACACTCTAGACTCACGAGGATGGAATTTAAATTCTTTAGTAAACGACTCTGTGAGCCTGAGGTGTTGGTTGCACTTATCTTCAATGTAAGGACCGAGCTCGGCATTGTGAACATATTGCTCAACCTCTTCCTTAATACCTGCACTCACCATAAAATTGTTGCATGGACATAAACATGATTTGGTGGCGGCATCTCGTATAGAATTTTCACTTGGTTCAACATAAGACCGACGAACGGAGCTGCTACTAGAAGATGCCTCCGAGGACCTCCTCCTCGAAGAACTCCTTCCGAAGAGGTTCATCATATTCGCGTACAATTTTCTGAAAATTTTAGGGTCACAACATTTTGTCAACAAAACTTCACGAGATTGATAGCAACTACTCATAGGGATGCATGGAGGCCATATAAAGCATTCAAACTACTTAGAACTCTAAGAATTCAACATGCAAGCTCATCTACAGCAGCACCAAGAGTAGTTAATTATTCAAACTATATACCACTAAAGCAAAAAAACTAATTAGACCAATGGAGGAGTCACGTACCAAGCAACAATCCCCCGAAACAGTTTCAGAAATGAAGCTTCGAGCAAAGAGATCGAAATCCGCGGGTTTGAGAGCAAGAACACGAGAGAGAGAGAGAGAGAGAGAGCAGTGGTGATTTTTTTTGGAGGTAGGTGATGACATGTGATGAAGAGATAAGTGTGGGGGCCCATGTGGGGACCACAACCCACCAGGGCGTGCCTGGGGTGCTGGCGTGCCCAGGTGGGTTGTGCCCACCTGGTGCACCCCCCTCTGATGTTATTTGCATAAAACAATTAAGACATATTCAGGAAAAAAATCGTATTAAATTTTCAGAGCATTCTGGAACTTTTATTTTTGGATCATTTTTTATTGCACGGGAGATTCAGAAAACACACAAAACATGGCATTTTATTTTATTTAACTAAGAAAAACATAAACCAAAAGGTAAAGGCAGAAGGTAGTGCTCACTAAATTCATCAACTTCATAACTCTCAAAAATGATTCATTAATAAGGTTGATCAGGTCTTATTAACTACCACTTTCGATTAGCATGAAACCGAAGAACTTTTGTAAAACACTAAGTTACCTCAACGGGGATGTGAATGTCCCCAACAATAAGCATTTCATATTTCTTTTTGGCAGTAGGTAGAGGTGGTTGAAAACTTCCAATAGTGATTGTCAGAGATTTTTCAATAACATTAATACCATTCACTTGGAATTGTTTCTTCAAAAAGTGCACTGTATGCTCATTACCATTGATATGAAAAGTGACCTTGCTTTTATTGCAATCAATAACAGCCCATGCAGTATTCAAAAAGGGTCTACCAAGGATAATCGACATGTTGTCGTCCTCAGGCATCTCAAGTATAACAAAGTCAGTTAAGATAGTAACGTTTGCAATAACGACGGGCACATCCTCACAAATGCCGATAGGTATGGCAGTTGATTTGTCAGCGATTTGCAAAGATATTTTGGTAGGTGTGAGTTTATTCAAATCAAGTCTTTTATATAAAGAGAAAGGCATAACAATAACACCAGCTCCTAAATCACATAAAGTAGTTTTCACATAATTTCTTTTGATGGAGCAAGGTATAGTTGGTATTCCCGGATCTCCACTTTTTTTAGGTACTCCATCCTTAAAAGAATAATTAGCAAGCATGGTGGAGATTTCATCTTCCGGTATTTTTCTCTTATTGGTGATAATGTCTTTGATGTACTTAGCATAAGGGGCCATTTTCAAGATATCAGTCAAACGGGTACGCAAAAAGATTGGCCTAATCATTTTAGCAAAGCGCTCAAATTCTTCATCATCCTTCTTTTTAGTTAATTTAGGTGGAAAGGGCATAGGTTTTTGAACCCATGGCTCTCTTTCCTTCCCATGTTTTCTAGCAACAAAGTCTCTTTTATCATATCTTTTATTCTTGGATTGTGGGTTATCAAGATCAGCAGCTGGTTCTATTTCAACATCATTGTCTGGTTCTTTATTATTTGTTTGGGTGTCTTCATGAACCTCGTCATTATATTTTTCATTATCAGAAGGTGAGTGTTCATTACCAGATTGAGTTTCAGCATCAGAAATAGAAACATCATTAGTGGCATCAGGAGGTTTTTCTACTTCAGGTTCACTAGAGGCATGCAAAGTCTTATCATTTTCCTTCTTATTTTTCTTTTTGGAAGGACTAGGTGCATTAGAGTTAAGTCTTTGAGAGTCTTGTTCAATTCTTTTAGTATGTCCCTCAGGATAAAGTGGTTCTTGAGTCATTTTACCTCCTCTAGTTGCTACTCTAACAGGAAAGTCATTTATATTATGGTTCATATCATCAAGCAATTCTCTTTGAGATTTAGCAACTTGTTCTAGTTGAGTTTGAACCATAGAGTCATGCTTTCCTACACCCCTAACATCATTTGAAATTCTAAATAACAGGTCACTCAAGCGAGCAATCATATCAGAGTTGTATTTCAATTATTTCATAACATTTGCATTGAAGTGATCTTGCTTTCTTATGTAATTATCAAACTCATAAAGGCATTGACTAGGATGCATATTATAAGGATTGTCATTGTCATTGAATTTCATTAAAGAGTTTACCTCTACCACCTTAGGTGGTGGTGGTGTTTCAAGCCCATGTATTTCTTCAATAGGAGGCAAAATTTTGACATCCTCAGCTTTAATATCTTTTTCCTTCATAGATTTCTTTGCCTCCTGCATATCTTCAAGACTGAGATATAAGATACCTCTCTTCTTCGGAGTAGGTTTAAGCGGCGGTTCGGGAAGAGTCCAATCATCATAATTTTTCAATATGTTATTCAATAATTCTTCAGCTTGTTCAACAGTTCGTTCCTTGAAAACACAACCAGCACAACTATCTAGGAAATCCCTAGAAGCATCGGTTAGTCCATTATAGGAGATATCAAGTATTTCATTTTTCTTAAGAGGAGATCAAGCAAAGCATTAAGCAATTGGAGAAGCCTCCCCGAAGCTTGTGGGAGACTCTCTCCTTCAATTTGCACAAAGTTAAATATTTCTATAAGGCATCTTATTTCTTAGTAGTAAATCATATCCTGGGGACTACGCACACAACCTGGAGCAAGAGTATTATACCAAGTCTTAGCATCATGCTTTAATGAGAACAGAAATAATTTGAGAATATAATAATAGCGAATTTTCTCATCATGAGAAAAAAGGGTGGCTATGTCATTCAACTTAGTAAGATGTGCCACAACAGTTTTAGTTTCATAACCATGGAAAGGATCATATTCAACCAAAGTGATTAACTCTGGGTCGACAGAGAATTCATAATCCTTATCATCAACAAATACAGGTGAAGTAGCAAACTTAGGATCACATTTCATTCTAGCACTTAAAGATTTCTCTTTCAGTTTGCATAATAATTTCTTAACATCATCTCTATCATTGCAAACAAGAAAGACTCTAGTTGTCTCCTCATCCATAACATAACCTTCTGGTATCTTAGGCAATTCATATCTTGGAGGACTAGTTCTAGTAGGTGTTTCAAGATTTTCAGTTTCAAGCTCTTCATCAGTTTCAATAATTTCATCAGTTTAGCATTCTCAAAAGCTTTAGTTCTAGCAAGTTGTGCATCAAGAAATTCACCTAGTGGCACATTATCATCAAGCAAGGTACTAGCATCATCATGAGTATCATTCATAACAGAAGTAGCATCATCAATAACTTGCGACATATCGGGATTAATAGCATGTGGTGGTGTTGCAAGTCTACTTGTAACAGAAGGTGAATCAAGTGCAGAGCTAGATGGCAGTTCCTTACCTCCCCTCGTCTTGGAGGGAAAAATCTTAGTCTTAGCATCCTTCAGAATCTTCATAGTGATAATTTGATAATAATCCCAAGTGACTTAACAAATATAGCTATGCTCCCCGGCAATGGCATTAGAAAAAGGTCTTGATAACCCACAAGTATAGGGGATCACAACAGTTTTTGAGGGTAGATTTATTGATTTGACACAAGGTGAGCCAAAGAATATTTGCAAGTATTAGCAGCTGTGTTGTCAATTCAACCACACCTGGAGATTAATTATCTGCAGCAATATGATCAGTAGCAAAGTAATATGATAATTTTGATAGTAGTAGCAACAGCAATAGTAACAGTAACATTGATAGCAATGATTTTGTAACAAGTGTAACAGCAATGATAGAAGTAGTAACTTTGCAAGAACAATATAAGACAAATTCGTAGGCATTGGATCGGTGAATTTGTTGGATGATATTCATCATATAACAGTCCTAACCTAGGGCGATATGGCACTAGCTCCAGTTCATAAAAATAATGTAGGCATGTATTCCGTAAATAGTCATATGTGCTTATGGAAAGAACGTGCATGACATCTTTTGTCCTACCCTCCCATGGCAGTGGGGTCCTATTGGAAACTAAGGGATATTAAGGCCTCATTTTAATAGAGAACCGGAACAAAGCATTAACACATAGTGAATACATGAACTCCTCAAATTGTGGTCATCATCAAAAAGTATCCCGACTTTTGTCACTCCGGGTTTTATGAATCATAACACGTAATAGGTGACTATAACTTGCAAGATCGGATCTAGAACATAGATATAATGGTGATAACATAACCGGTTTAGATCTGAAATCATGACACCCAGGACCAAAGTGACAAGCATTAAGCATGGCAAAGTCATAGCAACATCAATCTCAGAACATAATGGATACTAGGGATCAAGCCCTAACAAAACTAACTCAATTACATGATGAATCTCATCCAACTCCTCACCGATCAGCGAGTCTACAAAGGAATTACTCACTCCCGGTGGGGAGCATCATGGAATTGGCGATGGAGAAGGGTTGGTGATGACGAAGATCGAAGATCCCCCTCTCCGAAGCCCCAAACGGACTCCAGATTAGGCCTCCCGATGAAGAACAGGAGGTGGCGGTGGCTCCATCTCGTGAAACGCAATAATTCTTTCTCCCAAAAAAATTTCTCCGAAAATGTGATTTTATAGTATCAGGGTTGAGGTCTGCGGGGCCACCAGGTGGGGACAACCCACCTGGGCGTGCCAGGAGGGGGCGCCCTGGTGGGTTGTGCCCACCCAGGTGCTCCCCTCTAGTGGTTCTTGGCTCCAGAAATTCTCTTTTATTGTATGAAAAATACTCGCAAAGTTTTGTTCTAATCCGAGAACTTTTATTTCTGCACAAAAACAACACCATGGTAGTTCTCCTGAAAACATCGTCGGTCCGGGTTAGTCTCATTCAAATCATGCAAATTAGAGTCCAAAGCAAGAGGAAAAGTGTTAGGAAAAGTAGATACAACGAAGACGTATCCGACCAGTGGCTGCCGACGAGCCGATTTTTTTTTGGCGCGGCTGAGCCGGCACATGCTGCTTAGCCGGTTAGTACTGCTGAGCTAGCAGTGGCTATAATTGACTTGTAGTTGGAGGCACAATCTGTGTTAGTTGGGGTATGACAGGTGCTCCGTCTGATGTACCAGTTCCTGCCCCTGGGATGGATGCATCTCGTGGTGTATCAAACAACCATGTACCTATGAAACTAGGCGATAGCCATCTTTGATGCCTCCTCTGGTGTACCACATCTGACCCGTGCTGACGGAAATTAAGGTGTAACATCTCCGCCTTCAAGCACTCAGTCTCCCTAAGGATGTGAGCTTGCATTTCCGCCATGCGAGTATTCCCAGCGTTGATGTCCTCTTGGATCTTAGTCATCTGCTCGTGAAGTTTCACCACCTCGGTGTTACACCCAGATAGGTTCTTTGTGGTTGCCGAGACACTAAGAGAGTGCCTAAGGTGGTCATCAACTCTGCCAGGGCTTGAACCTACGTTTGGCTAGAGCCGGACGCATCGGGAGCCGGCTCCGAGGTTCCAGTCCCTGTTACGGCAACAGCCGCCATAGAATTCTGAGCCACCATGGTTCCGACTGTGTTCTCGTTGCCTGCCATGTAGACCACCGCGTAGCGGCGTGGCTGGAAAACCTCCGGATTGACCTCTTCATCGGAGTAGCCCCCATCCTGTCATCGAAGAGTGGAATAATCAACTCGGTGTCTCCCATCGAGGATTCATTATCCGAGTTAACCAGTGTGTCGTCGCCGGACACGAAACCGCCCGATAGGTCGACCCCATGGATGAAGCCGATGAAGGCATGAGTATGGCTGACTTGCGCTCGGCCGGGTCTGACACGATGAGCCAGCTCGACGGTGTCGGAGCTGATGTCCGGCTCGGGGCCAGATTCACCAAGTACGGCAATGAAAAAATGGATTTTGCTAAAGGGGGCCCGGTACCTGTACTTGATCAAGTCGGCTTTAGGGCCCCAGCCTGAATCATCAATGTAGAGCTTGCCTTGGCGACTCTTCATCATCTGAATGATCGCGTATCCCTCGATCCCTGGGAGAGCACCCTCCAAGAACTCAACACCACTGCGCATAGGTCCCATGGTGGGCGCCAACTGTCGTGGTTTTGTCACGACAGATGTCCTCATGAAAGGACTAAGTCTAGAGGCCATCACAACTAGGTGGTCGCTTGAAAGGGGTTGATTGGGAATGAAGGACATGAGTTTACCAAGGTTCGGCCCCTCACGGTGGAGTTAAACACGTACTTTCTGATTGATTACTATTGCTGGAGATCTCGATTACAAGGATGCATATTCGCTAACCTCGCACTCGACAGATTGCAAATTAGTCTTTTAGTCCTAGGGGCCCCTCTTTATATAGTAGGTTGAGTCCCTAGATTTACAGAAGATTCCGGGTCATACTCTCAACCAGTATTGATGTAGGGTAGAACCCTAATCGCCCGATCTTTCACGAAAGGAGCGGATCCCACGAAGAACACGAGGAACACAAGGGGGAAAACGAGGGAAACACAAGGGGGAACACAAGAGGAAACACTAAACCAACACGAATAAGTCACACATGTGCTAGATCCTCGAGTACATAAGAGAAGATACACGATCCACGGACAACTAAGGATGATACAAGGGTAGCCTATCTTCTCCGTGAGGAGGTCTTGAGTTCTTCCCTAAAAGGGGTAATGAATCCGCTTGGGGGATCTTCTCCGGTGGAGGCTTGAATCTCCGTGGAGAAGGTGACCAAGTGGATGAGCAAAGCTCTCACACAAACATGAGCTAAACCTTTGCTAACCCTAACTAGAAGGAGGTGGGGGAGTATATATAGTCTAAGTCATGAAGCAGTAAGTGGGAAAGAGGGATACATGGGCCCTTGGCCAGTTCACTGTGCGCATACAGGCGCCGGATGTCCGGGCTGGGGGCCGGATGTCCGGGGCTTCGCGACGGGCTGGATGTCCGGGCTGGCCTGGGTCTTCTAGATGCATTCGGTGATGGAGAGGCAAGATTTCCGGGCGAAGGTGTCGGATGTCCGGGGCTTCGGGAGGAGCCGGAAGTCCGGGGTGATGGCCAGATGTCCGGGCTGCGCTGGACCTTTGCGGTGCTCTCTGGATGGCCAATGCCGGATTTCCGGGGCTTGGGCCAGATGTCCGGGCTGGGCCCGGATGTCGGGCCGCTGTAGCAGCAGGCCCTTCTTCCTTCTCCTTCCTTCACTTCCATGCATGCTCGGTCTTGGTCCTTGGGCTCTCCAGGGTCTCCTCGGGTGTACCTGAGTATGCACAAGGTCTGCGCTTGAAGTACCATCCATGTCTTACATGCGGAAAGGGAAGATTCGGGAAAGAGTGAGTTCACCTTGTGTCCAATGGCGTATGCTCGAGTGTACATGGGGATGATCGTAGGATGCTCCGCATCATCTCCCCTCCCTTGGGAAAGATCTGACCTCGGATCAAAAACCTCATCACCATGGAAACGGTTGTTGTGGACTGACTTGTAGTTGGACAAAGAGAAAGACATGGCGCAATCCAAGTACTCGAAGGTGTCGCTGGAGTGGTATATATGCAAAAAGAGCAAACGCAGATGACACTCGGAAATACAATGGTTAGCGCACACAAAGTGTCCATCAAATAAGAAAGAGTTCGTGCGACAATATTGATCATGACAAGGTGCATGAAGCTTATCCAAAAGATATGGAATGGTATGCAAAGCATTCATGGGAGCAAAAGCATTCATTGTGCACACAAATGTATTGTGAATGTGATCAATGCAACCACGGTGTAGAATGATGTCATAGAGAGATGGTTTATCAATAGCATGAACATGGCAATGGATGCTCAATATGAGTATGTGATCATGCAATTGATGATGAGCAATATGATCATGATGTATATATATGCCATCAAAGAAGATCACAACAAATTTGCTAAGAAAGTGCACAAGCTCATATATCATGGATGACATGGGAATACAAGATGCAACAAGGCAATCATGATGTGAGTCAATCCATGCATAAGATGCAAATTTGTCATGTGTATGATATGTCCATCGAGCATGACATGTGTGAGCACAATCCCCAAATATTGAGGTGTTGGAGTACCAATGCTCGATGTTGTGGCATGAGTGGAGGCTCGAAGGTGCATCCAATAAGTCCAAGCGCTCCTCAACTTGAAGGCCCATGGGTTCCATCTCCAATGTCGATCCTCCATCTAATAGATGTAACAAGTAGACAAGAAGAAGGAAACAACAATGAAAGAGTGACCCATCCAATATGCATATTTGAGGATGGCTCAAAGGGAAGGAGTTCACCTTTAGGAGGTTCTCGCAAATGTTGGTGTTGCACATCGTGTATGCCTTCACATGACCAAATTGTGTCATGACGGTATCGCCTTGTGAATCCTTCAACATGAAAGAACATGACAAACACTCGGAAAAACAAATGAGGTTAGCGGAGATGCAAAACCTATCATTCGTGTGGTAAAATACCCAACAAGTGTATGCATCATGATCATCATAAGAAAGGACAAGGGAGCATTTCATAGTCTGGAGGCATATGATGATGCGAGAACAACCAAATACAATAGGATCAATCAAGCAAGCATGCATCACAAGTAAAGTGTCCAAGTCTCCACGATCAATAAGCATAGATGCAACAATTGGAGGCAAGCGACAATGAACAAAATATATCATGTGAGAGGCATGAACATATACGTCATCCACCCAAGAAAGCAAGTAAGAATGGAACATGGGTGATGCGACAAAGCAAGCAATCATGTGAATGAAGGCAAGCAAGCTAGTAGTGCGAAGATGCAACGTACTAGAATGAATCATGTCAAGTATGTCATGTGTGCAAATGGTGGGTGTCGGTGTCAAAACCGGCGGATCTCGGGTAGGGGGTCCCGAACTGTGTGTCTAGGCGGATGGTAACAGGAGGCAAGGGACACGATGTTTTACCCAGGTTCGGGCCCTCTTGATGGAGGTAAAACCATACGTCCTGCTTGATTTATTCTTGATGATATGGGTATTACAAGAGTTGATCTACCACGAGATCGGAGAGGCTAAACCCTAGAAGCTAGCCTGTGGTATGATTGTTGTTGTTCTACGGACCTAAACCCTCCGGTTTATATAGACACCGGAGGGGGCTAGGGTTACACAAGGTCGGTTACAAAGGAGGATATATACATATCCGTATTGCCTAGCTTGCCTTCCACGCCAAGTAGAGTCCCATCCGGACACGGGACGAAGTCTTCAATCTTGTATCTTCATAGTCCAACAGTCCGGCCGAAGGATATAATCTGGCTGTCCGGATACCCCCTAATCCTAGACTCCCTCGGTAGCCCCCGAACCAGGCTTCAATGACGATGAGTCCGGCGCGCAGTATTGTCTTCGGCATTGCAAGGCGGGTTCTTCTCCAATTTCCAAGTGTTTGTAAGCAGTGTCCGGCCCCATAAATGTTGAACCTCTTGGCTTCTGTGCCCAATAAGGGCTATCTCCCATGCGTTGAATGAATACAAGGTGCCAGGGCATTTTTACATTTGCCCCCCTAGCCAGATAAATAAATTGTCTATTAAAGGGATAGGGATTCTTAGATCCGATCCACACCATCCTCCCCTCAGCGAGAATCCATCAGAGCGTGTTTCGAAAAGATCCATTCCAGCATGGCCGACCTCCGCAGCTCCTCCTCCCGCGCCCATAGCCCTAAGCCCGGTGATTGGGAGAGGTGTTCAGTCCCACACAGTCGATTGGTCGAACTGCAGACCAAGGGATTTCTCCCTCCGGCGTATATGGTGCCCGTTCGAGCCGGGATTGCCACCTACAATGGCGGGGAGCAAGCGGAGAGCTTTCCATGTCCCTCCATGGGGGAACGGGTCTGCCTTCTTCCTTATTTACTAAGGGGACTCGGATTTCCAATTCATCCATTCCTCCGCGGACTCCTGGAGTTCTACGGCCTCCAATTACACAATTTCACCCCTGCCTCCATTCTACATATCGCCGGCTATGTTGCTCTCTGTGAGTTGTTCCTGGGCTACGAGGCTCACTTCGAGCTGTGGAAAAGGCTATTTTGCCTCGTCCCTCGCACACAGAGGGGATCACTTTATCAAGTGGGCGGAACCGAAATATGGCGCATCGCTGATACCGGATACCTGTCCGATACCCCGAAGAAGTCGTCCGAAGACTGGCCTTCAGAATGGTTTTATATGGAGGACGTTCCCCTTCCGGACCCTGTTCGGCAGGGTCTTCCTGAGTTCAACAATGCTCCTCTGAAGAAGCGCCGAAATTGGCGCCCACGGAGCCCCCAGGTGGAAGACAACAGAGAAGTCCTCTATCTGATGAACCGGATCAAAGCACTGGCTCAATCAGGATTGAAAATAATCGAAGTTATGTCGATTTGCGTAATGCAGGGAGTGCAACCACTTCAATACCGTGGGCACCCCTTGTGGTGTTTCAACGGGGCGGATGACGCCACCCGCTACAGGCGTAAGGGTCCGGGCGATGTTGCCGCTTTAGCAAAAATTCTGTCCGAATTGTTCAAGGGAGAGGAGGAGGAGTTCACCCACATCAAGCCACGGGATGGATTCTCCATGTACAATCCTCCAAGCTGGGTAAGCTATATCCCCTTACTTCCATTTTCCCGCATTCTTTGTTGTAAGTATTCACCTTGCCAGTTTGCGGCAGGAACTACGAAAAGCCATAAAGGAGGTCAGCAGCCCCTCTCCACAACCGGAGGACCCTGACTGGGCCCTCGACTCCGGACTTGAAGAAGATCCGGTTATCTTCGCGGAGCTGATAGACCGGCAGTTCTATCAGTTAAGCTGCGACGACGCCATGGTGGCCATTACGGCCGACTATCCCGAACTTCTCCCTACATCGCACGTAAGAAAAACCAAAAATCCCAACTCCAAAAACTAGGATCCCCTTTTAGACACTTCACCCACCATATACACATGGCATTTTTTACAGGGAAGGCATTCGGGACGCCCTGCGGAACCCGTAGCAACTCGCCAACAAGAGGCGCCGAGGCCGGGTAGGCCAAAAAGGAAGGCGGTCAGGACGGAGACGCCGGCGCAAAGGTATAAAAACCCCACTCTGTGGTTGTCGTCTTTCTCAAAATGTAATGACGCCCGTGTTTCTTTAATAGAAAAAACGCTCGCCGGAATATGTCCAGCGATGTTGCTGATCACGCCTCCACCAGTCGGGCGCCAGGACCAGATATAGAGACGGAAGCCGATATGGGGCAGGCGCCGGATAATCCCCCTACAGAGGTTGCGGATAGATTATCCGCTACTAACTCAGAAGTGGAAAGCGCCATGAATCATAGGCGCCGCCGGGCCGTACTCCGTGACGCTTGTTTCTCACCAGAGGCATTTGATGCCTTTAATTCCGGAGAGGCGTACCTCCGTGCTGCTCAAGATGGTCTAGCCAGAGCCAAGGATTAGTATGTAAAAGATGTACGGGTGAGTAAATCTGGCGATTTATATGTATCAGTAGCCCCTGAGACTTGAAACAGTTAGCAAAACTGATTTAAGGATCATCTTTATTGTGCAGGTTCTTACAGAGAAGAATACTAGGCTGTCCCAGGAGCTGTAGGAATGCAAGACCCAACTGCGGGCCACTGTTGCCGCATTGCAGGAACCGAAAAAGCCTCCCGCTGGTAACATTTACTTTAAATAATGATGGTTACCATATAGTGTGCGGCATGGCTGCAGATCTAACAATAGATTTTGCAGATGAATCTAGAGAAAATCCGGAGGACCAGCATGTCATGCGACAGCTAGAGGCTGGCAAACGCGTGCTGACTGAGGTTAGGTGGGAGAAAAACAATCTCCTAGACGCCAATGTCAAGCTGAGCGTGGAACTAAAAGACGTTCGAGCCCAGCTTGTAGACTCCGAGAAGGAGAAAAAGCGGCTTCGGCGCGACATTTTCAGTAAGTGCTTGAACAAATCCTTTTGAAGGAGTTCGGCGAAGAAGCCGACTAACAGCGTTAGGTCTGTAGGTATGCTGACGGGTCGTCCGGCGGAGGAAATGCCCGGGTCTGCAGGTGATCTTCTATCTGAGCTCTCGCATCTGCACGAACAAGTTCGGCAGGTGATGCAAGGTGTTGCCCAGGCCTTGTGGCCATCCGCCTCCCTGCCAGAAGGCGTTGCAGAGCTTACGGAGAAGCTCTAGGGAGCACGGTGGCGCTTCTGATTATGGAAGATATCGGCCTGCCGACAAGGTGCCCAAGAAGCCTAGGCCATGGTGAAGACGCGGTACACCAAGGCTGACCCAAATCACATGGCCGAGGTCGGACCTGTGGGGCCCGACAGAAAAGAGATCCCCGTTAGCTTAGTTTATGGGCAAGTAGAATTAGCCGCAAAGTATTCCCAACAGGATTGTAGGCTAGACCGCCTGTTGGATGGTATAGAGGAGGAATTTAGTCAGTCTGCATGACTATGTAATTAAAGTGACATGTATAATGCCTTCTAGTCGGATTGTAGATCATTTGTCATGGCGGACCTTTTCGCTTCAACCTCGGGACCCGATAGTCCGGAGTGTATCCGAATACCCGCTCAGTTATATAAGAACCGGGGTATGCGTGGAGACCAGGCATAGGGGTCATTCGTGCTTGAACAGACAAGTGCCCAACTAGTTATGTTATATTACATGGGTAGTAAGAAACATCTTCCAGGGAGAATAGTTCCGTTAAGGGTTCCTTTCCCTGGGTAAGCATGCCCTAAAGTGCATGTCCGGACTGCGATAGGAAATGCAGGAAAAAACATCTGGGGGCAGATATGGAAAATAAATAAAAATCATCTTTTGTTCGTCGACCGAATATTCCCTTAAGAACGCTAGCTTTCGGCTTCACCCAGTCTGAGGTACACATCCGGCTGACCCGGCAGTAACAATCACAGAGGTGCTCCCTTATGCCCTAGTCGAATTAACGGGAACGTAGGGCATAAATAGAAGAGCCAGGCAACCCAGCTTGGCCAAAACTTAAGTCATATTGATGCATATAATGGCGAAAAAAGGTACATGTGGAAGCATAACACATGTGCGGGGCACGAGGCCCAAATAAATAATCAAGCTTCTGTAAAAGAAGCCCCCAAGTATGATGAGTGCGGCTAGCGCATCTGTAATGTGCAAACGAGGCGCAAGTTGGCCTTTGAAGGCCTGGAGAAAGAATAAAAGAAAGAAAGAAAGAAAACAAGACAGATAATGTATAAAAAATGGGCAGAGGAAGGGGACGAACACAGGGTCCGGCGCTAGGCTTAGAATCTTCGGATCCTGGCTGCGTTCCATGGGTTCGGCTCGAGTCGATTAGTCGATGCATCCCGCAGTCGGTACGCTCCACCGGTCAGAACTTGGTCAATAATGAAGGGACCTTCCCATTTGGGCTCGAGCTTGTTCTTTTTCTTATCCGGCAGACGTAGAACTAGTTCGCCAACGTTATAAGTTTTGGCCCGTACTTCTCTACTTTGGTATCTGCGAGCCTGTTGCTGATAAAATGCGGAACGGGCTTTTGCCACATCGCGCTCCTCCTCCAAGGTGTCCAGACTGTCCTGCCGATCAAGCTCGGCTTCTCTTTCTTCGTACATGTGCACTCGAGGTGAGTCATGAATTATGTCATAGGGCAAGACTGCCTCTGCGCCGTACACCATAAAGAAGGGTGTATATCCGGTACTACGGTTCGGCGTGGTCCGCAGCCCCCAGAGTACGGAGTCGAGCTCCTCTACCCAGTGCGTGTTAGACTCCGTTAAGGACCGCACTAGCCTGGGTTTAATGCCGCTCATTATAAGACCGTTCGCGTGCTCCACTTGACCGTTGGTTTGTGGGTGATAGACCAAAGCATAATCGAGCCTAATGCCCATTTTGCTGCGCCAGAATTTTACCTCATCGGCAGTAAAGTTCGTGCCGTTGTCAGTGATGATGCTGTGAGGGACGCCATAATGGTGTACGACCCCGGATATGAAGTCTATCACCGGTCCGGATTCGGCTGTTTTAACAGGTTTGGCCTCTATCCATTTGGTGAATTTATCCACCATGACCAGTAAGTATTTTTTTTCTTGTGGGTTCCCCCTTTAAGGGGCCAACCATGTCAAGCCCCCAGACCGCGAAGGGCCACGTAATGGGGATTTTTGGAGGGCGGTGGGTGGCATGTGGCTTTGATTTGCAAATACCTGGCAACCGGCGCAACATTGGACCAAGTCCTGTGCATCTGCCCGGGCCGTTGGCCAATAGAATCCTGTATGGAAGGCCTTGCTGACAAGAGCCCGGGCTGCGGCATGGTGACCGCCGAGTCCGGCGTGAATTTCTGCCAAAAGGTTCCGTCCTTCCTCTTCGGAGATACACCTTTGAAGGACTCTGGTAGTGCTTTTTTTATACAATTCTCCCTCATGGACCCTGTTGGCCTTAGATCGCCGCACTATGCAGCGTGCCTCATTTTGGTCCTCCGGAAGTTCCTGCCTAGTTAGGTAGGCCAGGAATGGTTTTGTCCACGGGGCTATGATGGCCATTATTACGTGGGCCGAAGGTGTTATTTCGGTGCCGGAGCCTCCAATTGTATCAGAGTGTTCGGTATCGGGTATTTTGGCCGGGTCCGGATTATTGTTACCGGTGTCCCCTTCCCATACTACGGATGGCTTGAACAGCCTCTCCAGAAATATGTTGGGGGGACCGCGTCGCGTTTTGGCCGATGCGGGTGAGGATATCCGCCGCCTGATTGTTTTCCCGAGCCACATGATGAAATTCGAGCCCCTCAAACTGAGCTGACATTTTTAGGACAGCGTTGCGATAGGCCGCCATTTTTGGATCCTTGGCGTCAAAGTCTCCATTTATTTGGGATATTGCGAGGTTCGAATCCCCCCGCACCTCTAGGCGTTGAATGCCCATGGATACTGCCATCCGGAGACCATCTAAAAGGGCCTCATATTCGGCTGCGTTGTTGGAGTCCGTATACATTATCGGGACTACGTATTGAACTATATCTCCGGTTGGGGACGTCAAAATGACGCCAGCCCCCAGACCAGCCAACATTTTGGAGCCGTCAAAGTGCATGATCCAATTGGAATATGCGTCGTACTCTTTAGGGAGTTCGGCTTTTGTCCATTCGGCGACAAAGTCGGCCAATACTTGTGACTTAATGGCTCGCTGCGGTTTGTAAGTTATGTCGGACGGGAGGAGCTCAATGGCCCATTTGGCAATACGGCCCGTGGCGTCGCGGTTGTTTATAATATCATTAAGTGGAACTTCCAAGGCTACTGTTATCGAACACTCTTGAAAGTAGTGTCACAGCTTCCGGGATGCCATGAATACCGCGTATGCTATCTTATGATAATGCGGGTACCGTGACTTGCATGGAGTAAGGACAGTGGATACATAGTAGACCGGCTTTTGAAGGGGGAATTTATGTCCGTCCGTTTCTCGTTCGACGACGAGCACTGCGCTCACAACTTGATGAGTTGCCGCAATGTATAACAGCATTGCTTCGCCAATGTTTGGCGCGGCCAGGACTGGGTTGGTTGCCAATATGGCTTTTATTTCTTCCAATCCGGCTGTGGCGGCGTCCGTCCACTCAAAGTGTGTGCGCCGAAGGAGGCAATAAAGGGGTAATGCCTTTTCTCCCAGGCGGGAGATAAAGCGTCTTAGAGCCGCCACGCATCCGGTTAATTTCTGGATTTGTTTGAGGTCTGTTGGGATATCCAACTGTGACAGAGCTCGGATCTTGGCCGGATTTGCTTCAATTCCTCTGCCGGATACAATGAAGCCCAGGAGCTTTCCGGCAGGCATGCCGAAAACGCATTTTTCCGGGTTGAGCTTGATGTCATATGTTCGGAGGTTGTTGAATGTGAATCTCAAGTCGTCTACTAGAGAGTCGACATGCTTAGTTTTGACGACCACATCATCTACATATGCCTCCACTGTTTTGCCAATCTGGTTTGCCAGACATGTCTGAATCATGCGCTGATATGTTGTGCCGGCGTTTTTGAGCCCAAAGGGCATTGTGTTGAAGCAGAAGGGGCTGTATGGTGTGATGAATGCCGTTGCGGCTTGGTCGGGCTCCGCCATCTTAATTTGGTGGTAGCCGGAGTATGCGTCGAGGAAACACAATGAGTCATGTCCTGCGGTAGCATCGATAATTTGATCGATGCGGGGGAGGGGGAAGGGATCCTTTGGGCAGGCCTTGTTGAGGTCCTTGAAATTGATGCACAGGCGCCAGGATTTATCCTTCTTTGGTACCATCACCAGGTTTGCTAGCTAGTCCGGGTGTTTTATTTCTCTAATGAATCCGGCCTCCAATAACTTGGCTAGTTCCTCTCCCATAGCTTGTCTCTTAGGTTCAGAGAAATGCCGAAGAGCCTGCTTGATCGGCTTGAATCCTTTTCGGATATTGAGGCTGTGCTCGGCCAGCCTGCGTGGGATTCCTGGCATATCTGAGGGATGCCAGGCGAATATGTCGCAGTTCTCGCGCAGGAAATCTCGTAGTGCGGCGTCCACGGCGAGGCTTAACCGTGCCCCGATAGTGGCTGTTTTTGTAGGGTCCGTTGGATGGACTTGGATTTTGACTGTTTCATCCGCTGGTTTAAAGGAGGTAGACTTGGATCTCTTATCAAGTATCATGTCGTCCCTAAGCGCAGCGCAGTCAGTTCCTCGGCCGCGAGGGCTTCCAATAATGCCTCGAGGGCCAATGCGGCTGTCTTGTTTTTGGCGCGGAGTGTTGTGCTGGATCCTGGGCTCCACATTCTGGTTGCAGCATCCGAGAAGAATGGAAAGAGGTGGAAAAAGGGGAGCAAAGCAACCGTGAGTACTCATCCAAAGTACTCGCAAGCAAGGATCTACACTACATATGCATCGGTATTAATGAAATGGGTAGTATCTGTGTACTGAACTGCAGAATGCCAGAAGAGAAGGGGAAAGCCTAGCCTATCGAAGACTAGCATCTTCAAGCAGCTTCAAGCATCTTGCAGCATCAGAAGAGATAAGAGTAGCATAAAGTAAAGTAGTAGTAGTGTCATCAACCTCGCCAAGAGATCCTCCCTCGACTCCCTACGAGAAAGCAATCCCAGAGCCATACTATCCATTTCTCATCTCAAGTATCCAGTTCTAGTTGTATCGATCGGAATACAACTCCAAGTGTCCGTTACCGTAGGATAGGCTATCAATAGATGTTTTCTTCCCTGCAGGGGTGCACCAACTTACCCACCATGCTCGATTAACTCCGGTCGGACACACTTTCCTGGGTCATGCCCGGCCTCGGCCAAACAATACGCACAACCCGACCTAGGCTTAACAGAGAGGTCAGTACGCCGGACTAAACCTATGCCCCCAGGGGTCATGGACCATCACCTCGGGAACTCCTGCACATTGCGAACGCGGCCGGTGAGCAGACCTAGCTACCTCCTTAAAAAGGCAGGTGCTTACGCAGTCCAACCAGACGCGCACCACTCACTCGTTGACGTCTATTAAGCTTCGGCTGATGCATACGACGCAGAACGCCCATACTATGCCCACGTGATGGTTAGTGCTATCAGGCTAGAGGCCCCTTGGATCAAATATCCAAATCGTAGTGGATTAGGAGCACACGGTAACGAGCAGAGACTCATGATTGATGTGACCCCGTCACCCCGTCTCGAGGAATGCGGCAAGGGCTAAGAATGACCGGCCACGCCTCGTAATTATCTCGCGGGCACCTTCCAGGTCAACCCGACTCCACATCACTCGCAATTAAGCTCGCGCGGGTACCTCTCAGGGCCGACCCGTCTTTAGTAACATGGTTCAGTGTAAAGTCATAGTAACCATAGTAATTGTGTGTCTAATGCCAAGGGGAACCCTGAGGAACCACCCTCGATGGATTCCACTCAATGTAGTCATCAAGGTGAACGTAAGAGGAACCACCCTCGAGGTTCACACTTGAGGGGTTGCACGACAGAGTCGTATCGGAAGTGGTTAAGGAGGAAATCACCCTCAATGATCACGAACGAATAGCTACACTACAAAGATCTCATCAGGAGTGATGTATGAGGTGTCACCCTCGGCACTCGATAGTAACTCTGCAGAGTCATACAACTAGGGGGTGATGTGCGGTGTCGGGGCCTGGACGTCGATCACGTTAATCGAGTCATCAAACCTAAAGCGAGGCAACTAGGACAATGTGGGGGTCACTGATGGATCACTAACCAACCTATAATAAGCAGTTTAGGATAAAGCAGGTAAGGTACAGTTAGCAGGTTACAAAAGAAGGCTATGCATCAGATAGGAGCAAACAATAACAATAGCAAAATCTAATGCAAGCATGAGAGCATGGAATGGGCGATATCGGGATGATCAAAGGGGGGCTTGCCTGGAAGCTCTGCTGTAAAGGAAGAAGGGTCATCAGAGACATAGTCGATCACAGGGGCAGCATCGATCTCGGGGTCTACCGGAGAGAAGAGGGGGAAGAAACAATAAATATAAAGCAAACAAAGCATAACATGGCAATACACTGGGCCGGGTCTGACCTAACGTATGGCTACACGATAAAGATGAAGGGGGAATTTAACCGAGAACGTTTTCCCGGTTCCGGACCTCTGTCAGACAGATGACCGGGGGGGAATGTTCCATGTTCATATAGTTAGAGGCATCTGATAGGTAAACGGACCGTGCATTCGGATTCGTTGGATTTTTCTGAGCAACTTTCATGTAGAAAACATTTTTATCTGATTTACGGATTAATTTCGATGATTTTTCAAAGTTTTAAATATTCTGAAATTAATAGTAATTCGAAAATAATGATTAAAACGCTAGGAGCACCCAGCACAGTGTACGCAAAAGTGCACCCAGTGGCTGACAGGTGGGCCAGGGGGGTCCAGGTTGACCAGTCAATGTTGACTGGTCAAACAGGGTGTGGGGCCCCCTGTCATACACACATTTATTTAACTACCTATTTTAATTAACTAATCTAGTTCATTAGTTTAGTTAAACCTAATTAATTAAGTTAATTAACCAATTAATTAAATAATTAATTTTATTTAAAAAAACTTTGGGGGAGCTGGGCCCCACGGCCCAGTGGCACAAGGCCATAGCGGGGCGGGTTATCGGGGTTGCGGGCGTTGGCGCCCGTATGCTCGAGTGCCTAGGAGGGCGCGCCCCGACAGCCACGACGCGGCTGACCGGCGGGGAGGTGGCCAGTGCGGAGACCGTGGGCAACAGCGCGGTAGGGGGTGGGCGTGTGGCGGTTGGAGGAGGCAGCGGTGGCAGTGGCCGCGGGAGCAGCGCGTGGTGGAACGGCGCTGGCGCACGGTGGAGGGCCGATGGTCACGGCGTGGCGACGTGGTCGGGGGGCGCAGCCACGGCGCAAGCGGGCGGCGGAGCAGGGGCGCGTCGGAGGCGGGCGGCATTCGGCGGCGGGGCGGCGCGAGGGCCGGCGGCTGGAACCGCGACAGCGGGAGTGGGTGGCCGCGGCGGCCTCAGGCTGCAGCGGTGGCGATGGAAGAGCAGCAGCAAGCAGCGGGGCAGCACGGGCCACGACGGCTAGCGACGGGCGCACAGCTGCGGGACAGAGGCGGGGCGTTGTGAGCGGAGGCGAGCAGTGGGCTGATACATCTCCATCGTATCTACTTTTCCAAACACTTTTGCCCTTGTTTTGGACTCTAACTTGCATGATTTGAATGGAACTAACCCGGACTGACGTTGTTTTCAGCAGAATTACGATCGTGTTATTTATGTGCAGAAACAAAAGTTCTCGGAATGACCTGAAACTTCACGGAACAACTTTTCGAAAATAATAAAAAATCCTTGCAAAAGATGAAGGCCAGGGGGGCCACCACCTGTCCACGAGGGTGGGGGGCGCGCCCCCCTACCTCGTGGGCCCCCTGGAGCTCCTCCGACCTCAACTCCAACTATATATATATATATATTTGGTTTCGGGGAGAAAAAAATCAGAGAGAAGAATTCATCGCGTTTTACGATACGGAGCCGCCGCGAAGCCCTAAAACCTCTCGGGAGGGCTGATCTGGAGTCCGTTCGGGGCTCTGGAGAGGGGAATTCGTCGCCATCCTCATCATCAACCATCCTCCATCACCAATTTCATGATGCTCACCGCCGTGCGTGAGTAATTCCATCGTAGGCTTGCTGGACGGTGATGGGTTGGATGGGATCTATCATGTAATCGAGTTAGTTTTGTTAGGGTTTGATCCCCAGTATCCACTATGTTCTGAGATTGATGTTGCTATGACTTTACTATGCTTAATGCTTCTCACTAGGGCCCGAGTGCCATGATTTCAGATTTGAACCTATTATGTTTTCCTCAATATATGAGAGTTCTTGATCCTATCTTGCAAGTCTATAGTCACCTATTATGTGTTATGATCCGTTAACCCCAAAGTGACAATAATCGGGATACTTACCGGTGATGACCGTAGTTTGAGGAGTTCATGTATTCACTATGTGTTAATGCTTTGGTCTGGTACTCTATTAAAAGGAGGCCTTAATATCCCTTAGTTTCCATTAGGACCCCGCTGCCATGGGAGGGTAGGACAAAAGATGTCATGCAAGTTCTTTTCCATAAGCACGTATGACTATATTCGGAATACATGCCTACATTACATTGATGAACTGGAGATAGTTCTGTGTCACCCTATGTTATGATTGTTACATGATGAACCGCATCCAGCATAATTCTCTATCACCGATCCATTACCTATGAGCTTTCCATATATTGTTCTTCGCTTATTTACTTTTCCGTTGCTATTGCTATCATCACTACAAAATACCAAAAACATTACTCTTGCTACCGTTACCCTTTGCTACCGTTACCACTACTATCATATTACTTTGCTACTAAACACTTTGCTGCAGATACTAAGTTTCCAGGTGTGGTTGAATTGACAACTCATCTGCTAATACTTCAGAATATTCTTTGGCTCCCCTTGTGTCGAATCAATAAATTTGGGTTGAATACTCTACCCTCGAAAACTGTTGCGATCCCCTATACTTGTGGGTTATCAAGACTATTATCTGGCGCCATTGCCGGGGAGCATAGCTCTATTCTTTGAGTCACTTGGGATTTATATCTGCTTATCATTATGAAGAACTTGAAAGATCCAAGAACTAAGATTTATCCCTCAACTACGAGGGGAGGTAAGGAACTGTCATCTAGCTCTGCACTTGATTCACCTTCTGTTTTGAGTAAGCTTGCGACACCTAAACCCGCTTCTGCTATTCGTTCTGATATGTTGCATGTTACTGATGATGCCACTTCTGCTATACATGATACTTATGATGAAACTACTTCTATGCTTGATACTACTGTGCCACTTGGTGAATTTCTTGATGAACAACTTGTTAGGGCTAGAGAGAATGAAAATATTGAATCTGACAATATTGATGAAAGTGATGATGAAGACTCACCTGTTATTCCTGAGGGTTATGTTTTTGATAAAGAAGCTTCTTTAGCTATTTTAGCTTGCAAAGATAGATACGAGCTCAAGAGGTTATTAGCTAAATGGAAGCAGCAATATCTTAATGCTAGAATGAAACCTGACCCTGATTTTGCTACTTCACCTATCTTTGTTACTGATAAGGATTATGAATTCTCTATTGATCCTGATATAATTACTTTGGTTGAATCTGATCCTTTTCATGGCTATGAATCTAAAACTATTGTGGCACATCTTACTAAATTAAATGATATAGCCACCCTGTTCACTACTGATGAGAGAACTCATTACTTTTATATCCTTAAATATTTCCATTCTCATTAAAGGATGATGCTAAGATATGGTTTAATTCTCTTGATCCTGGTTGTGTGCGTAGTCCCCAGGATAGGATTTATTACTTCTCTGCTAAATATTTCCCTGCTCATAAGAAACAAGCTGCTTTAAGGGATAAATATAATTTTGTGCAAATTGAAGAAGAGAGTCTCCCACAAGCTTGGGGGAGGCTTCTCAAGTTACTTAATGCTTTTCCTGATCATCCTCTTAAGAAAAATGAAATACTTGATATCTTTTATAATGGACTAACCGATGCCTCCAGAGATTACCTGGATAGTTGTGTTGGTTCTATTTTTAGGGAAAGAACATCAGATGAAGCTGTAATTCTATTGAATAATATGTTGACAAATGAAAATAATTGGACACTTCCTGAGCCAGCTCCGGAACCAAGTCCTGAGCCTATTCCTAAACCAACTCCGAAGAAGAGGGGTATTCTATTTCTCAGTCCTGAAGATATGCAAGAGGCAAAGAAATCTATGAAAGAAAAAGGTATTAAAGCTGAAGATGTTAAGAATTTACCTCCTATTGAAGAAATACATGGTCTTAATTTACCGCCTGTTGAAGAAACATATGATCTTAATCCTTTACCTATTGAAGAAACTCATGGTCTTGATAACCCGACACAGGTAGTAAAGGTAAATTCTCTCTATAGATATGATAAAGCTGAAATCCCATTTACTAAGTTTGCTAGCCCATGCTTAGATGAGTTTGATAAATTTATGGTTAAGCAAGAAGATTTTAATGCTTATTTTGGTAGACAATTGAAATACAATTCAAATATGCTTGAACACTTGGGTGATTATATGGCTAATGTCAAAGGTGAACTTAAACTTATTAGTAAACATGCTTCTATGGTTACCACTCAAGTAGAACAAGTACTTAAAGCTCAAAATGATTTGCTCAATGAATTGAATAGTAAGAATAATGATAATGCTATTAGAGTTATGACTAGAGGTGGTAGAATGACTCAGGAACCTTTGTATCCTGAAGGCCACCCTAAGAGAATTGAGCAAGATTCTCAGAGAAATAATGTGGATGCACCTAGTCCTTCTAATAGGAAGAAAAAGAAAAATGATAGGACTTTTCATGCTTCTAGTGAACCTGTTATTGAAACACCTGAGAATCCAAATGATATTTCTATCTCTCATGCTGAAACACAATCTGGTAATGAACCTGAAACCAGTGATAATGTTAATGATAATGTTCATGATGATGCTCAACCTAGTTGAAAGGGCATTTCCCTACTTTATGTTTTGGATGATGATGACAACCCTTTGTGGTCTAAACGTGTGCTATATGTTTTAGGTTCTCGATGCTTAGGCTTACATCAGATTGCTATTATCTCTCGAAGGAAAAGATCGAAGACGTGTCCTCTACGTTTTTATTTTCTTTGGTCGTAGAGTACCCGTACTATCAAGAGGGAATCCTCATTAGGAAGCTCTGGGGGAATCAGTTCACGTACACTTTTCTCACCCTCTCTTTGACTTCCTCAGATGTGTGAGAGTGAGAGTTTTCCTTGTCTCTTCCCCTCTTTCCTGCTCACTGTTTCTGCCCAGCGGTTGTACCGCTCTCTAGAGCGGTTGTACTGCTGGGTCTTGTCGCTCACCAGCTTTTGCTCGAGCGGTTGTACCGCTGCCTCCGGGCGGTGGTACCGCCACCATGCTCTGCAACAGCTAGGGTGGTGGTTCCGTCCATGTACCGCTCTCGCCTCTGGTTTGATGCTGTTCTTGGGCGGTAGTGGCCCGGTTGGTCCGGTCGTTCCTCGATGACCGGTACCACCGCTGGTCCGAGCGGTTCTTCCGCTCAGAACTTAGCCGCCCAAGAGCTCAAGGCCATGCGGTTGTTCCGGCCAGGCACCGCCCAAGTACCGGTCAAGCCCCTATTTTGATGCGGTGGTTATGCGGTAGCCAGGCGGTTAGTCCGGTTATCTTTCTTAGCCGGTACTACCGCCCGCCTGTCCGGTTGTACCGCTTGGTAGGGTTCTGCTGTTACACCGTGAATCCCGGTTGTACCGGGACGAGGACCGGTTGTACCGCTGCAGTGCAAAAACACAGTAACGGTTGGATTTGCGGGGAGACTACTTAAGGGGGCTTCTCCCACCTACCACTTCTACCTTTGACCTCTCTCACTCCACCATTGATGCCCTTCAAGCTCTCTTGCCCGATCTCTCTCTCTAGCCACTCAAACTTGTTGATTTGCTAGGGATTGAAGGAGGAGACCTAGATCTACACTTCCACCATATTTGGTTCCCCCATACTTTCTTGTGTGGATTTTGTTACTCTTGGGTGTTTGAGCACCCTAGATGGTTGAGGTCACCTCGGAGCCATATTCCATTGTGGTGAAGCTTCATGGTTTTGTTGGGAGCCTCCAATTGAGTTGTGGAGAGAGCCCCAACCTTGTTTGTAAAGGTTCGATAGCGCCTTCAAAGGCACCAATAGTGGAATCACGGCATCTCGCATTGTGTGAGGGCGTGAGGAGAATACGGTGGCCCTAGTGGCTTCTTGGGGAGCATTGTGCCTCCACACCGCTCCAACGGAGACGTACTTCCTCTCAAAGGGAAGGAACTTCGGCAACACATCCTCGTCTCCACCGTCTCCACTCTTGGTTATCTCGTGCCTTTATTTAAGCAAGCTTACTTGTTTCATATCTCTTGCTTGCTTGTGTACCTATCCTCGTTGCATCATATAGGTTGCTCACCTAGTTGCATTTCTAGACAACCTATTTTGATGCAAAGTTTAACTTGTTAAAGAAAAGCTAAAAATTGTTAGTTGCCTATTCACCCCCCCTCTAGTCAACCATATCGTTCCTTTCAATTGGTATCAGAGCCTCGTCTCTTTATTAAGGACTTTACCGTCCAAAGAGTATGGTTGATACCGTAGACGGTGTGGAGGAACACTCCGGTGTGAATCTGATATCGTCTACGGGAGATGGGGGAACTTCGATCTCTCGTGAGGAGTTCAATGTGGCCTTGGAGACATTGAAAACCTCCATGACGACCGAAGTCGAAAGCATGTTCACTAAATTTCTTGAGGGGCTTAAACTATCCACCGCACCGTTGAAAGTGGGTGATCCCGCCAACAAGGTGACGGATGCTATCCCCGACAAGGGGGAAGCTAGTAGTGAAAAAGCTCCTTCTTCTAGTGGCAAGAATGGCACCGGCATCTTTGCCCATGTGGAACCACCACTTGTTTATGGTGGACCGGTTCCTTCCACTCATTTGAATCATGCCGGTCCTCCCCCTAAGATTGTGAAAAATGAGGATTTTGATTCTTGGGTTTACCGCTTTAAACGTCATTTAAATCATGTGAACACTAACCTTTGGAGAATCATTGAAGAAGGTTTCTATCCACATGATCCAAGCAACTTCACTCCTCGAGAAGCCGTGGACAATCAATTCAATGAGAATGCTCTCTTCATCATTCAAGATGCTATTCCACCCGAAGACCTACCTCATCTTCGTCCTTTCGCCTTGGCCAAAGATGCATGGCATTGTGTCGTGTCTCTCTACTGGGGAAGCGCAAGCATTCAACGCTCCAACTATGAAGTGGTACAAGATGAGGCCGATGAGTTTGCAATGAAGGAAGATGAAGAACCTCGTGAGCTCTATCGGAGAGTAACCAAACTCGCGGTCTCACTACGAGATCACGGGAGCAAGGACACGGATGACAATTGGATCAAGCGCAAATTCCTCAAGGCAATGATGCCCTATCACAAGGCCATGTCCTCCGTCATTCATCAAAGACCGGACTTCCACACTTTGACCTCAAGCGAAGTGTTGGATGAGTTTGTGGCCATGAACATTTTGGACAAGACCGCCGACAATGCGGTGCTCCGTTCTCAACGGGCAAAGAAGCCTAACCTTGCATTGAAGGCCAAGCTCATAGTGGAAGACGAAGAAGAGGAAGAAGAGGAGAGCAACCCCGAAGATACGAAGTATGCATATCATGAACACATGGCACTTGCTTCAAGGCAATTTTGGAGCAAGAAAAACTCAAGGCCAAACTTTAGCAAAAACAACTCGAATGGTACAAGGGGCAGGCAACGTGTAAGGACTTGCTACAATTGCAGCAACGTGAGTCATTTCGTTGCAGAATGCCCGTATGAGAAGAGGGAAGACAATGGTGGCAAACTCATCCGAAAGGACAAGGCCAAGTCGTTCCCCAACAAGAACAACTTCACCAAGAAGACTCATCCCAAGGCCTTGGTTGTGCAAGAAGAGTACAATGAGGACGATGACGATGATGAAGATGATGAGTCGGTTTCCATGGCCTCCGTTGCCATTGCAATAACGTCACGGGTGTCTCTCTTCGACTCACCCAACGAGAGCATCACCGCCAAGTGCCTCATGGCTAAAGCCACCAACAAGGTAACCTCCAACATCAAAACTACCATCATTAATCATCCCTCCCCAACGGATAGCATTAATGAATTTGAGGGAGCTAATGTGGAGGCTAACGAGTTTGAGGCCTTTATGGGCAAACTCAAGGGAAAATCCAAGAAGCACTTTATTGCTCTCTTGGAACAACTTGGTGAGGCCAATGACATGATCGAGGCTCACGAAGACACCATCTCTAAGATGGAAGGACATAGTCGTGACTATGCCGATGAGATTTCAGATCTTTCCAATGCTCTTGAGGAAGAGCGTGGTCTTCGTTTGGCTCTTGAGGAGTCACACAACGTAGATCATGCTAAGTTAGAGAAAGATTATGATCATGCCCTCGTTGTTTCTCGTGTGCTAAATTTCGAGAAGGCCAAACTCGGGGTTGATCTTGCTAGACTCAAAGAGGAGTTTGATATACTTGACAAGGCCCACAAGGCCTTGAAGGGTATTCACACTAGTCTCAAGGAGTCTCATGATCAACTCCAAGTGAAGCTAACTAAGGAGAAAGCAACTTTTCCTCATATGGTTTTAATTGATAATGCAAATGCTACTAAACCGTGTTGTGAGCATATACATCTTGTTGAGGAAAATGCTAAGTTGAAGGAGCAACTTGAGAGAGGTCTTGCGACTTGCATACAAGGCAAGAAGAACCTCAACGATCTCTTGACCAAGCAAAAGGGAGGTGTGGCCAAGGAAGGGGTTGGGTACGTCCCCGACTCCAAGAACAAGAAGAAGAATGACAAGACCAAACGGCCTCCTCCTCTCATGCATACCTTTGTGAGGGAGGGAGAGAGTGCCCCCGAGGAGAAGAAGAAGAATAATGTCAATAAGGGCAATGTCACCCCTCCCAACAAAGCCGGCGATTTTAATCCTTCTTATGTGTTATGCCGTGCTAGTGATGGGCATGTTTATGCCAAATTTGTTGGTTCTCTTCATGAATACATTGAATGGTCTATTTGGGTTCCTAAGACCCTTGTTACTAACATCAAAGGACCCATTACAAATTGGGTACCTAAAACCAAGCATTGATCTCTTGTAGGTGTTTGCTTCCGGTGGTGGATCATGGTTGCTTGATAGCGGAGCTACAAATCATATGACCGGAAGCAAGGACTTGGTGGTGGACGTGCACAAGGTTCCATCTATGCCCACCAATGTCGAGTGGGGTGACGCCTCATCTTCTAAGGTATTGGGACTTGGCAAGGTGGTCATCTCTCATGATCTCACGATCGAGAAGGTCATGCTTGTTGAGTCCCTTGCATACAATTTACTCTTCGTTCGTCAACTTGCAATCATGGGCTTTGCCACTTTCTTTGATATCGATACCGTGGCCCTCTTGTGGAGCAAGACTCTTAAAGTAGCCTTTGTTGGGCATGTCGAGAATGGTCTATATGTGATTAACTTTTCGGAGCGACCCATTAAGACCGCGACATGCCTAATGGCTAAAGTTGATGTGGGATGGCTTTGGCATCGCCGTTTAGCCCATGTCAATATGAGATCTTTGCAAAGTCTCCTCAAGGGGGACCATGTCCATGGACTAACGAATGTTAGTTTTGCTAAAGATCGTGCTTGCAGTGCCTATATCGAAGGAAAGCTACATGAGAAGGCTCACCCTCCCACGACTATCATTTATTCAAAGAGGCCTTTGGAGCTCCTTCACATGGATCTCTTTGGGCCTCCATCCTTCGATAGTCTTGGAGGTAGGAAGTATTGCTTGGTGATTGTGGATGACTACTCAAGGTACACGTGGGTGTATTTCTTCAAGAGGAAGAGCGAGACCCAACAAACCGTCATTGACTTTGCAAATGAAGCACAATGTCAACACAATGCAAAGATCTTGACAATAAGAAGTGACAATGGCACCGAGTTCAAGAACTACACCTTGGATGAATTTCTTAGTGATGAGGGAATCAAGCATCAATATTCCGCACCATACACCCCTCAACAAAACGATGTTGCGGAAAGGAAGAACCGGATGTTGATGTATGCGGCAAGGACCATGATGGCGGAGTTCAAGTCTCCGTACAACTTTTGGGCCGAAGCCATCAACACCGCGTGTCATGCATCCAATCGGCTCTACCTCCGCAAGGGCTTGAACAAGACTCCATATGAGATACTCACCGGTAACAAGCCCAACCTCAAGTACTTCCGGGTGTTCGGGTGTAAGTGTTTCATTCTCAAGAAAGGTGTTCGGTTGTCTAAATTTGAGGCTAGAGCTCATGAGGGCATATTTGTTGGTTATGCTACAAACTCTCATGCTTACCGTGTCCTCAATAAATCCACGGGACTTATTGAGGAGACGTGTAACGTGGAGTTTGATGAGAATAACGGCTCCCAAGTGGAGCAAAGTGGCACTTGTGATGTAGGTGATGAAATTCCTCCTCAAGCCATAAGAAGAATGGGTGTTGGTTTTATCCTACCCATTGAGGAACCCCTTGTGGCCGAAAGAGAAGGACAATGCTCCACTCAAGTGGAGCCATCACCAACCCAAGGCCCACACGCTTCCGAAGAACAAAGTGAAGGCCCTCAACCTCATGAACAAGACCAAGGGCAAGATCATACTCAAGACGGCGTTGACACACCAAGTGATGCCCAAGGTCAAGTTCTCTCCCCCGAGCAAGTTCAAGATCAAGAACAAGTTCATGACGGCGCTCAAGATGATCAAGTAACCGCTCCTCAACTCACCACCGAGGAGGAATTAGAGCGTCGTGCCGCCAAGATTGCATCCAAGCTCTCCACCAAGGATCATCTCATGACGAATGTGCTTGGAAGCTTAAGAAAGGGGGTAAGCACTCGTAGACAATTAGCAAATTATTGTGAGCATCATGCGTTTGTCTCTTGTGTGGAACCCCACAAGGTCTATGAGGCGCTAGAAGATCCGGATTGGCTCAATGCCATGCACGACGAACTCAACAACTTCGAGCGCAACAAAGTGTGGAGATTGGTGCCAAGGCCAACGGGGAACCACAATGTCATTGGAACCAAGTGGATATTCAAGAACAAGCAAGATGCCCATGGGATTATCATTCGCAACAAGGCTCGTTTGGTAGCACAAGGCTACTCCCAAGTCGAGGGTATCGACTACGGTGAAACCTTTGCTCCCGTTTCTCGTCTTGAATCCATTCGCTTGTTAATTGCATATGCTTCTCATCATAATTTTAAGTTACAACAAATGGATGTGAAGAGTGCTTTTCTTAATGGTCCCATTAATGAATTGGTTTACGTCAAGCAACCCCCCGGGTTCGAGGATCCCTACTTTCCCGATCATGTGTATCAACTCGATAAGGCGCTCTATGGCCTTAAACAAGCCCCACGTGCGTGGTATGACCACCTTACCGAGTTGTTACAAGACCGTGGTTTTGAAGTTGGGCTAATCGACCCCACTCTTTTTACTAAGAAGGTCAAAGGGGAGTTGTTTGTGTGCCAATTATATGTTGATGATATTATCTTTGGTTCTCCTAACAAAGCTTTCAATGAGGAATTTGCCGCTCTCGTGACCTCAAAGTTCGAGATGTCCTCCATGGGAGAGTTGAAGTTTTTTCTAGGGTTCAAAGTGAAGCAAAGAAGAGAAGGAACTTTCATCAATCAATCCAAATACACTCAAGACATGCTCAAGAGATTCAAGCTAAGTGACGTCAAGCCGGCTTCCACTCCAATGCCCACCAAGTGCCAACTTGACTTAGATCCCAATGGTAAAGTGGTGGATCAAAAGGTATATCGTTCCATGATTGGATCCTTGCTTTACCTTTGTGCATCTAGACCGGACATCATGTTGAGTGTGGGAATTTGTGCACGGTTTCAAGCCACACCTAAGGAAAGTCACTATGTGGCGGTCAAACGAATCTTTCGATATTTGGCTCATACCCCAAACTTTGGCCTATGGTACCCCAAAGGATCAAACTTCAAGCTTGTAGGGTACTCGGATTCCGATTGGGCGGGAGACAAAGTGGATAGGAAGTCCACTTCCGGAGGGTGCCAATTCCTTGGTTGCTCTTTGGTAAGTTGGTCTTCCAAGAAGCAAAGTTGTGTGTCTCTCTCGTCCACTGAGGCGGAGTATGTTGCCACCGGTAGTTGTTGTGCTCAACTCCTATGGATGAGGCAAACTTTAAAGGATTACGGTGTCACTTGTGACAAAGTGCCTCTTTGGTGCGACAATGAAAGTGCCATCAAGATCTCTCTCAATCCGGTGCAACATTTCAAGACGAAGCATATTGAGATCCGGTATCACTTCATCCGGGATCACATTAGACGAGGAGAGATCGAGCTCAACTATGTCAACACTCATGACAACCTTGCAGATATTTTCACGAAGCCCTTGGATGAAGCAAGATTTCGCGAGTTAAGGCATGAGCTAAATATCATTGATTCAAGCAATGTGGCTTGAACCCTTGCACACCCTACCATGCTCAACTTGTTGTCTAGTTTAGGTGTAGGCATGGACATAGGGGGAGTGTTGTTCTCTCAATGAACTCTCCCTCCCCCCATTATGCATAAATTGATTGTGTCTTTCACATTAGCCATATTTGATGGTACTTGTGCTTCAAAGACGAGTTTTGGTCATGGACCCAAGGATAATTCTTCGCGGTGCCATACCAATTGACTCAAACATAGGTGGCCTCGGCCACCGTCCTCTCTTCGGGGAGTTGAGGTTAGCCTTGCTGCTCTCGTGTTGTTTTCTCTCTTTCTCTCTTTGCTCTTTGTGTTAGGTTCTCCTAGGGTGTTGTTTCTCTCCTGTTTTTGTGCCCCTTCTTCCTCCCTTTGGATTGCACTCATTTGATCTTGGCTTGGGCTTAGGTGGTCGGGCGGTACAACCGGTACCACGAGCGGTTCTACCGCTGGTATCGGGTTGTGCTGTCCCAAGGGTTTCCGTTCGGTGCCTGGGCGGTTCCACCGCACACTCCCACGGTAACCCACATCCGGTACTACCTGTTGTTGTCGTGCGGTACTACCGCTGCCTTCCAGGCACCGGAAGTACCGCCTCCATCCACCGGTCTGTACCAGACGAGCGTTACAACCGCTCCCCTAAGCGGTTCTACCAGGGCGTGCGTACGGGCCTATATATTCTCGACGGGGCTGAAGGGTTGTCCTTTTTCCCTTCGTCCTCGTTCCTCTTTTTCTTGCCCTAGCCGCCGGCCATCTCTACCCCTGCCCCGGAGTGCGTCTCGCGCTTCGGATCCTTGGCTCTCCGTGGATTCTCTCCGTGGAGGCCTTCCGATCTCTTCCCATGGATGGTGGTATTGCCTCGTGCTCTTTGCCTCTAGTTTTTTTTAGGGTTATTCCTTGCCTAGGGCTTTTCCCATCTTTTCGCGTTTAGTGTTCGTTCTATGGCTTAGAAGAGTTCTTTGTTAGCCTCCTGTCTTGTTTGCAGCACTTAGAATTCGGAATATTGCTTGTGTGATTCGTATGACTCGGTTAGATCTATCTTCCCTGGTAGTGCCACTGTCAGCGGTTCTACCGCCCCTACGGGCGGTACAACCGCTGGAGCGGTACTACCGGCGGAAGATCCGGTACAACCGGAGTATATCAACCACTAAGCACTGTTCTATCTTCTCTGTTGTTGCAACTTGTTCCTTTTCTGCTAGTGGGTGCAATCCTCTCATCCTTGTTGGGTTTTTGTGTGTTCTTTTCGTGTGTGTGTTCAGGTGGCTCTAGTTCTCGCTCTGCTCCTCGCAAGACCAAGAAGAGGGCACGAAGGACCTTGCGACCGGTTGTGTCAGATGATGAAGAAGTTGTGATTCCCACCAAGCCCACTTGCCGTGAAAAGTCTGCAGCTGCTAAGCAACGTGTTGTCATGCCGTTGCATCGTTGGAAAGCCAAGGATTGGGAAGCCTATCACTCAAAGAATCCGTATGAGGTTCCCATTGCTCCCCGTTGGACCACTATTCAATTCCGGAATGAGATGCAAGTGCGGATTGTTCATGAACTCTTTAAGCACAACAAGAACAGATATGCCAAGCAGTGGACAATTGATTTTGATCATTGGAGAAACAACATGGAGTATTTTGGTGAGGCACTAGCTCTCTGCGAGGAGTTTGATCTTGTCAAGATCATGTCAGTCAACTGTGACTTTGATGTTCAACTTATCCATCAGTTCTATGCCACGGTTCACTTTGGAGAAGATGATGCGCGGACTCTCACCTTCATGTGTCGCGATGAATTATTTCACGTTCCCTGGAGGGCTTTCTGCAATGCTATTGGGTACGAGGATACCGGTCTGCAAGGAAGGGGTGGCATTCGCCCTCATGATTTTCCTGAGTCCATGCCTAAGGAGAAGCTTGCCCCTCTGTACATTAGGGGCCGTGGGATTATTGGAGAATCCAAGGATTTGGAGAAGGTCTATGACATCATTCACCGAGTGTTCCGCAATGTGCTCTTGCCCAAGGTGGGCAATCAAGATGAGATTCATGGCTATCTGGTTGATTTGATGGTTGCTATGAAGACCATGGTGGGGACAGGGGCAACGTTTGATGTGTCCAATTGGCTTTGGCATGAGATGTACAACATGGTCATCTACCGTAAAGTCCCAATCTACGCTTCGTTTATCATGTGCTTTCTGAACTCTGTGTGGGCTGTTCATTGTCCTGGAGAGCTCCTCACTTCTCCAGACAACCTCACTGTTCATGAGGTCAAGCTCCTTAAGAAGAAGAAGCATGCCGAGCCTCGCTTCCCTGAACATGCTCCTGAGGATGTCTATGCTACTTCTGACGATGAGGACTTTGAGCTGGAGCCAGGGGCCAAGCCTTCGTGGGTGGCCAAACTTACTGCCAAGGTAAAGAAGGCTCTTTTGTCTCCAGGCTGACATCCAGAAGAAGATGTATGAGGCACATGTCAATGAGAAGCTCGCACGGCGTCGCCAAATTGCAATGATGAAGCACCTCAACATGCAGGTTCAGAGTGGCTCTGAGAAGAGCATCACCCCAGAGGAGCGTTGGATCTCTACCCATAGCACCTGGACTGATGATGAAGCCCCTCCCCAGCCATCATCCTCGTTTGCAGCAGCTGACAATGCCATGGGAGTATCTGATCACGACGACGATGATGACTCTGATGATGAAGATCCAGATGCGACTGAGGAGTCAGAGGAGGACGCCTGAGCTTTGGGTCGCTAGCTTCGCTCTTTTCCTTTTTGGTGTCTTGATGCCAAAGGGGGAGAGGGTTCTATAGGTCTCGAGGATTTTCTTGGGTTGTTTTCTCTTGTTCTCGTGTTTTTGTGTTTGTTCGTGGACTCCGTGCTGTGTGTGAGACTTGCTAGACTTGCTACTCCGTTTATTCGTAGGTCTTTATCTTATTATTGCCTCTAAGTATTATATTGTCTATCCTTTTGAACTCAGAGTGATGAGTCTATAAAATCTAGGGGGAGTCTAGTCCTGAAAGTGTGCCCATGCTTTCTAAAAAAGCTAGTACTTGTTGGGGCACACATTCAGGGGGAGTTCCGTCTAGATTTCATTGACTTATCTCTTGCAAATCGTGTTGTTGTCATCATCCACCAAAAAGGGGGAGATTGAAAGGGCATTTCCCTACTTTATGTTTTGGATGATGATGACAACCCTTTGTGGTCTAAACGTGTGCTATATGTTTCAGGTTCTCGATGCTTAGGCTTACATCGGATTGCCATTACCTCTTGAAGGAAAAGATCGAAGACGTGTCCTCTACGTTTTTATTTTCTTTGGTCATAGAGTACCCGTACTATCAAGAGGGAATCCTCATTAGGAAGCTCTGGGGGAATCAGTTCACGTACACTTTTCTCACCCTCTCTTTGCCTTCCTCAGATGTGTGAGAGTGAGAGTTTTCCTTGTCTCTTCCCCTCTTTCCTGCTCACTGTTTCTGCCCAGCGGTTGTACCGCTCTCTAGAGCGGTTGTACCGCTGGGTCTTGTCGCTCACCAGCTTTTGCTCGAGTGGTTGTACCGCTGCCTCCGGGCGGTGGTACCGCCACCATGCTCTGCAACAGCTAGGGCGGTGGTTCCGTCCATGTACCGCTCAAGTACCGCTCTTGCCTCTGGTTTGATGCTGTTCTTGGGCGGTAGTGGCCCGGTTGGTCCGGTCGTTCCTCGATGACCGGTACCACCGGTGGTCCGAGCGGTTCTTCCGCTCAGAACTTAGCCGCCCAAGAGCTCAAGGCCATGCGGTTGTTCCGGCCAGGCACCGCCCAAGTACCGGTCAAGCCCCTGTTTTGATGCGGTGGTTGTGCGGTAGCCAGGCGGTTAGTCCGATTATCTTTCTTAGCCGGTACTACCGCCCGCCTGTCCGGTTGTACCGCTTGGTAGGGTTCTGCTGTTACACCATGAGTCCCGGTTGTACCGGGACGAGGACCGGTTGTACCGCTGCAGTGCAAAAACGCAGTAACGGTTGGATTTGTGGGGAGACTACTTAAGGGGGCTTCTCCCACCTACCACTTCTACCTTTGACCTCTCTCACTCCACCATTGATGCCCTTCAAGCTCTCTTGCCCGATCTCTCTCTCTAGCCACTCAAACTTGTTGATTTGCTAGGGATTGAAGGAGGAGACCTAGATCTACACTTCCACCAAAGGATATTTGGTTCCCCCATACTTTCTTGTGTGGATTTTGTTACCCTTGGGTGTTTGAGCACCCTAGACGGATGAGGTCACCTCGGAGCCATATTCTATTGTGGTGAAGCTTCGTGGTTTTGTTGGGAGCCTCCAATTAAGTTGTGGAGAGAGCCCCAACCTTGTTTGTAAAGGTTCGGTAGCCGCCTTCAAAGGCACCAATAGTGGAATCACGGCATCTCGCATTGTGTGAGGGCGTGAGGAGAATACGGTGGCCCTAGTGGCTTCTTGGGGAGCATTGTGCCTCCACACCGCTCCAACGGAGACGTACTTCCTCTCAAAGGGAAGGAACTTCGGCAACACATCGTCGTCTCCACTCTTGGTTATCTCGTGCCTTTATTTAAGCAAGCTTACTTGTTTCATATCTCTTGCTTGCTTGTGTACCTATCCTCGTTGCATCATATAGGTTGCTCACCTAGTTGCATTTCTAGACAACCTATTTTGATGCAAAGTTTAACTTGTTAAAGAAAAGCTAAAAATTGTTAGTTGCCTATTCACCCCCCCCCCCTCTAGTCAACCCTATCGTTCCTTTCACTAGTAATGATAATGATATAGAAATTGAACCTGTTGTTGATCTTGATAACCCACAATCAAAGAATCAACGTTATGATAAGAAAGACTTTGTTGCTAGGAAACATGGTAAGGAAAGAGAGCCTTGGGTTCAGAAACCCATGCCTTTTCCTCCTAAACCATCCAAGAAAAAGGATGATGAGGATTTTGAGCGCTTTGCTGAAATGATTAGACCTATCTTTTTGTGTATGCGATTAACTGATATGCTCAAGATGAATCCTTATGCTAAGTATATGAAAGATATTGTTACAAATAAAAGAAAGATACCGGAAGCTGAAATTTCCACCATGCTTACTAATTATACTTTTAAGGGTGGAATACCTAAGAAACTAGGAGATTCAGGAGTACCAACTATACCATGCTCCATTAAAAGAAACTATGTTAAAACTGCTTTATGTGATCTTGGAGCCGGTGTTAGTGTTATGCCTCTCTCTTTATATCGTAGACTTGATTTGAATAAGTTGACACCTAATGAAATATCTTTGCAAATGGCTGATAAATAAACTGCTATACCTATCGGTATTTGTGACGATGTGCCTGTTGTAGTTGCAAACGTTACTATTTTAACGGACTTTGTTATTCTTGATATTCCTGAGGACGATAGTATGTCTATTATTCTTGGAAGACCCTTTTTGAATACTGCAGGGGCTGTTATTGATTGCACTAAAGGAAATGTCACTTTTCATGTTAATGGTAATGAGCGTACGGTACACTTTCCGAGGAGACAACCTCAAGTTCATAGTATCAACTCTATTGGGAAAATCCCATCGATTATATTTGGAGGTTTTGAATTTCCTCTTCCTACTGTCAAGAAGAAATATGATATTCTTATTATTGGGGATGTGCATATCCCCGTTGAGGTAACATAATGTTATTCGAAATTTCTCCGGTTCCAAGTTATTCGGAATGAGTTCGTTAACAAGACTTGATCAACCTTGTTAGTGGATTCCTTTTGATGATCATGAGATGGATGAAACTAGAAAGCACAACCTTCTGTACCGTCCTTTTACTTTCTGTTATTTATATTAAATAAAATAAAAATAGTATTTTTCTGTCTGTTATCTGATTATCCGTGCAATATAAAAATACCCCGAAAATAAAAGTTCTCCAAATGCCTTGAAATTTAAATATGATTTTTTCTGGAATATTTGAGAATATTTGGCACTGAGAACACAGCAGAGGGGTCATCCACCTGGCCACGAGGGTGGAGGGCGCGCCCTACCCCCTGGGCGCGCCCCCTGCCTCGTGGGCCCACGGTGGCCCTCCTCCACTTGTCCTTTCACCCACACATTCCTTCTTCCTCCCCCAAACACGAATATCCAGCTCAAACCCGAGTCCAAGCTCATTTTGCTGCCATTTTTGATCTCCTTGCTCAAAGCACCTCTCACAAAACTGCTTGGGGAGATTGTTCCTTGGTATGTGACTCCTCCACTGGTCCAATTAGTTTTTGTTCTAGTGCTTTATTCATTGCAATTTTTTGCTACTTAGGTGACCCTGTTCTTGAGCTTGCATGTCAAATTTATATGGTTAAAAGTAGTTTTGATGCATGATATAGGCCCTAGGCACTTGTAGGAGTAGTTGCTATCAATATTATTGAGTTTGGTTTACTCTTATTTTGAAGTTACTAAAAAATTTAGAATTTTTCAGAAAATAATGAAGAGACTTTTGACGGGCTCATCGAGCCGAAGCTCGAAGGAAAAGGCACAAAAGCCCAAGTATAATCTGCCTCGCACCGCGGAGGTTCGGTCGTGTGAATGGCCTTCCGATGATTTCTTGAGAACAGCCGGGATTTATGAAGATTTTTATGAATTAGCTAAGAATGCAGGACTCACCGCTTTCCTCCATGACCAACGCGATCAGTATCTCCTACTCACAAATATCTTTGTGCAAAACTTTCATTTCCATTCTAGGAGCTCACCACCTACGGTGGAGTTTTATTTATATGATGAGCATAAGGAGATGTCACTTTATGATTTTTGTCGGGTTTGTTTGGACCCTTTCGATGGCACGACAGAGGAACCACATTGCAGCGATGTGGATGGGTTTATTGATATCATCACTGTAGGGGAAACGAGGAAGGTTTCCGATGCACGAATCACTAGCATACATTTTCCTGTTTTACGCTATTTTGCATTATTTGCTAGTCGTTGCTTAATTGGTCGCGGAAACTGTGGAAACCTTAGTGTCCTTGATATTATTATTTTGCTCCATGGTTTATTCAGTGATAACTCTGTTATTATGGGCGGCATTATTGCTAAACGATTAAGTCTGAACCATACAAAGGGCCCCATCTTTGGAGGCATCTATGCTTCACGCCTAGCTGCACATTTTAACATACCTATTAGGCATTATGAGAAGGAAGAAAAAGTGTTGCCTCATGTTTATTTAGATTATAAGAGTATGGTGGCACATGATTTTATTGTTAAGAATAGGGAAGGAGAGCTTAAATACAAATTGTTCTTTGATAAACATCATCCTGAGACTATTACCCTGCCTGCTCCTTCCTTGTTTGATTTATCTGCAGGGCAATACTTTGTTCCGTTAGAGGCTATTCACGCCTATCGGAACCCTACATCAGCCACAGAGCCAGAGCCGGAACCACAAGTTGATCCTCCACGACAGTCTAATTACCAGTGGGATCCGGAGATGATTGCCAACCAGTGGCAATCGGAGTCTTCTTCTTTGCAGTACGACCCCAACTATTATTATGGATATCCGCCAGGCCAGCCGTGGCCATAGACCAACTTAGGCCAAAAGCCTAAGCTTGGGGGAGTACGTATTTCTCACCGACATAACATTTATGTTCACACACTCAATGCCAGATGTCGGTGCTCATACTTTTTCATTGTATCATCCATGCTAGTTTATTTCCTTTTTATGCTTTCTTCTTGTGTGTTTAATAAACCTTAAGAAAAACCAAAAAAATTAGTTGTAGCTTTTTAGCTAATTTTAATTTCCATGCTTGTAGTAGTAATTAAAAAGAAAACCCAAAAAGATTTCATGTTCTTCTTTTACTTGTTGGGAGCTCTCCCGTGTAAATAGTTTTATTTCTTTTCTTTTCTTTGGGGGTCGATAGGAGAAGACCATAATTAAATTGTTGAAGTGGCTTTTATATGCATTATTGTTGATCTGACAAAAGAGCCCATATTGCCTTGTCTTCTCCTGTTTATTGAATGCTTGCGGATTCCAGCTTAGTCCAATGCACGTGCACTATTATAATTATCCACATCGTTCGGTCGTGCAAGTGAAAGGCAATAATGATGATTATATGATGAACTTATTGAGATGAGAAAAGCTGGTATGAACTCGACCTCTCTTGCTTTTGTAAATATGATTAGTTCATCGTTCCTGATTCAGCCTATTATGAATAAACATGTTTGCAATGACAACTAGAGATCATAGTTCTTGTGCCATGCTTGATTAGCTAGGAGCTTATAATGGTTTACCTTGTGTGCCAACATGCTATTAAAATGGTTGTGATGTGGTATGATAGGGTGGTATCCTCCTCTGAATGATTTAAGTGACTTGACTTGGCGCATGTTCATGCATGTAGTTGAAACAAAATCAACATAGCCTTCACGATATTTATGTTCATGGTGGATTATATCCTACTCATGCTTGCATTCAGTGTTGATTAATTTTAATGCACGTTCATGACTGTTGTCGCTCTCTAGCTGGTCGCTTCCCAGTCTCTTGCTAGCCTTCACCTGTACTAAGCGGGAATACTGCTTGTGCATCCAACTCCATAAACCCCAAAGTTATTCCATATGAGTCCACCATACCTACCTATATATGGTATCTACCTACCGTTCCAAGTAAATTTGTATGTGCCAAACTCTAAACCTTCAAATAATTATCCTGTTTTCTATGCTCGAATAGCTCATGTATCAACTAGGGTTGTCCGTATCTTCCATGTTAGGCGGGTTATTCTCAAGAGGAGTGGACTCCGCTCCTCACTCACGAGAAAAATGGCTGGTCACCAGGATGCCCAGTCCCATGCTTTATGCAAATCAAATCAAAATAATTGCAAACAAGACTCCTCCTGGGACTCTTGTTAGTTGGAGGCACTTGTTGTTTCGAGCAAGACATGGATTGATGCTTGTTGGTGGAAGGGGGAGTATAAACTTTACCATTCTGTTTGGGAACCGCCTATAATGTGTGTAGCATGGAAGATATTGCCATCTCTTGGTTGTTATGTTGACAATGAAAGTATACCGCTCAAAATATTATTCACCTCTACTTCAAAATCAACCTCTGGCACCTCTACAAATCCCTGCTTCCCTCTGCAAAGGGCCTATCTATTTACTTTCATGCTGAGTCATCATCCTCTTATTAAAAAGCACCAGTTGGAGAGCACCACTGTCATTTGCATTCATTACTGTTAGTTTACATTGAGTATGACTTGACTGGATCTCTTTTACCATGAATTACAATGTCTAGTCAATCCTTGATCTTTAAAGGTGCTCTGCATTTATGTTTTGCGGTCTCAGAAAGGGCTAGCGAGATACCATCTTGTTATATCATATTATGATTGTTTTGAGAAAGTGTTGTCATCCGAGATTTATTATTATTGCTCGCTAGTTGATTATGCCATTGATATGAGTAAACTTGAGACCTAAGTGAATGTGGTTAGTCATAATCTTTGCTGAAAACTTGAATGCTGGCTTTACATATTTACAACAACAAGAGAAAACAGAGTTTGCTAAAGTTTTTCTTTATCACTTTCAGTTTATCAATTGAATTGCTTGAGGACAAGCAAAGGTTTAAGCTTGGGGGAGTTGATACGTCTCCATCGTATCTACTTTTCCAAACACTTTTGCCCTTGTTTTGGACTCTAACTTGCATGATTTGAATGGAACTAACCCGGACTGGCGCTGTTTTTAGCAGAATTACCATGGAGTTATTTATGTGCAGAAACAAAAGTTCTCGGAATGACCTGAAACTTCACGCAAGAGTGGGGGGCACGCCTGCCCCCCTAGGGTGCGCCCCCTACCTCGTGGGCCCCCTGGAGCTCCTCCGACCTCAACTCCAACTCTATATATTTGGTTTCGGGGAGAAAAAATCAGAGAGAAGAATTCATCGCGTTTGACAATACGGAGCCACCGCCAAGCCCTAAAACCTCTTGGGAGGGCTGATCTGGAGTCCGTTCGGGGCTCCGGAGAGGGGAATCCGTCGCCATCGTCATCATCAACCATTCTCCATCACCAATTTCATGATGCTCACTGCCGTGCGTGAGTAATTCCATCGTAGGCTTGCTAGATGGTGATGGGTTGGATGGGATCTATCATGTAATCGAGTTAGTTTTGTTAGGGTTTGATCCCTAGTATCCACTATGTTCTGAGATTGATGTTGCTATGACTTTGCTATGCTTAATGCTTGTCACTAGGGCCCGAGTGCCATGATTTCAGATCTGAACCTATTATGTTTTCATCAATATATGAGAGTTCTTGATCCTATCTTGCAAGTCTACAGTCACCTATTATGTCTTATGATCCGTTAACCCCGATGTGACGATAATCGGGATACTTACCGGTGATGACCGTAGTTTGAGGAGTTCATGTATTCACTATGTGTTAATGCTTTGGTCCGGTACTCTATTAAAAGGAGGCCTTAATATCCCTTAGTTTCCATTAGGACCCTGCTGCCACGGGAGGGTAGGACAAAAGATGTCATGCAAGTTCTTTTCCATAAGCACGTATGACTATATTCGGAATACATGCCTACATTACATTGATGAACTGGAGCTAGTTCTATGTCACCCTATGTTATGATTGTTACATGATGAACCGCATCCGGCATAATTCTCTATCACCGATCCATTGCCTACGAGCTTTCCATATATTGTTCTTCACTTATTTACTTTTTCGTTGCTATTGCTATCATCACTACAAAATACCAAAAATATTACTCTTGCTATCGTTACCTTTTGCTACCGTTACAACTACTATCATATTACTTTGCTACTAAACACTTTGCCGCGGATACTAAGTTTCTAGGTGTGGTTGAATTGACAACTCAGCTGCTAATACTTGAGAATATTCTTTGGCTCCCCTTGTTTCGAATCAATAAATTTGGGTTGAATACTCTACCCTCGAAAACTGTTGCGATCCCCTATACTTGTGGGTTATCATGGGAAGATCGAGCGGGCACGGGACAGGCCGTGGGCACACGGAGCCGAGCTCCCTGTCATGGCGGTCAACGTGTGTGATGCGGAGCATCGCACGACCATCCCCATGGACGCCACCTCAACTATCCAAGCTCCAAGTGGACCAATGACAAGGGCTAGGGCACGTGCTATTCAATCCGAGGTGACATCACTCCTACTTGAGTTTTCTCCCTCTTCAAGTGAGACATGGCTACTGCCTAAGTCCGAGATACTATGTGTCATCAGGTACAACGCTCAAGACTCGGAGCTGAGGACTGCAGATGAAGAGACAGGCGTCAACACTCTGGACAGCCCAGAACTTCCGGCCAGAGCCCGGAACTTCCGGCCCCCAGAGCTTCCGGTCGCCAATGACTTCGACCAGCCCAGGCGTGCCAACTCTCGGTTTAGCCCAGACCCCGTCCCGGACCTTCCGGCGCCCGGAACCTCCGGCCTGCCCGGACCTTCCGGCCCCCGGATGCCAGCACATCTCCACCGCGCCAACTCTCTGGTTAGGCCGGACCCTCCCCAGAACCTCCGGCGCCCGGAACTTCCGACCTAGCCCGGAACTTCCGGCCCTGCCTGCGCGCAGCCACTTGGGCCGAGGCCCGTGTACCCTTTCGTCACCTAGACTATATATACTCTATCCCGTACAACTTTCTAGGGTTAGCATTGGTTTAGCTCATTGAGAGATAGAGCATTTCTCATCCATATCGGATCTACTCCACGAGAGAGACCGCGGCCCCTCTACGGAGAAGATCCACCTTGGATTCAAGACCCCTTTACGGGAAGATCCCCTTGTGGATTCAAGACCTCCTCACGGAGAAGAAACGGCTACCCTTTTGTATCGTCCTTAGTTGTCCGTGGATTCGTGTATCGTTCTATGTACCCGAGGATCTAGCACATGTGTGACTTGTTCTTGTTAGTTTGAGTGTTCCCCTTGTGTTTTCCCCCGTTTTTCCTCGTTCCCCTCTTCGCGTTCATCGTGTTCTTTGCGGGATCCGCTCCTTTCATGAAAGATCGGGCCACTAGGGTTCTACCCTACATCATCTTGGTATCTAGAGCCAGGTTGATCACGATTTCAGAGCCTCCCCGTTGTGTTTCTAGCCTAATTTTGTTGTTTTTCGTCCTAATCCGAAAATCCCCACCAAAAATAGCCCCAAATTGTTTTTTGCGATTTGTTCGTGTGTTGAGATTTTGTTGGTTTTGATCCGTGAAGTTTGTGTGTGGCTCGTAGATCTTGCCTCCCCACCTTCTTTTCCTCCAATTTCTTCTTTTTCCCCTTCGGATTTGGGCTTTTCCCCAAGTTTTTCCGCCCAAATCCACGATCCCCAAGTCTCTGTTCTTGGCAGAATCCCGACCACCGGAACTTCCGGTCCAGCCCGGATATTCTGGCCCCCGGACCTTCCGGCCTTCCCCGGAACCTCCAGACCCTGGACCCTCCGTCTTGCCCGGAACTTCCGGCTTCGACAGAAAGTTTGCACTACTTCCACATCTCCGCCCAAATTCCACCAAATTTTGTTCCGGTGCTCACCATATACCATATATACTTCTGCATACCTCCACCATTTCCGCATAACCCAACATTTTTTGGACGCTCTCCAACACAATTGCTACTTTGAGGTTTCATAATTTGAGTTGCGGTACCGTATCCTTTTGTGTTTTGGCTATCTAGGTACGGTTCGACATCGACATCACCGCTGCTCATTTTCTCCACGGACGCGTCATCAACAACGACCACCTCGACTACGACTTGGTATTCATGCCACCATTTTGACACCATACCGGAAGCAAGACCGGTAACCTCATCTTGGTATTGGACATATCACTCCTGCCATTACATTGATAGTCATCATAGCCTTACTCCTTTGCGTTGCTTACCCATCGAGACTAGCCATTGAGTATTGCCGGCAACAAGACTTGTGCACATTAGTGATCATACTTCCCATAGCATACATACATCATTGTTGCCTATATTGGTATCATCTCTTGTGTCACAAAGTTGTCATCGCATACTCACTTGCTATCTTGGTTCGTCAAGCATTGCATGAGAAAAGAGCTCAAACATCAAAGAGCCAAACAAGCTTTTAAGCAAAGAGGATGGATAAGCAAAGAGCTTTTAAGCAAGAACCATAGCATCATACAACATTAAGATTGTCATACTCGGTCATCTTGGATCATATCATAACAACACCTTGCATACAAAGTATTTGGGATAGAAGTCGTTACATTTTTGCTAAGTAGGTTGTGCACAAGTTCTTGTATCCGCCTATCGTGCAATCGTGCTAGCGTCTCTCTAGTGTTGTGCAACAAGAGCATTTTCGTGGATTCCACATTTTGTCTCACCCTTGGTTGCACAACCCACTTATCTTTTTGCGTGTGTGTTTCTGTGTACCTTATATGCTTGGTCTACTTGTTACATTGCATCTTGCGAATCTTTTCCAACATTATTGAAGCTCACTCACAATTACATCAAATTTTGTGCCACCATCCTAACCAAGCTCCACCAAAAGCTTTTACTTGTGTAGGTGTGAGAAACCGACAAGAACTCGTACCAATTGTGCTATTTCCTTGTCCTACATTGGAGTGATCCTCGATCCACTTTCAACTTCGGTCAAGGTACATTTGATACTCGTTCTTCTCTTTCTACCACTCACATTTGTCTTGGAATGATGGATAGGCCAAGTACTTCTACCAACCCACTCTTCATGGAGCAAGACGACGACATGAACTCCTTCGTCACCAAGAGTCACCTCTTTGGTGCACAACGTCCTTTGCATCAAGAGCAACAAGCTATGAGTGAACGCATCGACAACCTTGCCGCCGACTTACGACTTTCCGAGCAACGTACAAGGGACTACTTTGACCACAAGCTCGACGATCACAAGCAAGAGAATGACGCAAGGATGGACGAGATTCGCGCTTTGTTGCTCAACCGCTCTTCTTCCACTTCAAGAAGGAGCCGTTCAAGTCGCCATTCCGACTTTACCCTCTCCGGCTCAAGTACACCGACATGGAACACTCTTCATCGAGCCGCGCGCATCGACCGTCCAGCAAACCTCAATCCACGTCGGGACACCGACTCTCAAAAGCACCAATGACGTCAAGCCGAAGAAGCCTTTGCGCTAGCTCGAGAACGACAACAACAACGCCAACATGAAGAGGAAGAATGCACGCGTCTACACCAAAATGCACAAGATGCCGAGGCTCAACGTAAAGAACAACAACTCCGTGACGCTCAAGCACTTGAGGCACAACAAGCTCTACGCGATGCGAGTCGAGCCATTGCCGACCGAGGCCGTCAAGCCCGTGAAGAAGAGGAAGCACTTCGCGAAGAAATTCACGAACGACGACTTCAAGCTCGCATGCATCGTCTAATTCCTCCTCAAGCTCGACGCGCTCCTCCACAAGCTCGCCAAGACCATCAAGTTCATAAAGAGCATGAAAATAATGGGAATCCTCCGCGACAAGAGCAACACGAGGTTGACAACCCTCCGCGAAAAGAGCACCACGAGTTGAACAATCATCTACAACATGGGCGTCATCATCCCCGACCCCAACACAATGAAGAGCAACGCTACGGCAAGCTCAAGTTCACCATGCCCAAGTTCAGCGGAAGCAACGATCCCGAAGAATACCTTTCATGGGCATTGAAAGTTGACAAGATCTTCCGTTTGCACAATTATGAAGAAGAGAAGAAGATCGCGATGGCATCCCTTGAGTTCCAAGACAATGTCCTCATTTGGTGGGAACAAATCATAGAGCGCCGTGAGGCAAGAGGTGAACCACCCATCACTACTTGGGCACAAATGAAGAATGTCATGAGAGCACGCTTCGTGCCTACCTACTACAACCGCGACCTCTTCAAGAAACTCCAACAACTCAAGAAAGAAACCAAGAGCGTTGAAGAGTACTACAAGGAGATGGAGATTGCCATGATACGAGCCAATGTCACAGAAGATGATGAGCAAACAATGGCACGTTTCTTGAATGGACTCAATCATCCTATCAAGAAGATCGCCGACTTCCAACCATACTCAAATCTCATCGAGCTAGTGCACCAAGCTACCAAAGCGGAATGCCAAGTGCAAGATGATTTCAAGTACGCCAAGTTCTCATCCAAGTCCTACGGCTTCTCCAATAACCAAGCTTCAACGACTCCAACACCGACTACAAGACCTTCTACTTCCAACATCGACAAGTCGACTTCCAAGAAAGCTTCGCCAACTACAAGCAACCCTACTATGGGCAACTTCAAGCCGAGAGCTTCATCATCATCAACCCCAACCGATGAGACCGTCAAGACGAGTTCCTTCAAGTGTTTCACTTGCGGAGGCCGAGGCCACAAGTCCTACGAGTGCACCAACAAGTGGACCATGGTCTTCAACGATGATGGCACTTATGACTCCATGAGTGAAGGTGAAATGGAAGCACTTGAGCAAGTCGCCATGCACCGCCAAGTGAACAATGAAGAAGAACAAGTCTTTTGTGATGAAGACTCAAGTCCCGCACTTGTTGTCTCAAAAGTCTTGACTCTCCAACATCACCAAGAAGAAGACCAACGATGCCACATATTCCACACCAAGGCCGGCATCAATGGACGATCCGTCAAGGTCATCATCGATGGAGGGAGTTGTCACAATCTCGCAAGTGAAGAACTTTGCTCCAAGCTCCAATTGCCCAAGACGAAGCATCCACATCCATACAAAGTGCAATGGCTTAGTGACTCCGGCACCATCCAAGTCGAGCACCGAGTACAAGTCTCCTTCAAGATCGGCGCCTACGAAGACACCTTGGAGTGCGACATCGTTCCAATGACCATTTGTCATCTTCTCCTTGGACGGCCATGGCAATTCGATAGAGGAGTCGTCCACAACGGTCGAACGAACCACTACATCTTCAAGATGAAGGGCAAGGAGTACGTCCTCCATCCAATGTCGCCAAGTCAAGTGATCGCCGACAAGCATACCACCCATCATGGAGAGAATGGTGAGAGAGTGAGCCACCAAAAAGAGAGTGAGCGCCACAAGCCCAAATTGAGTGCCTCCATGATGAGCGAAAACAAGAACCTAGTTCTATTTGCCACCAAACGTGAGATGAGAGAAGTGTGTGAGAACCCATCTAGTTTCCTACACTACGTCATCGTGTGCAAGGACACTGCACCACAAACTAAAACCTCTCACACTCTTCCTCTAGTGTTGTCTTCTCTTTTGCAGGAATTTCAAGATGTTTTTCCCGATGAGCTACCTCCGGGACTACCTCCTCTACGAGGCATTGAGCACCGAATCGACCTCATCCCCGGAGCACCACTTCCAAACAAAGCTCCCTACCGCGTCAACCCCGAAGAAACCAAAGAAATTCAAAGGCAAGTAAAACATCTCATAGACCATGGACATGTGCGTGAAAGTTTGAGCCCTTGTGCCGTTCCGGTCATTCTTGTGCCAAAACGTGACGGTAGTTTTCGCATGTGCTCCGATTGTAGACCTATCAATGCTATCACCGTTCTTTATAGGTATCCCATTCCACGCCTAGATGATATGCTTGATGAGCTTAGCGGTGCCACTATATTTTCCAGAATTGATCTTAAGAGTGGTTACTATCAAATCCGCATACAAGAGGGTGATGAATGGAAAACCGCCTTCAAAACCAAGTTTGGTTTGTATGAGTGGTTAGTCATGCCTATGGGTCTTTCGGAAGCACCGGGCACTTTTATGCGCCTCATGAATCATGTCTTTCGCCCTTACATTGGTATATTTGTTGTGGTCTACTTTGATGATATTCTTGTGTTTAGCAAATATATCCAAGAGCATGTCACCCATGTCCGCACCGTTTTGCAAACTCTTAGGAAAGAGCGTCTCTATGCTAATATGGAGAAATGCCTTTTTGGTGTTGGTAAGCTTGTTTTCTTAGGATTTCTTGTCTCTTCTAAGGGTGTTCATGTACATGAGTCCAAGATCAATGCTATTAAGACTTGGCTGCAACCAACCAACTTGCATCAAGTGCGTAGTTTCCATGGCCTTGCGGGTTTCTATCGTCGCTTTGTAAAGGATTTTAGCACCATTGCTTCGCCTTTGCATGCTTTGAGCAAGAAGAATGCGCCTTTTGTTTGGGGACCATCCCAAGATACCGCATTCAATGAGCTTAAGAATTTGCTTACTCATGCTCCCGTGCTTGCTTTACCCAACTTCGACAAACCTTTTGAAATTCATTGCGATGCTAGTGGTAATGGCATAGGAGGTGTGTTAACGCAAGAGAAGCGTCCCATAGCTTACTTTAGTGAGAAACTTTCCGGAGCGCAACTCAACTACCCCATCTATGACAAAGAGCTATATGCTTTAGTCCGTGTTTTGCATGAATGGGAACACTACCTTCGTCCCCATGAGTTTATCATTCATACCGATCATGAGACTCTCAAGTATCTTAAGGGACAAACTAAGTTGAACAAGCGTCATGCTAAATGGAGTGAATTTATTGAGTCTTTTCCATATGTCATCAAGTACATCAAAGGTAAAGAAAACATAGTAGCGGATGCTCTTTCCCGCATTTGCATGCTTGTCACGCAACTTGAATTAGATGTCATTGGCTTCGAGCATATCAAAGACTTATATGAGCATGATACAACTTTTGCCATTCCTTATGCCAAGTGTTTGTCGAATACATCTTGGGAACGCTATTACATCAAAGATGGCTACCTTATGAGAGCTAACAAATTTGCATTCCCGAGTCCTCGCTTCGTTTGTTGCTTTTGCAGGAATCTCATGGAGGAGGCTTAATGGGACACTTCGGACGCGACAAGACGTTCACCACGCTCTCCAAGAGCTACTTTTGGCCAAAGATGTTTCGGGACGTCAATCGCTTCACCAACCGGTGTTCTACATGTCGCAAAGCTAAGTCCAAAGCTCAATCTCATGGTCTCTATATGCCTTTACCGATTCCATACCAACCTTGGGAAGACATTAGCATGGACTTTGTACTTGGTTTGCCTAGGACTCGCAATGGGAAAGATTCCATATTTGTCGTTGTGGACCGTTTCTCAAAAATGGCACACTTTTTTCCTTGTAACAAGATAGACAATGCTTCACATGTGGCTAATCTCTTTTGTAGGGAAATATTGCGTCTACATGGTGTGCCAAAGACTATCGTCTCGGACCGCGACGTCAAGTTCCTTAGCTACTTTTGGAAGACCCTATGCGCCAAGCTCGGAATCAAGCTACTCTTCTCCACGGCGTACCATCCTCAAACCGACGGCCAAACGGAGGTGACAAACCGCACACTCTCCGCTCTACTTCGAGTACTCATCAAGAAGAACATCAAGGAGTGGGAGGAGTGTCTACCCATCGCCGAGTTTGCCTACAACCGAGCAAGACACTCAACAACCGGCAAGTCCCCTTTCGAGGTCATCTACGGATTCAACCCTTTGTCACCTTTGGATATTCTACCTCTACCACTCCAGGAGCGAATCAATTTGGACGCAAGTGCACGAGCGACCCATATCAAGAAGGTGCATGAAGATACAAGAAACACCATCGAGCGCCAAGTACAACGCCTTGCGACCAAGCTCAACGTCAACAAGCAACCTATGGTCTTCAACATTGGTGATCTCGTGTGGCTACACCTTCGCAAGGAGCGCTTTCCACAAGAACGCAAGTCTAAGCTTCGACCACGAGCCGATGGACCATTCAAGGTGCTCGCACACTACAACGACAACGCTTACAAGATCGACCTCCCACGGGACAAATACAACGTGAGTGACATCTTCAACATCAAAGATCTCTCTCCCTTCCATGGTGATGAAGAACTCGATCCGAGGACGGATCTTCCCCAAGGGAGGGTAGATGATGCGGAGCATCCCACGACCATCCCCATGGACGCCACCTCAACTATCCAAGCTCCAAGTGGACCAATGACAAGGGCTAGGGCACGTGCTATTCAATCCGAGGTGACATCACTCCTACTTGAGTTTTCTCCCTCTTCAAGTGAGACATGGCTACTGCCTAAGTCCGAGATACTATGTGTCATCAGGTACAACGCTCAAGACTCGGAGCTAAGGACTGTAGATGAAGAGACAGGCGTCAACACTCTGGACAGCTCGGAACTTCCGGCCCCCGGACCTTCCGGCCGACCCGGAGCTTTCGGCCGCCGATGACTTCGACCAGCCCAGGCGTGCCAACTCTCGGGTTAGCCCGGACCCCGTCCCGGACCTTTCGGCGCCCAAAACCTCCGGCCTGCCCGGACCTTCCGGCCCCCGGATGCCAACACATCTCCACCGCTCCAACTCTCTAGTTAGGCCGGACCCTCCTCGGAACCTCCGGCTCCCGGAACTTTCGGCCCTGCCTGCATGCAGCCACTTGGGCTGAGGCCCGTGTACCCTTTCGTCACCTAGACTATATATACTCTATCCCGTACAACTTTCTAGGGTTAGCATTGGTTTAGCTCATTGAGAGATAGAGCATTGCTCATCCTTATCGGATCTACTCCACGAGAGAGACCGCGGCCCCTCTACGGAGAAGATCCACCTTGGATTCAAGACCCCTTTACGGGAAGATCCCCTTGTGGATTCAAGACCTCCTCACGGAGAAGAACCGGCTACCCTTTTGTATCATCCTTAGTTGTCCGTGGATTCGTGTATCGTTCTATGTACCCGAGGATCTAGCACATGTCTGACTTGTTCTTGTTAGTTTGAGTGTTCCTCTTGTGTTTCCCCTTGTGTTTTCCCCCGTTTTTCCTCGTTCCCCTCTTCGCGTTCATCGTGCTCTTCGCGGGATCCGCTCCTTTCGTGAAAGATCGGGCCACTAGGGTTCTACCCTACATCAGTGTGGGGCGGCCAAACATCGACGAATTTGAGGGGAAAGAAAAGGGGAACGAAGAGAGGAGCTAACATCGAGCCTGTAGGTGAGCAAAGCGGGCTCGGGGAGGCCTGGAGCAGATAGGGCGGCGGCGGTGATCTCCGATGGCCGATGGTGGAAGAAGGGCCCGATGTAGACGATGCAGGGGCGCTGGACTTGATCCGCAACTCGGAGTCAACGAAAGCTGACTAGCGGGAGCTCCTGGACCACCAGGCATCGCTCGGGGTGACGCTGGAGCGTGGCAAATGGCAAGCAGCAGCGACGGTCGCGCTCGACCATGCTGGATCTGGAGAGCGAGGGGGAGAGCGAGGCCAGGGGAAGGAGGAGAGTGGAGTGGGGCAAGGTGAGGGGAAATGCACCCTAGGCATTGCCCTTATCCCCTCGGGGCGGCACCGGCGAGCTGGTCGGATCGGGACAGCTCGGTCGGGCGCCCGGTCGGCTGTACAGGAGAGGGAGGCGACCGGTGGGGGGGAGTGGGCTGGATGGGCTGACTCGGGTGGGTCGGGGCCCAGGGGGCCAAGGGCGGTGGCCCTTCTCTCTTTTTTTAATAGTTTTCTTTTCTTCTTAAAATTTCTGTTTTCTAAAACTTTTCAAAACCAAAACAGTTTTATAAATTATAAAACTTACACCTAAAATATCATCATGTTTTAGGCTACTGCCACAATTAGTTTAGCACTTAAATAAAATAGGTTAGCATTTTTACAAATTAAAAAGCATTTAAACAAATGTTAAAGCACTGTTTTAGCTAGTTTAGTGCACTTAAACACTTTGCAAAAAATGTTGGTTCACCACCAATATTAGTTGTGGATTATTTGGCACAAGATGAACATTTTAGATTTCATGTCTGACAAATATGAATTTTTTGACTTTAGATTGGATTTGAATTTGAATTGTGATTTGGATCAAGTAAAGATTAGCAATAGTAACATGATGACATGGCACCATTAACAGGGGATTACTGTAGCATGACAGTGGGGGTGTTACAAATCTCCTACACTACAAGGAATCTCGTCCCGAGATTTAAGGGGTGGAGTAAGGGGGAAAGACTCGGGAAGGACGGAGCTCAACACAAGATAGTTACCTGGGGACTATCTCAGTGAACGTGGCAAAGAGGCATCTCTCGAGTTGAAATTCAAGAAAGTCATCGAGAGCAAGGTAAGAAGGTGCAATAAGGAGCTTCAATCGGGTAGGCAATCGTTTGTTGCCTGAAACAGAGTGTGAAAGGGTTTTAGAGCAACGGGAATAAGTATTTTGTCTGATACCAGAATTGGTGATCTCTCGGAAGGTGGCTCGTGAATGACATATGAAACCAAGCGTGAGGATTTTTTTAGAAACAGAGGTATATATGAGAGTCAGGTTTCGATCATGTGAAACTGTGGGTTATGGGCCCACCATGTGGGTTAAAAGTAGAAAGGGGGCTGATAGCAAGGCATGTCAGATGATAGACTATCAGTTATGTTGCCAACAACGTTGGTACCAAGGGCGAGGGACGAAGAGAACTATTTTCCTGCTCGTTGAACGAGGCAGACCAATAGGCAAAGTTCTCGTCCATCGATGGTTACCAGAATGTCAACAGCAATAATAACAAGGTCTCACTGACAAGGTTGTACATCAGGGTGTTTTATAAGCAGGCAATTATTTCTTCTTATATCATATAGATCACAAGAAGGTTAAACAAAACAATGGAAAGGAAAATGAAATTATTGGATTAATCAGACCAATGGAAAGGATTGTGTTTACACACAAGAATTGGGAGTATATCCTTCCCAAGGGGAAGCGGAGTAGGGTATACATGATATGACAACAAGTTCAAAAGCATTTAGATAAAGGGGGCGAGGGAAGAATCATGATATTATCCATACAACAGCGTTTGGATAATAGATCAAGAAACATTCGACAATGTGCTTCCAATGTTCTTGTTGATATTCGGAATACCCTAGTCATGCTTCGAGTAGCATTAACATGGTGTTCCAAGTAGGGGTTGGAGTTGAAGATCACAAAAATACTCAAGGAACAATTGCAGGAATAGCAAGGAGTCCAAGGTATAACCAAGACATGATCAAACATGTGTTGGAAAGAATACAAGGGGGTTGTCGATGATAACTCAAATCATCGAAGGTCAAGGATGACATTTCTCACCATGAATTCAATTGTCATCTCAACAGAAGTCAAAATGTTGATGTTGATCACGACGCATTTGTCGAGAGGCTCTATGAAGATGCCATCGAGGAGCGATGCCATCAAGCAACAGGAAGGATGAAGCAAAAGGCTATTGGAACCACAGATACGACACAAGCTCGAAATCAAGCTTGTTGTTCGAGGTGAAATGATAAGATGAAGAAGATCGACGTAAGCTTAGCTCGTTGTTGGAAGTTGCTCCGGGCATAAGGACCAGGTAGCACAGTTAAAAGTTGGCATGATAAAAAATAGCCGAACAGGCTAGGAATGACTTGAAGGATTACTAAACTCGTAAGCAACGAAAATTACTTAGAGTTGTGGAATCACAGTGTGGAATGATTCACTTATCGCTGTTCTTGATTGACAAACAACCTAGAACCCATGAACTCACAAAGACATGGTAAGGTAGTACTCCATCAAAAGTTCATAAGATGTAGGGCAATGGCATGATATCCTCGAGATACCAGGGGTAATACTCAAAGGTAGATCATAATAAAGGTTGAGCAGGCGTATTGACCTGCAGAAGACAAGTGATTTAACTTGTCCAAGAAATGGGACCAAAGAAGAACAATATGGTCAGAACCACGTTTGCAAAAGACCAAATCCCAAATATAATAACTTATACCAAGGGGACAATTAATTTTAGGAGAAGCTTCCATGATAAGATCTACATCGTTTCCATGGGCATGAACATAAAGTTCAAGGTCGACTCCCACTTCTCCAATACATAACCTTTCATTCACTTCTCACTTTGAAATTGGCATTGGTGTTGAAAGTTTTACCTGGTGAAATATCAGATGAGTATGACCCGTGAAATCTTTCGGGTTCACACAAATGCCAAAAGAATAGATTCAACCCATAGGGGCATCTTCGGAACATATGCCACAAACTCCAAGAGTAAATGACACAAGCTCGGAAGGTAGAGCATGGTTGACAAAAACAGAGGATACAAATTGTCAAAGACATTATGTACCATGGGAATAACTCACAAGAATTTTGAAAGTGAAGAATACTATCGGATAATAACCCAGCAATGGGCCTGGCGGTCCACAATGGAGCAGATGTGAGTATCGGTACTCAATCAGAGGAAGAAAGAATGCAAGGGCATCGGATTATAGAACATCTGAATAATGCAATGCTTAGATAACAAAGGAATCATGATTTCCAAAATGAAGGATCAAAAGCAGATGTCCTTATCAAGGATGGATAAGTTGAATATACCTAGGGGTACAATTGATGACAAATAGATTGGTCGAGAACCGACTCATTTCAAAATGATGTCTGAGCCGGAAAGATAATTTAAAAGGATTGACTGATGATTACGTGCATGCGCACACCTGTTGAATCAATATGATCAAAATGGGAATCATAAAGGATTTTAAGGAATATTGCTAGACATATTGTAACATCCCAAATTTTCAATTTGGAATGTTATACATTAGATCATCATTGCATATCATATTTTATTTTGCATTTTGGTTGATCCTAGAAATTCTACGCAACTCAATGACCCACGGAGAGAGTTGGGGATTTCGTTATTTTCATATTTGAGTTTTCTCAAATTTTGAGAATAGGATCATTTTATTTTATTTATTTTATCATCAATTATTTCTATTACAAAAATATGAGAGAGGGAATAAAATGACTTTCCCAAAATAAAGAAATATTGAGGATTTAATAATAAAATCAAATAAGATTTTATTTCAGAGTTTTTCGGTGTTTTATTTGAATTTAGGAAAAATGTGTGTTTTTCAAAATTGCATTTAGGTCCCCAATAAATGTTCACCTTGTGCGGCTTGATTTTAGAAGCCCGCGAAAATTTATTTCGGAATTTTTGGAGTCCGTTTAGTATTTCTTTTTATTTTTCTTCTGCGCGTAATTTAAAAAAAACGCGCACCGACCTACGGGCCGTGTCCGACCGGGACACCGGCCCGGGCAGGCTTTATAAGCCGGGGCAGCCCACCCGGGCAAACCCTAGCCGCCCCAGCCCCAAGCCGCCGCCGCCGCCGACGCCGACGCCCCGCCGCGCCGCCGCCCGCCGCCGCCGCCGCCTCGCCGCTCGCCGCCACACGCCGCCCGAGGTTCGCCGCCGCCTCGAAATCCGTGCCGGTTTTTTTTATTTTTTTTTCGAAAAACCGTTCGGTTTTTCCGTCGGTTTTTTTAGATTCGGTTTTTTTAAAATAGTTTGGTTTTTCTGGTTTATTTAAATAGTGAGCGTTCGCCCGTTCGTTCGTTCTAGCGAACGTTCGTCGTTTTTCTTTTTCTCGGATTAAATCCGCGATTTTTCTGATCGAGATTCCTGATCCGATTTTTGTTTTAGTATAACTTTTCGCTCGTTTATGGGAATCAGGCGATTCAAGCGCCTAGAGTTTCGTCTCGAAACCCTCTATCCGTTTAACCAACTTAAACAAGATTTTGCTAGTGTAAAATTTGCCCTAGATCCAGATTAGTAGAACGAAGTTGTTTTCTTTCGCCGTTTGACTTTCGTTGCTTCATTCGATTTGATTCTTTTTGCCAACCGGAGTTCTTAAGTTGAACCTTCTGGTTAGATATCTTCTTTGAGTTTTACCCGTGCATTAGATGAGTACTTATTGTATGCTTCTTTGTTTGTCTGCGATAGAATACCCGGAGTGCGCTGCATGTTACTTCGAATCTCTAGGTTTCGCGGATCATCAGCAAGGCAAGTAACACTTTGATCATACCTTTCCTACTACCCAGTTTTATTGCATTAGATCAATCCTCACACATTGCATGATTAGGATCTAATTAAATTGTGGGATGGGAAGTAGTTGAGGTAGTACCTATTACCTGTTTATTATCAAACCTTTGGGAGTTACTTCTACGTTTGCTTATTATGCCATGCTATGCTAGTAGACGTGGATTGGGTGAGTGATATCCATGACAGATGTGAGTTTTGTTAATTAATGGTTTATCTAAGGTGGCAACTTAAACACACATCTGGGTGGATTGAGGCACCTGGGTATTCCAGGACTTGCCTGTTTTCTTTTGGACCGCCACCCAGGCTCAAAGGGATCATGAGACTATTCATACTAGAAACTTCCGTGTGCAGCCACAAGCTATTATGGGCTCTAGCATAGTTGACTAAGTTGTGCGAACTCTTACAGTGGTAGACTAGCAGATGTAGGGGATGTAGGTGGTATGGTCTACCCGATCGTAAGGTGCTAGCGCTTCTGAAAGACCATGTCTCGGTCATCCGTCTTCTCAAACACCATGTAGTGCGAGAAACCAAACGGAGGCGATCGAGTCTTGTGGGGAAAAGTGCGCAAACCTCTGCATAGTGTAATAAACTAATCTTGAGTATCTAGTACCTGGATTATCATGTGAATCTCAACATGTTACTCTAAATTAATTTTGTTGGGTTATGTTTAATGATGATGCTTAATTGGGATTGAGAATGCTGTCAACCATTCTCAATGTTTAACAACTACCATGATAGTTAAATAAATCTATTTCTTTGAAGTAGGGAAAAATTGGCTTTACGCCAAACTGTAACCATAGAGCTTTCCACCAGCCAAATATGCGTATAGTATAGCTGTTTCATTCCATTACTCTCTATGTGTTACATTGCCAGCATATTCCATGTGCTGACCCGTTTCGGGCTGCAACGTTAATGTTGCAGACTTTTCAGACGACGATTAAGGAGTTTTTAGGTCGTGGTTCTATACTCAATGATGCCGTTGGAGTTGATGGACTCACTTATCTTCCAAGCCTTCCGCTGTTATCGTTATTAGATGGCCTTAAGCCATATTTATTGTAATAAGTTCTCTATGGAGACACTCGATGTAATAAGTGTGTGATTGCTACTCTACTATAAATCCTCCGAGTACTGTGTGGTGTCAGCATTACTGATCCAGGGATGACACCGGAGCACAGAGATCAGACTGTTTGAGGTCTGGTTGCTACACATATGGAATTAACCATAATGCAAGCAGGCAAGAATTTCAAGAGCAATACGCTACTAAGGATTTTGGAAGATCGAATAGTATTTCAAAGAATTTTGTGAAACACATGAACAAATGGGAATGAGCGTATACTCGGTAAGTGCGAGGAATTATCCGTAGGGGTATTCATGTGACAAAGAACTGCAAGGCAGTAGGCACAAAGTATTCTCATAAAAAAAGAGAGAACTTCGGGGTATCTTGTGATAACAAGATCAATAGGGAATGATGGTATGAATGACAAATGTATGTGGTCATCCATAGGGGTTTATCGATGAGAGGGAGTTGCAAAAGCGATGACACAGAGTCCTGAGAGAACATCATAGAGTATCTTCGAAATCTTCTGGTGCAGTAGGCGATCATCTGTAATAAGGGGTTCTCCGGGTGGATGTGACCACGAGATCCTAATGTTAGAGTCAGTAAAACCTTTAAGCCGAGGAGAAGAGAGAGCAGAATCCTAGAGTAAGACAAGGAATAAAAGATCCTAATACCACCTGTCGTGGTTCTAAGCCTGACAGTGATGTAGGGGGGTACGTATGGAGAGGCGGGATCTTAGCTGTGGAGAAGTTGTAAGCACGCAAGGTTTACGAGTTCAGGCCCTTCTCGGAGGAAGTAATAGCCCTACGCCTCGGAGCCCGGAGGCGGTCGACTGGATTATGCGTGTATGAGTTACAGAGGTGCAAACCCTTGTCTCGGAGGGGGGTGGCTTATATAGAGTGCGCCAGGCCCCCGGCCAGCCCATGTTACCAAGGGTTCAATGTTCATTAAGGCGAGGCGTTACTGGTACCGCTAGTAATAAAGTGCTATGATGACCATAAAAAGCTATTTAATGACCGACCATTAGCGTGCGGAGTGACTTTAGGTCTCCTGGCCGTCGAGTGGTTGGATCTTGGTCGAGTGATTGCTTCTTGGTCGAGTGTCTTCGAGTCTGTCGAGTGTCTTCGAGTCTGTCGAGTGGAACACCTTCAAGTCGATTGAAAGGTGATTTCTTCTAGAGATGTCCTCGGGTAGGGTAGGTAGGACAGGTCCATGACCCTACCCTAGGTACATAGCTTCATCATAGCCCTCGAATGGATCGAGGTTTGAGTGGGGAAGGATTTGAGAGCTTCTCCGACTCGTTTTTCATGTCGTGAGCATATCTAGTTTCAGATCAACGGGCCTGAGTGATGGCAGCAACTTCCTTTCCAGTTGCCTTGATCCATTCTTAATTCCTCTTCGAGTGGGTTTCTTTACTTGTAAGGCTCCGAGTGATGGTGTGGAGGAGATCCTTGGTCTGACAAGTTATTCGCTGCCCGCGGATTTAGTGGGATCCCAATTTTGGGAAGCGCGCGGGACGGGGGAGGCCGCAATAATCGGACGAGATAGAGTGGAGCCGCCTCGATCCCCGCGCCACCTTTTTCGCCACGTATTGCTCGTGCGGTCGTTACGGGATTTGACAGGGCCGCCTGGGCCTACCCGTCAGCCACTCGGGAGCGGCCTGATATAAAGCGCCTGGACCGGAGTCCCCCGAGCAGTGCATCCCATTACCTCTTCTCTCCCTCACTTCCCTCCGCCGCGCTCGCTCTCGCCCTAACACCACCGCACCGCACGTGCCTCACCGGCGACAATGGGGAGGGAGAAGACAGCGGCTCTGGAGCGGGCCAAGAAGGCGACGGCGAAGTTGAAGGGGAAGGCGACCAGTCGAGGCGGATCTTCCTCGCGGTCTGGCCTGCCGAAGGGCTGGATCCAGGGTGACTGGATCCACTCGAGGATCTGCCAAGACGACCTCGATGACTTGGCCGAAGGGGGGCTGATCCCCTATGACGCGGCGTGGCTTCCGGGGAAGGAATCCGAGCCGCAGCCTCGGGAGGGTGAGCGCGTTCTTCTTGCCACCCACGTCGACCGTGGGTTTTCCTTGCCTCCTCATCCTTTCTTCCGAGGGTTTCTGAACTTCTTTGGGGCTCAACTCCACCATTTTACCCCCAACTCAATCGTTTATCTTGCCGCGTTCATTTCCTTGTGTGAGAACTTCTTGGGTTGTCGACCTCACTGGGGTCTTTTCAAGCATATCTTCACTTGTCGCTCCCAGACAGTGAAAAGGGCTAATCCGAGTGACGAGAGGACCCAAGTGATCCAGATGTGTGGGGGTCTTGGCATCCAGACGAGGGGAAAAAGCTCCTTTCCGGCCATGATTCTCCCCGATTCAGTTCGCGGATGGCAGTCGACTTGGTTCTACTGCAAAGACCAGTCGACGCCAGGGCAATCGACTGGCCTCCCTCCTTTTACCATGGACCGAGTGGAAAAACCCTCCCCTTTGAAGGTGCTCCCGGAGGAGAAGGAGCACGTGCAGGTGCTGGTCGACCGAGTGGTCCAGCTTATTCGCGACGGGGTCACTGGTATGGATCTCTTGGAGGTCTTCCTTCAGCGGCACATCCAGCCTCTCCAAGCCCGAGACCATCCGATGTGGATGTATTCGGGTCTTGAAGACTCCACTCGGATCCACCCGGAGGAGGTCGACGACGACACGCTGGAGAAGTGGCTGTCTGGCATTACCGGGAATAAGGACAATCCCAGGGGAGCCAGGAGAGTCCCTCCATTCGACCAATCCCACGCACCCGAGCAGGTCTGATTCTGAGTTTTTGCTTGTAATTTGAGTTCACTCGCGCAGCTGTCTGTATTGCGTCGACTGACTTTGTTCTCCCTGCTTTCTTTCAGGCCATTATTGAAATGTATTCCATGCCCAACGGGGAGCAAGAGCAAGCTCTGGAAGGCGAGGTGAGTGGCGGCGAAAGCGGCGAGGGGGCTTCCGATGGTGAAGGGGACAGAGGGAGCGACGACTCAAGCGCTGGAGAAGAAGTCGAGTTGCCTCCTCGCAGGGAGAGGCGATCCAAGCTTGACCAAGAACGGCCGAGTGCTCGCGACAAGGCAACTGCTCCGGCTGGTCAGTCTTCGAAGCGCCCTCGGATCTCTTCACCAACCCCGACTGGGAAGGCACCAAAGCACCCCAAAGTTGTAGAGCCGAAGACTCGGAAGGCGCTGCCAAAGATCAAGATCGATATCCCTGTCGCCTCCGCGTGAGTGTCTCTCCTTGTATTCACTCGACGCTCCGCGCTATTTGTTTTTCTTGTTTTAACTGGATGAACTTTGGAATTGTTAGCGCTGCCACTTCCGGAACCTCAGCTTATAGGGATGATGATGAGGCGATGGAGGATTCGGTCACTTCTAATCCGGGTATAATTTCTGCCATACTATCTTTTTTTGGTCGATTCAACTGTATCGTGCATCACTGGGTGACGTGCTTTTGGCAATTTGAACCTTGCACAGCTCCCAACATTATTGACCTCCCTGATGATGAAGGAGAGCCCGAGAGGCCTTTGAAGAGGAAGAACAGGCGAGATCCTGCAAGGGGGCGCTACAGACGACGCCGAGGGCGGAACCAGTTGTTCAGGACACTAGCGACGTCAATCGGGGTCCTATTACCTTCGCTGAGCCGTTGTCGAGTGCTTTGCCTTCTTCATCAACTGCTCAGGCCCCTGTCGACCCGCCTTCAATTTTTGCGACCCATCATGTCCCGGAGGACGAGGTGAATGCTGCTAGGGAAGCCATTCGTCAAGCGGGCATTATGATGGAGAAGATGAAGGCGGTGCGGGACGCCAGCCAAGCCGCCTATGATGCCAGCTCGGCCCTCCAGAGCAACGTTCAGGTTAGTTGGTTGCCGCTTGTTCTGTTAGGATATGCTACCTGAAGAGTCTTTCTGAAAATCTTTGCATCTGCACACCCACTGGGTGCGTCGATTGAATTCTTGGACTAGTGGGGGCACGCTGAGTGCACCCACTGGGTGTAGTCCCCGAGACTACGGTGGACTGCTGGCAGTCGACTGTAGTCTTAGTATTTTGTCGAATGTATAGTTTGTCTCTTCCACTCGATCTAGTCGAGTGGGATCAGTACCGGTGGGGGCACGCTGAGTGCACCCACTGGGTGTAGTCTCCGAGACTACGGTGGACTGCTGGCAGTCGACTGTAGTCTAAGTTCTTTCTCTCTTTTTTTGGACTCGACTTCGGCGGGCCGGTTGAGTGGGGTCAGAACTGGTGGGGGCACGCTAAGTGCACCCACTGGGTGTAGTCCCCGAGGCTATGGTGGACTGCTGGCAGTCGACCGTAGTCTTAGTATTTATTGCCTTTGTTGTTTTTTGCTGTAAAATAACTTCTCCCCTTTGACTTCAGAAATCTTGCGATCTTGGAGCTCGCTTTGCTAACTTGGAGAAGCAGCAGATTCAACTGAACCTTGATCTGGAGCTGGCCAGGACAGAGCTGCAAAAGGCCAGAGACGGCGCCGCAGGTAAGACTATTTTGTTGACTGGTTAGTTTTAGGCTTGAGTACCCTTCTGCTATTTCCGAATCAATCATCATTTCTTTGCAGAAAAATTGAGAGAAGCTCTGGCGAAAAAGGATCAGGACTTGGCTGCTGCCCGTAAGGAGGCTGATGACAAGACCGCTCTGGCCGAACAAAAGCTGGCTTCGGTCGGCCAGTTAGAAGAAGAGAATACCAGGCTGAAGACCACTCTGAATGAAGCCAACAGGGAGTGTACACGCTGGAAGAAGGATAACCTCAACCTGAAGGAAAAGATGGAAGGCATTGCTCGTAGGAGGGACGATCTGGAGAGCTACTTGAGGAGCCTTGCCAAGAAGTTGTATATCAAGCTTGAAGGTGCACATTTAGTTCCGACTAATTTTTTTTGTGTCGACTCAGTGTATGAAAATTGACTTATCCTTGGATCGTGAATGCAGAGTTTTTCCAGAACTTTGAAGAGGAGACTAGGCGGATCGAACCAGGTTTGGATCCAATCAACTCTCCCGTGAAAGATGAAGCTGCCATGAATTTGCTCCGACTGGAATCTCGCATTGACGGTGCCATGGACTACTTGGCTCAACTGAAGGTCGCCATGTCACGGATCGACCCGGCACTTTGGCCAGAGGCTACGCTCCAAAATGATCTCGAGTCTCTGATGATTCGTCTTAACGGAATCCCTGACCGAGTGCAGGAGTGGAAGAAGTCTTCTGCTCGGTGCGGCGCTGATGTGGCTCTGTCTTTAGTTCGTGTCCACTACAAGGAGGTGCGACAAGACAAGCTGGCAGCAATCAAGGTCGCCAACACCCAAAAGCATGACTTCCGAACCTTTATGGAGACTTTCATCGCTGCAGCCACTCGGATAGCCGACGGCGTCGACCTGGATGAGTTCATCGAGCCTGCCAGCCCTCCTCCCGCGGAGTGAACAAACTCTTATGTCCCACCTTAAATTTGCCTCGGAATGCCGAGTGGTTTTTGTAACCGTTAAACTTTTTCGGGTCGCATGCCCGAGTACCTCGATCCGTGATCCAGAATCTTTAGGATTTTATCTGAACTTGGTTTACCGTTGAATATCTTTATGAATCTCCTGCTGAGTGAACCCAACCTTTATTCGAGACAACTTTCTGTATTCGCAGCACAACTCCAAAGGAGGGGGAAGTAGTCGACCCATGCCTTGTATTTGTGGCGAAGCTCCCCAGGGGCGGGCGGCGGTCGACCCACACCCTGTTACTCCAGAGTGGGACGGAGCGCACATTGTATTTGTGGCGAAGCTCTCCAGGAGAAGGGTGGGGGGGCAGTCGACCCGTACTTCGTTACTGTAGAGCGGGATGAATCGTGCATTGTATTTGTGGCGAAGCTCTCTAGGAGAAGGTGGCAGTCGACCTGCCCCTCGTCGTCCTTGAGGATTGAGATGTGTTTGGGAGAACTTAGGCGAGTACTGGACTGCAGCTAAGCCCCCGAGTGGGAGGATTGCTCTCCACTCGGTAGGGTTTTTTCAAACTTAGGCGAGTGCCTGACTGCAGCTAAGTCTCTAGGTGGGAGAACTTAGGCGAGTACTGGACTGCAGCTAAGCCCCCGAGTGGGAGGATTGCTCTCCACTCGGTAGGGTTTTTTCAAACTTAGGCGAGTGCCTGACTGCAGCTAAGTCTCTGAGTGGGAGAACTTAGGCGAGTACTGGACTGTAGCTAAGCCCCCGAGTGGGAGGATTGCTCTCCACTCGGTAGGATTTTTTCAAACTTAGGCGAGTGCCTGACTGCAGCTAAGTCTCTGAGCGGGAGAACTTAGGCGAGTACTGGACTGCAGCTAAGCCCCCGAGTGGGAGGATTGCTCTCCACTCGGTAGGATTTTTTCAAACTTAGGCGAGTGCCTGACTGCAGCTAAGTCTCTAAGTGGGAGAACTTAGGCGAGTACTGGACTGCAGCTAAGCCCCCGAGTGGGAGGATTGCTCTCCACTCGGTAGGGTTTTTTCAAACTTAGGCGAGTGCCTGACTGCAGCTAAGTCTCTAGGTGGGAGAACTTAGGCGAGTACTGGACTGCAGCTAAGCCCCCGAGTGGGAGGATTGCTCTCCACTCGGTAGGATTTTTCAAACTTAGGCGAGTGCCTGATTGCAGCTAAGTCTCTGAGTGGGAGAACTTAGGCGAGTACTGGACTGCAGCTAAGCCCCCGAGTGGGAGGATTGCTCTCCACTCAGTAGGATTTTTTCAAACTTAGGTGAGTGCCTGACTGCAGCTAAGTCTCTAAGTGGGAGAACTTAGGCGAGTGCTGGACTGCAATCAAGCCCCCGAGTGGGAGGATTGCTCTCCACTCAGTAGGATTTTTTCAAACTTAGGCGAGTGCCTGACTGCAGCTAAGTCTCTAAGTGGGAGAACTTAGGCGAGTGCTGGACTGCAGCTAAGCCCCCGAGTGGGAGGATTGCTCTCCACTCGGTAGGATTTTTTCAAACTTAGGCGAGTGCCTGACTGCAGCTAAGTCTCTAAGTGGGAGAACTTAGGCGAGTACTGGACTGCAGCTAAGCCCCCGAGTGGGAGGATTGCTCTCCACTCGGTAGGATTTTTTTCAAACTTAGGCGAGTGCCTGACTGCAGCTAAGTCTCTAAGTGGGAGAACTTAGGCGAGTGTTGGACTGCAGCTAAGCCCCCGAGTGGGAGGATTGCTATCCACTCGGTAGGATTTTGTCAAACTTAGGCGAAACGGATTCGCAGCTAAGCCCCCGAGTGGGAGGCTGGCTCGCCACTCGGTAGGATTTTTTTCAAACTTAGGCGAAACGGATTCGCAGCTAAGCCCCCCGAGTGGGAGGCTGGCTCGCCACTCGGTAGGAAATTGTTTTTACAAACTTAGGCGAAGTGGATTCGCGGCTAAGCCACCCACTGGGGGATTTCTTACGCAAACAAAAAACAATAATAATCACTGGGAAAATTATAACGCTCTTGTCTTTGATAAATAAACTACAGGATTTTTTCTTATTACATCTCATCCGAGTGAGAATTTAGGTATAAAAGGGGCGGAGTAGCTCCGCATTCCAGGCTCGTGGCTCATCGATCTGGCGATCGACATTGTAAAGATGATACGCTCCATTGTGGAGGACTTTGGCGACGATGAAGGGGCCTTCCCAAGTAGGAGCGAGCTTGTGTGGTTTCTGTTGATCCACTCGGAGGACCAAATCTCCTTCTTGGAAGGCTCGACTCTTCACATTTCTGGCATGGAACCGACGTAAGTCTTGCTGATAAATGGTCGATGGATCATAGCCATTTCTCTTTCTTCTTCCAGGAGGTCGACTGTGTCTTGCCGGGCTTGTTCTGCTTCATCTTCGGTGTAAAGCTCGACTCGGGGTGCATTGTGAAGTAGATCACTCGGCAGGACTGCTTCCGCTCCGTAAACCAGAAAGAACGGGGTTCTTCCAGTCGACCTATTCGGGTGGTCCTCAATCCCCACAGAACTGACGGAAGCTCGTCGACCCATGCACCTGCTGCGTGCTTGAGATCACGCATCAGCCGAGGTTTTAGTCCTTTGAGAATCAGACCATTTGCCCTTTCTGCTTGCCCATTCAACTGGGGGGTGGGCGACCGATGCGTAGTCGACTCGTGTGCCTTGAGAGGCGCAAAAAGCTCCGAACTTGTCTGAATCAAAGTTTGACCCATTGTCAGTGATGATGCTATGCGGGACCCCATATCTGAATGTTAACTCCCTGACGAAACTGATGGCAGTGCAAGCATCAAGATTCTTGATAGGCTTGGCTTCAATCCATTTGGTAAACTTGTCGACTGCCACAAGCACATGTGTGAAACCGCTCTTGCCTGTTCTCAATGGACCAACCATATCCAACCCCCAAACAGCGAAGGGCCAGACGAGTGGAATGGTCTTCAGGGCTGATGCGGGTTTGTGCGACATGTTGGAGTAGAACTGGCACCCTTCACACTTGTCGACTATCTCTTTTGCCATTTCATTTGCTCTTGGCCAGTAAAAACCCGCTCGGTATGCTTTAGCCACAATGGTCCGAGAGGACGCATGGTGATCACAGGTCCCCGAGTGGATCTCATCAAGGATTATCTGACCTTCTTCTGGTGTTATACACTTCTGACCGACTCCAGTCGCGCTTTCTCTATACAACTGTCCCTTTATGACTGTGAAGGCCTTGGATCGATGGACAATCTGTCGAGCCTCTTCCTCGTCATCCGGGAGTTCCTTCCTCAGGATATACGCGATGTACGGTATCGTCCAGTCGGGGGTGATTGCCAAGACTTCCATGATTAGGTCGACCACCGCTGGAATTTCGACTCCAGTCGGATCCGTGGCACTCTTTGGCTGCGGGACTTCATCTGTAAAAGGATCTTCTTGGACTGACGGCGAGTGGATGTGTTCCAAAAACACATTGCCGGGGATGGCTTCTCTCTTGGAGCCTATCTTTGCCAAATCATCAGCTGCTTGATTTTTCAGTCGGGGGATGTGATGAAGCTCTAACCCCTCGAATTTCTTCTCTAACTTTCTTACTGCATTACAATAACCGGTCATAGCTGGACTTCTGACGTCCCACTCCTTCATCACCTGATTAACCACCAAATCTGAGTCGCCATAGACCATGAGGCGACGGACGTCGAGTGAAATGGCCATGCGCAACCCATACAAAAGTGCTTCATATTCTGCTTCATTATTGGAGGAATCGAAGTGAATCTGGAGAACATATCTGAGCTTATCTCCTCGGGGGGAAACCAATACTACCCCAGCACCGGAACCATTCAGCATCTTAGATCCATCGAAGAACATGGTCCAGTGCTCCGAGTGAACTTGAGTCGGAAGTTGCTGTTCAATCCACTCGGCGACGAAATCTGCAATTGCTTGGGACTTGATAGCTTTCTTTGCCTCAAACTTGATATCTAGGGGAAGGAGTTCAATCGCCCATTTGGCCACTCGACCAGTTGCATCTCTGTTGTGCAAGATCTCTGACAACGGAGCGTCGCTGACGACTGTAATGGAATGATCAGAGAAGTAGTGGACAACTTTCTTTGTAGTCATGTAAATCCCATATACGAGCTTCTGATAATGAGGGTATCTTTGCTTCGATGGGGTCAAGACTTCAGAAATATAATATACTGGGCGCTGAACTTTGAAGGCATTTCCTTCTTCTTCCCGCTCGACCGTAAGTACTGTACTGACAACTTGTCCTGTGGCTGCAATGTAAAGCAGTAAAGGCTCCTTGCTGATTGGGGCAGCAAGCACCGGCTGGGTGGAGAGCAGAGCTTTGAGCTCTGCAAATGCTACATCTGCTTCCGGAGTCCACTCGAACTTGTCAGACTTCTTCATCAGTCGGTAAAGAGGCAATGCCTTTTCACCGAGACAAGAGATGAATCGACTCAAAGCGGCCAAGCAACCTGTAAGCTTGTGGACGTCATGCACACGCACAGGACGCTTCATCCAGAGTATAGTACCAATTTTTTCAGGATTGGCGTCGATTCCCCATTTGGAAACGAGAAAACCGAGTAGCTTTCCGCCTGGAACTCCGAATGTGCACTTTGATGGATTGAGCTTGATATCATACCTCCTGAGGTTGGCAAAGGTTTCAGCAAGGTCAGTCAGCAGGTTGGAACCCTTCCGTGACTTAACCACAATATCATCCATGTATGCCTCCACATTCCGAGTGATTTGGGTGAGTAAACACTTCTGAATCATCCTCATGAACGTGGCTCCGGCATTCTTGAGGCTGAATGGCATGGTAACATAGCAGAAGCACCCGAATGGGGTGATGAAAGCTGTTTTGATCTCATCAGGTCCATACAGACGGATCTGATGGTACCCGGAATAGGCGTCTAGAAAAGACAGTCGCTCACATCCCGCAGTTGAGTCGACTATCTGGTCGATGCGGGGGAGAGGAAAATGATCTTTCGGGCAGGCCCGATTGATATGTTTAAAGTCAATGCACATGCGAAGTGACTTGTCCTTCTTGGGAACCATGACAACATTGGCGAGCCACTCGGAGTGGTAGATTTCTCGGATAAACTCCGCCGCTAAAAGCCGAGCTACCTCTTCGCCAATAGCCTTTCTCTTCTAGACGGCGGACCGTCGGAGATGTTCCTTGACAGGTTTTACTTTTGAGTCGACTCTTAGGCGGTGCTCAGCCAGCTCCCTGGGAACACCCGGCATGTCAGAGGGCTTCCATGCGAAGATGTCCCAGTTCTCACGGAGGAACTGGATGAGCGCTTCTTCCTATTTGGAGTCGAGCGTCGTTGAGACGTGAGTCGGAGCAGCATTGGGATCGGTCGGGTGAATCTGAACTGGCTTCGTTTCACCGGACGACTGAAAAGCTGATTCTGAAGCAGGCTTCTTGGCTCGTAGTAACTCACTTGGATCAGCAGTCTTCTGGTACTCTTGCAGCTCGACCACTGCCATCTGGGCATCAGCAATCTTTGAGCCTTTCTGAAAACACTCTTCTGCTTTCTTCCGATTGCCTGTAATGGTGATCACACCTTTGGGACCAGGCATCTTCAATTTGAGATACACATAACACGGTCGGGCCATGAAGCGTGCATAAGCCGGCCTGCCCAAAATAGCATGATAGGCACTCTGGAAGTCTACAACTTCAAATGTCAACTTCTCTTTCCGGTAATTCTTGGAATCACCAAAAACCACATCAAGGGCAATCTGGCCGAGTGATTCAGCCTTCTTCCCAGGAATGACTCCATGAAAACTCATGTTGCTGGCGCTGAGTCTGGACATCGGAATGCCCATCCCTTTCAATGTCTCTGCATACAATATGTTCAAACCACTGCCACCATCCATTAGGACTTTGGTCAGTCGAGTGCCTTCAACCACTGGGTCGACCACCAGAGCTTGCCTCCCAGGGGTGGCAATATGCGTTGGGTGATCGGACTGGTCGAACGTGATGGCACTCTGGGACCATTTCAGATAACTTGGTGTTGCCGGAGCAACCATATTCACCTCTCGATTGATGACTTTCAGTCGACTTTTGCTCTCAACATCAGCAAAAATCACCAAGGTGGAATTGACTTGAGGGTATCCGTCGTCACTGTCCTCTTTGTCCTCGACTTTGTCTGACTCCTTTTCCTTACCCTTGGGTTGCTTACCCTGGAACTGTTGGATCAAGAGTCGACACTTCCGAGTGGTATGTTTCGGGTAAATGAAATTACCCTCTTCATCTTTCTTCGTGTGGACGAGACATGGCAAGTCCAACACATCATTTCCGTCCTGGTCTTTAACCTTTTTGGGGTTCCAACGCCCTTTAGGTTTCCCTTTAAACTTTGCCTGAGTTACGGCCAATTCTTCCCCGGGAGCAGCTGGCTCGGCTTTCCGCTTCTGTTTCCGATTGGAATTCCCTCCGGTTTCTTGGGCGACTGACTTCAGCTTGCCGCTCCGGAGTCGATCCTCATCTTCACCATTAGCGTACTTGGTGGCAATCTCCATCATCCGATTCAGGGACATCTCTCTGGTTCGACCGAATTTCAAGCTCAGTTCTCTGTACTTGACGCCCTCCTTGAAAGCACAAACCGCTTGGTGGTCAGACACATTCTCCACCGAGTGATGTAACGTGATCCACCTCTGGATGTAATCCCTCAAAGTTTCATTTGGTTTCTGTACACAAGACCGCAGTTCTGTCAGCCCTGCCGGTCGCTTGCACGTGCCTTCGAATGTGGTGACGAACACTCGAGAGAGATCCTCCCAAGTGTAAATGCTGCTAGGCACCAACTGGTTCAGCCACGCTCTGGCCGAGCCCTCTAACATGAGAGGCAGGTGCTTCATGGCCACTTCATCATTGCCGCCGCCGATCTGGACGGCCACTCGGTAATCTTCAAGCCAAGTATCGGGCTTGGACTCGCCAGTGAACTTACTGACTCCGGTCGCCAACCTGAAGTTGGGAGGAATCAGAGCGGCCCTGATGGCTCGACTAAAGCACTCTGGCCCCGATACATGCACTCTGCTGTTGGTAGGGGCATCTCTGTCGTGACCTTCTCGGTGAGCCCTGTTCCGGTCGACCAAACCTTGGACGAGAATGGATCTCGCGTCAAAGCCTGGCCCTCTGGGGTCGACTGAAACCCTTCGCCCACCACTATGAGTGCGCCTGTCATCCTGCTGGCGAGGCACATATGACCCGCTCCTTGGGGGAGGCGTGGGCACTCGACGCCGACCGTCACGACCGACTCGGTGTTCATACTGTTCATGGTCCCCATACTGGTCACGCCGGTCCCCACGTCCCTCACGCTTCGGGGGTGATCTCGGGCTGTGAGCCGACTGGACTGTGTCCGCGGCAACGGATCTGCTGTGAATCTTGTTCCGCGACTGAGAAACAGCGGAATTCTGATCTCCTGCTGCCCGGAGCAACGCTCTGATCTGCAGCAAGCCTCTGCCAGCCTCCGACTGGGAAGGCTGAATCGACTCCGCTATGCGGGCTGCAGCTGCTAAATTCTGGATCAGAGTTCGATATACCTGCGGGGGCGGGAAAAGCTGACATCGACTGGATTCGGGAACCCGTTATCGCGCCCGCTCGTCGAGTGCTCGCTGGAGGTTTTCCAGTCGAGCACGCTCGGCCAAATTTGCCAGGCGCGCGTCCTCCAAGGCACGAGCCTCGGGGGTTTCTCCAATGATAGGAGTGTGCAGTGCATCCATGTTCCGGCGGCAAAGTTCTTCCCTCTACAGCGATGTGAGAAGCTCGGGAAGATATTCCTCATGGGGACGCGACGGGTCGCCTCCGCCCGTGCCTCCGTCGGTGCGGGGAAAACCGGGAGGACTGGGTGGTCCATCGGCCATCAGAACCTCCGCCGCCGAATCACTGCTGCCGCACTCGGATGCGGTCTCTGTGGAGCCAGTCGACAGATCGAACAGGCCGTAGAGGGATTCGTCGGGCTCGATCGCCGCGACTTGAGGGATGGCCGACTGATGGGCCACCGCGTGTCTCATCCACCGCTGAAGTCTCGACCGACCGGAGCGCTTGCGCCGGTGGGAAACGGGGAAGGAGGACATCACAGGAGCTGACCGGTAAGGGGTCGACGGTTGCCGCAGGAGAACGCCACAGACGCACGCGCGAAAGTGCGTTGCCCACGGACAGGGAGTGCGTCCACGTCGAGCGGAGCCTCCTGAAGCCAGGCGGAGTCGTCGGCGATGAACGTGAGCGCGCCGAGACGGATCTCGCGGCCCTCCACCAAAACTCCGTCGAAAACCATGATGATTCGGGTCGGAAAAGATCGCAACTCCTCCAACAAAACGCTAAAACACCGGCCCCACGGTGGGCGCCAACTGTCGTGGTTCTAAGCCTGACAGTGATGTAGGGGGGTACGTATGGAGAGGCAGGATCTTAGCTGTGGAGAAGTTGTAAGCACGCAAGGTTTACGAGTTCAGGCCCTTCTCGGAGGAAGTAATAGCCCTGCGTCTCGGAGCCCGGAGGCGGTCGACTGGATTATGCGTGTATGAGTTACAGAGGTGCGAACCCTTGTCTCGGAGGGGGGTGGCTTATATAGAGTGCGCCAGGCCCCCGACCAGCCCACGTTACCAAGGGTTCAATGTTCATTAAGGCGAGGCGTTACTGGTAACGCTAGTAATAAAGTGCTATGATGACCATAAAAAGCTATTTAATGACCGACCGTTAGCGTGCGGAGTGACTTTAGGTCTCCTGGCCGTCGAGTGGTTGGATGTTGGTCGAGTGATTGCTTCTTGGTCGAGTGTCTTCGAGTCTGTCGAGTGGAACACCTTCAAGTCGATTAAAAGGTGATTTCTTCTAGAGATGTCCTCGGGTAGGGTAGGTAGGACAGGTCCATGCCCCTACCCTGGGTACATAGCTTCATCACCACCCAATGGCGACATGGGCCCGTAAGACACACAACCATGTTAGTAAAAGTTTTTCAGTGACTAGACTCAACTTTGGCCAAGGAGTTGGAAAGGGGCTACCTACAGGCAGTCAGCTCTGATACCAACTTGTGATGCCCCTGATTCAATCGTATACTAATCATACACGCAAATGTGTACGATCAAGATCAGAGACTCACGGGAAGATATCACAACACAACTCTAGACACAAATTAAAATAATACAAGCCTTATATTACAAGCCAGGGGCCTCGAGGGCTCGAATACATCAGCTCGAATACACAAGAGTCAACGGAAGCAACAATATCTGAGCACAGACATAAGTTTAACAAGTTTTCCTTAAGAAGGCTAGCACAAAAGCAACAACGATCGAAAAGGCAAGGCCTCCTGCCTGGGAGCCTCCTAACTACTCCTAGTCGTCGGTGGCCTCCACGTAGTAGTAGGCACCCTCGGTGTAGCAGTAGTCGTCGTCGAAGGTGGTGTTTGGATCCCGGGCTCCACATTCTGGTTGCAGCATCTGAGAAGAATGGAAAGAGGTGGAAAAAGGGGAGCAAAGCAACCATGAGTACTCATCCAAAGTACTCGCAGGCAAGGATCTACACTACATATGCATCGGGATTAATGAAATGGGTAGTATCTATGTACTAAACTGCAGAATGCCAGAAGAGGTGGGGAAAGCCTAGCCTATCGAAGACTAGCATCTTCAAGCAGCTTCAAGCATCTTGCAGCATCAGAAGAGATAAGAGTAGCATAAAGTAAAGTAGTAGTAGTGTCATCAACCTCGCCAAGAGATCCTCCCTCGACTCCCAGCGAGAAAGCAATCCCAGAGCCATACTGTCCATTTCTCATCTCTGTTTGCAAGTAGCGGGGCGGCACAGGCCACAGTGGCTAGCGACGGGCGCACTGCTGCGGGATAGAGGCGGGGCGTTGTGAGCGGAGGCGAGCAGTGGGCAGATCAAGCGGGCACGAGACATGCCACGGGCACGAGGAGCCGAGCTCCCTTTCATGGCGGTCAACGTGTGGGGTGGCCAAACGTCGATGAGTTTGAGGGGAAAGAAAAGGAGAACGGAGAGAAGAGCTCACATCGAGCCTGTAGGTGAGCAAAGCGGGCTCGGGGGAGGCCTGGAGCAGACAGGGCGGCGGCGGCGATCTCCGATGGCCGATGGTGGAAGAAGGGCCTGATGTGGACGATGCAGGGGCGCCGGACTCGATCCGCAGCTCGGAGTCAACGAAAGCTGACCAGCGGGAGCTCCTGGACCACCAGGCATCGCTCGGGGTGACGCCGGAGCGCGGCAAATGGCAAGCGGCGGCGACGGTCGTGCTCGGCCATGCTGGATCTGGAGAGCGAGGGGGAGAGCGAGGCCAGGGGAAGAGTGGAGTGGGGCGAGGTGAGGGGAAAATGCATCCGAGGCGTCGCCCTTATCCCCTCGGAGCGGCGCCGGCGAGCAGGTCGGACCGGGACGGCTCGGGCGGGCGCCCGGTCGGCTGTACAGGAGAGGGAGGCGACCGGTCGGGGGGAGTGGGCTGGCTCGGGTGGGCTGGGGCGCGGGGGCCCAAGGGCGGTGGCCCTTCTCTCTCTTTTTAACAGTTTTCTCTTCTTTTAAAATTTCTGTTTTCCAAAACTTTTCAAAACCAAAACAGTTTTATAAATTATAAAACTTACACCTAAAATATCATCATGTTTTAGGCTACTACCACAATTAGTTTAGCACTTAAATAAAACAGGTTAGCATTTTTACAAATTAAAAAGCATTTAAACAAATGTTATAAACACTGTTTTAGCTAGTTTAGTGCACTTAAACACTTTGCAAAAAATGTTGGTTCACCACCAATATTAGTTGTGGATTATTTGGCATAAGATGAACATTTTAGATTTCATGTCTGAAAAATATGAATTTTTTGACTTCAGATTGAATTTGAATTTGAATTGTGATTTGGATCAAGTGAAGATTAGCAACAGTAACATGATGACATGTCACCATTAACAGAAGATTACTTTAGTATGACACTGGGGGTGTTACATCGGCCCACCTTCATGGCCCAACCCCCCACCATCCTCTTCTCCCACCTCCGATGGCCCACCGACACGGCCCACCGAAGGGAACTCCTCCTCGGTGAACACCGACGGTGCTCGCCCCGGCCGCCACCCACCGGATGAGCTCCCCCAACGGCCCCAGGTGTCTCCTTGGCGGCCCCGGCCCTCGTCGCACACCCACCTCCACCGATGCGCACAGACCCCCCTCCCCCCGCAGCCGCGGAATCGGCCCCAGACGCCCCTTGCCGGTCGATCCACCCTGCGCTGCCCAACCCGGAGCCAGCTGGACGTGCAGCTCTTCCTCCGACGCACCTGCACCCATCCCAGGTCTTTTCTCGTCCCATCTGCCGTAACCATTCTCCCCGCCAAGCTTCTCCACGGTGAGGCGAGCCCCAGCTCCCGCTCAGATCCACCACCGTCCCCCGTATCCACTCCGTCCCCCGCTTCAACGAGCGCGCCCGGCTCCTCCTCGGCGCTCGCCCCACCCTTACCAGGGCCGGAGCAGTAGCATCCAAGGTCCTGGGCCCCTCCCTCGCCCTCTGATGTGGAGCGAACCTTGAGACGAGGGTCGATCCCTTGTTGGCCCGATCTTTCACGGCACAAACCTCCATCGCAGCTAGTAATGGTAGCAGGTTTACGAAGATGCTCGCAAATCCCGCGGAAACAACACACCAACCCCTCGAACCAAAGGAATAACGTGGACGAACCATATATGCTCAACTTGTAATCCCCTACGTGTCGCGTCGCAGGAACTCACACGCCAGTAGAGATTTTGGACAAGAATTCTCTAAACTCGATAATGGCCGTTGGCCGGAACACACACGGTGTCTAATTCATCTCAAAATAATTCATCTCAAAATAACCTGCTGTTACATGACGTATGGACTTGCCTTATATTGTAGCCGAACACCCTAAACTAACTTGGAAATCAAGCAATGGAAATAAACTAATCTGGACTCAATATAATTGATATTGCCTTTTACATCTTGATGTCTATCTAAACTACCAGAAAAACGTAAATCATAAATATGATGGATTCTGAACAAACGGTGCGTGAGACACCTTTTTCTTTGTAGTCTTGCTCCTTCTGGTGGGCCCCAGCCTAACCCACATAAGCAAAGGAAATCCCATGATCTGATCAGCCCGATTACATCATTAATATTTTCCTTACGAGGTAAGAACAGAAATAGAAAATCAATATTCACTACCACGTCTTTAAACCAGCCCGGACGCTGTATATCCTGCTTATCTTTTTTGTTTTCTGGTTCAAACGTACTAGTGTACAGGTCGCCTCCTACATGCACGCACATGCACCTCTCCCTAGACCATGCATGCATGTTAAACACCCCCTCTTTCTTATGTGAGTGCATCTCCATGAAGGACGTGGTATGCATGTACGTACCTTCAACTAGAGCATCCTTTTCTTCCATCTTTCCCTGATGCATGGCAATAACGAATATATTTTCTTGAGCAGTAGCAACAATGGTAATATCAGAGAGACTCGTGGCCGTATCACCCTCCCCGTTCGATCCTCCACATCGTTCTCCTCTGCCTCCTCCTCGAGGAGCCAGAAACGGTCACCCTGCTGCTTCCGCCTCTCCATCCTCCCCGGCGGTCCGGCTAGGTCCGGCACCCCCAATCCGCACCCCGGTAGATCCGGCGCCGGGAGCTCCCCTCCAATGGCAACTGACGCTGCCGGCACGAGGGGGGGCGCGTCACAAGAGCTCACCACTCTAACAGTTATATTCCTCTCCTTCACTCGGTAGTTGCTTATGTGCCTTGATAGGAATGAGCGTATGCTATGTTTACGTATATGGTAAGCAATTCAAACAATCAAAAAGAGTGTATGTGAGTATGTAACGAGGTTCTGTTAAAAAGAACTGCCGCGAAGGTTGGCTAAAAAAGCACGTCGGGAAGCTTCCTGGTCAATTGTCAATGTCTGCGTCGCAAAAGTTTCCGGTCCCACATATACCTCGCTTCGGCGCTTCGCTACGCACCTGTCTATTCCCCAACAACTGGACTCCAACCTCCTCCTCGCACCCTCCTCGTCCCGTCGAATCCATCGAGGCGAGGGAAAAAAAGAGGAGAGGTTAGGGTTCCGAATGGACTATCCTGGAAGGTTCTAGAAGCGTACGCTCGTTGGGAGGGCTCCGGGCGGTGCGCTGCAGTGGTTGATGGAGGAGGAGAAGGCCAGGGGGTTGTCCTCGGCGGCCTCGCCGCTGATCCCGCCGACATCCTCGGAGATCGACCTCGAGGCCGGTGCCGGGGACCAGCTCCAGTGCCGGATCTGCCTCGAGACCGACGGTACGTACGGCTGGATCCGTCCTGCGCGAGCTGTTCCCGCCGCTGCCCGCCGTTATCCTTGGCCGTGTTTTCTTTGTTTTGCCAGGGGTTGACTGCTTCTCTCGGTGTAGGGAGAGACTTCATCGCGCCCTGCAAGTGCAAGGGGACATCCAAGTACGTGCACCGCGACTGCCTCGACCACTGGAGAGCGGTCAAGGTAGGCGCTCTCATTCCGCTGATGCCCTGGTGCTATCCGGGAGCTCCGAAGCGATGTGATTGTGTGATGGATCCACCCAGGGTTACAAATGTGGTTTCTTAGCTTAATTATGACAATGTGTGGAAGCTATACCCTGGTATGTGCTTATAGATAGAGTTGTAGCCATTTAGGAATGACTGCCTTGCATTGTACTAATAATCAATCAATTCATTCATGGATCACATAGAGTTACAGACAACTAGAATACATATGGTAAGTTCACCAAGTTTCGCCTTCAACATGTAGGCCTATTAGCTCTTGACCTGCTGTTGGAGTCAATCCTGCCCGTGTCTTTCTTCTATTTTGTTGATTAGAGTTTTGTGTGACAAGTGACAACCCTGTTTTTCGTGTTTAAGTTATGCCATTTACGAGTGTGATTGTAGAGACTAGAGAGCAACTCCAGATTGCTTTTGGGGAAATTGAACAGTCAGGACATTCATGTATGTCCACAGTCTAAACGGAAGAATTTTTTTATAGAAGTTTTACAACAACAATGAATCATATGGATGAACACTATGCAACTGCATTCTGTTGTAATTAGGAATTCAGTAACTAAAAAATATATAAAAAACTTGCACTATCAGGTAGATCCATGATTGACATGATATTGCCATTGTTGGCCCAAAGAGACATGCTTCTGAAAATGCATTAATCAAGGTTTGTATTACTAGTAAATACCACCTATAAGTATTCCATTGTCATTTAACAAATTTGCTATATGGACCTTTGGCACAGTTTCAGGTCAAAACAAAAAGTTTTGTATTGCATGAACATTCTGAATATACTGATCCTCTCTCTGTACCTTGAAATTTTGATTTAAGATGCAGTAGTAGGTCAGATCTTTCCTTGGCCGACAATGCACTCTTATGGAATTTTGTAATATGGTTCCAGTTTATCAGGCAGATGTTCCTAGGTCCAATTTTGGTATTTAGTATTGGAAACTCTACTTTCTGTTAGGATGTTGGGATGTCTACATCAAAATGAAGTTGTGCTGTTTGGTAAGGCTATATGGAGGTTGTTGGCTTGGATATGACATAAACCATGCTCTTCTAAGGATGGATCCAATAGTTTAGAGTAGAAATGATGTATGATACCATTAGTCCAAATATCGGCCAGTTAATCGGCATCTTGATCAGTTAATCACTACTTGGTGGGTCACGAAATAGCTGATTTATCAGTCGATTAACTGGAAAAATCGCCCATTTATCCCTACTCACCACCTGACTGATATGGTACCAGTTACCGATATCCTGAACATTGTGATACACATTTTCTCTTTCAATTGTTGGGAATATGAATTCTATTTGTTCAACAAAAAGTTAAATATATAACTTCTTCCTGTTGCATATGCAAAAGCATTCAGTCATCTGTCTCTTTGCATTTTGTTGTCAACTCGTCTAAGCTATTTGTAGCTTGCCTTTCTAATGAAAATGTGTCTTTCTTGTGAGATACTAACAGTGCTTGATGCTTTGTCACATACAGGAGGGATTTGCATTTTCTCATTGCACCACCTGCAAGGCTCCTTATTACTTGAGGGTTCATGTCCACACTGACAGGAAATGGCGAACGCTAAAGTTTCGTTTCTTTGTTACTAGAGATATATTATTCATCTTTGCTCTAGTCCAATTTGTAAGTCTTTGATATTTGTGTCACTATTCTTTGTCTAATGATGTATTGAGTGATAAACAGTATTTCTCACTCCTTTGTTCAGGTTATCTCTGCATTGGCTTATTTGGTACATTTTATTGATGGGTACCAGCAATATTGGCTGAGGACGGCCTGGGGTTTCGATAATGAAGTTACTTTTTATTATATATGTGGTAAACAACTTAATCATTTGCACATTTTGTTATTACTTGTACCTGTTTTGCATGATTGTTTGACAATGAATTTATATGTCATGCCCTTGTCTGAATGCGTGGGGTGGAGTTCAATCCTTGCCCACACAAGTCCCTGTTCATCCTTAGGACTCAAGTGCACGGGAGCTGTACGGTTTACAAAGTGAAATATACAATTAGATTCTATCTGGCCAATCTCTGTTATAAGTATAAGAGTTTATCAGTGTGCAAAAGAAAACATGAGTGGGGAAATGTATTTTGCTAACTGTATACAGTACAAAGTAGATGAAAGATGTATGTTGAATAGGAAAGACCTATCAGCTGTCTTTACCTTTTACATGCATGTCAATGATTGAAGTTGCTCTTTCGTTCCTACCAGACCTATTCATTAGTTTGTTATATTTATGCTGTGATGGACTAATACTAGGGTATCGTGTTATGATCTACACTATGTGGCGTGCACTATGTAGTCCCTAAATATATATGGAGGCTACGTTGCTGAGATATATGATGCACTTATGTTGCCCATTCGATTTGAATTCTGAACTGAGTTGAGCATCTCATTCTTTTTACAGGAGCTTTGTTGTTTTTTGCTTTACTCGGGTTATCAGGATGCTTCATAACGTGTTATGACCGAAGAGTACGGAGTGACTTGGCTCAGCCTTGTCGAGAACTGTGCCTCTGTTGCTGCCAGCCAGGGTATGTTTCGATTAATTCAATGACTATATTATACGTATTTGTTAAGCCGTTAATGCTGCATGCTTGGTCATCTGTATGTTGTACGCTCACCTTCCTATTTCATTTCAGGATGTGTGCAGATTGCCATCTTCCTGGCACACTTTGCATGTGGACTGACTGCACCACATGCTTTGAAGGCTGTGCAACTACAGCCGGGGAGTGTGGTGGTTGCTTGGGAGGTGCAGGGGAAGCAGGGTTACCATTGCTCCTCATCATGGGAGTAATCGTGCTCGGGCTCTTCACGGTTGTCGGCATCTTCTATAGCGTTCTGGTGGCAACTATGGTAGGGCAGAGGATCTGGCAAAGACACTACCACATCCTTGCGAAACGAATGCTAACAAAGGCGAGCACTGCTATCCCTGAGTTGATCAATCATGGTTTTTCCTCCTCTTTATAACCCCAATTTGGTGTTCTCCAGGAGTACGTTGTGGAAGATGTTGACGGTGAACGTGCAGATTGGTCTCCGCCGCCACTCCCTGCAGAGCACGTCCAGCAGCTCAAATCCCTGGGACTCCTATAGCCCATGACATGGAGCTGATGGCTGTTGATGATGACCTTAAGTTGAGGACCAGCACCACGCACTGCCCCAGCTGTACAGGAAGCACATACTAAGCCGATGGCAGGGCATCTCTTGTATCCGCAATTTGCGCAGCCCAACATGGTGCGATATCATCGTTCCTTTTTGTACATTGTAACAGGGAAACTTACCACGCCTTGATTTTTATACAAATGAGTCAACTCGTGCCCGTCTTGTGCCAAGTTACTGCTTTTCGTTCTTTCACTGGTCTCGTGCACAAACAGATGCGGCAGTTCCAAGGGCATCATAGGAGCAAGTATAATAAGGTGATGTAGTGCTATATTTTGCTGCCATCGTTGTTGTCAAAGACAATGCGTGTGTCGAAAAGTGCCTGCAGCTCCCGGTCTCCATTGCTCTTGGTTTGAAAATTTTGAAAAACACAGTTTTCTTGCTAAAAAAATCCTAAATCAAATACGTGGATACATATACACATTCCTAAGGCCTGGTAAAAAGCTGAAAAAGAAATACTTTGTATTTTAAGAAATATAAAAAAGAGAAATTTCAGACATAAATGAGATCCATTTTCTCCTATATACTATCAGATTTTTTTTCCTATAGCTCAAAACAAAGCGAGATTTCTACCAAAACTTGCCACGAGTATTTAAAATGTGTATATGTATCCCTGGAAAAAAATTCAGATTTTTTTGAAACTTCAAAAACACAAATTTTAAAATGTTAAATATAGGGAGCAGTGGAGCTCGGGCGCTGCACTCCCTTTGCCAATGACACTGCCGCCTTGCGCGCATCATTGCCGCATGCACCCTCGGCGGACAGAGATCCAGTGACTGGCGGCCAGCCAGCCATTGGACGAAGGATGGGCAGACCAGGTTAATTACTGTAGCGTAAACACTGTAGTTGGCACTGTACACAAGCACTGTAGACGACCTCCTGTAGACGGGATCATTAGGCCAATTCCACCGCGCGACCCTATTTTGTTCGGGTGCGTCTGTTTAGGGTAAAACGGACGAATAGCATGGCCCAACGCGTGGCCTCAAACGGACAAATGTCCGGATTCCGTCCGTTTTCGACCCATCTTCGGTCCAAACTTGCACTCGGGTTGGGGTGAAACGGATGCGCGCGGACGGTCTCGACGCACGCCCTTGTAACCCCCCGTGGCCCGCCTGTCGGGGACACTAGCAGTCCCTCCGCTCCCAACACTTCCACCCTCTCTCCTCGCCCCGCCCCGCTGCCGGCGCCGCCGCTATTCTCCGGCCGCCTCCTCACCGCGCAGCCCCCCGGCCGTCCATACCAAACCACGTCTCGACATGGCCGCCACCACGCCCGCGCTTTCGCCGTAGTTTTGGCCGTCGATCGGAGGAGGTTTGGCCGTCGTCGTCTTTGCCGGTGGCAGAGGGGACACGACTGCCGGCGACGTACCACGGCGGCCGCGGCAGATTTCGACGAGAGCTCCAGAGCGGCCAGTAGCCGGCCGGCAACCACCCCTGCTGCGTTGAGGTGATCATCGCGGCCTCTTCGCCACCACGACCGTAAGGTGTTCGACATTTTGCCAACAAAGGTATGGACAGTGGAGATGAGTTTTTCTTCCATCACTTTCTTTGTTCATCGGACGATTCGTCGTCGGATGATGACGATCTTGTGGTGGCTGCACTGGTCGTTCACGACCATATTCAACGGCAGCTTCCTCGGTACAGGGGGTCAGTCCCTGGCCGTGCTCCCAACGTGAACCGCAACAGGGAGAGAGGCCACGCACTGCTCTATGCCGATTACTTTTCCAACACCCCACTCTTTAAGCCGGATAAATTCCGTCGCCGTTTTCGAATGGCAAGGCATGTGTTCAATCGTATCTGAGAGGGAGTGGTTGCTCATGACCCATACTTCGAGTGCAAGACGGATGTCCTTGGCAAGCTTGGATTCTCCTCTTACCAGAAATGCACCGCGGCCATCCGCATGCTTGGATATGGAATTCCAGGCGATCTGGTGGATGAGTATGTGCGTATGAGTGAGACAACATGTCTGATGTTAATGTACAAGTTTTGCCAGGCTGTGATCGAGGTGTTTGGTCCAGAGTACTTGAGGCAGCCAACTGCAGCTGATACAGAGAGATTGTTGGCGACCAACGCAGCTAGAGGCTTTCCAGGCATGCTTGGCAGCATAGATTGTATGCACTGGGAATGGAAAAACTGTCCATTTGCTTGGCAGGGCCAGTACAAGGGGCATGTCAACGCGTGCACTGTCATATTAGAATGTAACATCCCAAATTTTCAATTTGGAATGTTATACATAGATCATCCATGCATATCATATTTTATTGCATTTCGTTTTGCGATCCTCGAAATCCTAAGCAACTCAAGGACCCTCGGAGAGGGTTGAGGATTTCGCAGTTTTCATATTTGAGTTTTATCAAATACTGAAACGAAGATTTTTGGTTTTAATTATTTTTCTCTCCGAAAATATTTCAGATTAAAATACATGAGAGGAGATAATATGACTTCTCCAAAATAAATGAAATATTGGAGGAAAAAGATTAAAATCAAATATTTGATTTTTATCCGGAGTTTATTGCTATTTTATTCAAATTAGAAAAATTGCACGTTTTTACAAAGTTGCATTTTAGGGCCAAGAAAATGTTCATCTTGTTCTAAATATTTTATTTAGACGGTGAAAATTTGTGTTGGCATTTTTAGAATTTTATTTTATTTTCTAGGATTTTTTTAGTTTCGGCGGAATTATTAAAAAAAAGTTTTAGCGCCCGAATGGGCCGAAGCCCAGCCGAGCCGGCCTGCTCCCCCGCGCCGTCGTCTCCCTCCAGGAGACCGACGCCGCTGCAGCCTCGGACCAGGAGTCCGGTTGGGACTCCTCCTCCCCGCCGCCTTGCCCCTCCTCCAAGCCGCAACCCCCCCTCCTTAAATACCCCCAACCCCGCCGCCGCCGCTTTTGTTGTGCCTCGCCGCCGCCGCTGCAGCGCCGTCGCCGCCGCCCGTCGCCGCACCGCCGCCGCCGTCGCCCCGCCGCAGCAGCCCCGCCTCCCCGCCGCAGCAGCCCCGCCTCGCCGGAGGTAACGCCGCCGTTGCCGCCGCCGGTTTTTTTAAAAACAATCCGGTTTTTTAAAAACGATCCATATTTTTTAGAAACCCTAGTTCGTTTTTTAGATCGGTTCACCGGTTTTTCTCGGTTTAGTTACTTTGTGGACGTTCGTCCGTACGTTCGTCTTAACGAACAGTGTTCACTTGTTAGCCGCAGACAACGAACGTTCGTTCATTAGCCTGTTCGTCAATTTTCTTTTTCTCGGATTTTCCGCGATTATTTTCAATCGCGAATCCTGATCCGATATTCATTTTAGTTTATCTTTTCGCTCGTTTGTCGGAATCAGGCGATTCAAGCGCCTATATCTTCGTGTCGAAACCAACTTGAACAATCTTTTGCTACTGTAAAATTTGACCTTAGTCCAGATTAGTAAACGGATCTTGTTTCTTTCGCCGTTTGAGTTTCGTTGCTCCGTTTGATTTGATTCTTTTCACAAACCGGAGTTCTTAAGTTGAACTTTCTAGTTAGATCTTCTTAGTTTAGATTTACCCGTGTTTCTTCGCTTGATTGCTTATGTATGCTTTTTTTTGTTTGCGATAGAACACCCGGAGTGCGAAGCGTGCTACTATGAATCCCTAGGTTTTGCGGATCATCAGCAAGGCAAGTAACACTTTGATCATACCCCTTTATCACCCAGTTTTTATGCATTAGTTCCAATCCTCAAACATTGCATGGTTAGGATGTGATTAACATGTGGGTTGGGAAGTAGTTGATGAGGTAGAACCTATTGCCCTGTTATATTCAAACCCTTGGGAGTTACTTCTATGTATTGCTTATATTGCTATGCTATGCTCGTAGACATGGTGGGTGAGTGAAATCCATGACAGATGTGAGATTGTTAATTAAGGGTTCAACTTAAGGTGGCAACTAGAATACACATCTGGGTGATTGTTTGTTGGGCACCTGGGGAATCCAGTGTTGTCCTAGGATATCCCGGAGTACCCGTGTGATAATCCTATGGTCCGTCACCCAGGCTCAAAGGGAACTGAGATATTTTCATGCTAGAAACTTTCGTGTGCAGCCACAAGCTATTATGGGCTCTAGCATAGTTGAGTAAGTTGCGTGAAGCTTCCGAAGAGGTGGATCAACAGGTAGTGGGATGTAGGTTGGTATGGTCTGCCCGGAGTAAGGAGTTAATGCTTCTGAAAGACTGTGTCTCGGTCATCCGTTTCTCAAACACCCTGTAGTGCGAGAAATCCAATGGAGGAGATCGAGTCTTGTGGGGAAAAGTGCGCAAACCTCTGCAGAGTGTATAAACTAATCATGGTTAGCCATGTCCCCGGATATGGACATCTTGAGTAACTAGTACTTCATAAGTATCTCGTCACTCTAAACTAATATTGTTGGGTTGTTAATTACTTTAATTGGGATTGAGTTGGAGGAACCTTCTCAATGATGTTTCAACTACCATGATAGTTAAATAAAATATATTCCTGTGTTGTAGCGAAAAATTGGCTTTTCGCAAAAAACTATAACCATAGAGCTTTCCACCAGCCAAATATACATGTAGTGATAGCATTATTCTGTTCTTGCTCTACTGTGTTATCTTGCCAGCATATTCCATGTGCTGACCCATTTTCGGGCTGCAACGTATTATGTTGCAGACTTTTCAGACGAAGAGTAAGGTTCGTTAGGTCGTTGCCGTGCAGCTCAGCTATGCCATTGAAGTTGATGGACTCACTTTATCTTTCAAGCCTTCCGTTGTTATCGTATTAGATGGCCTTAAGACATATTTATTGTAATAAGTTCTTTTTTGAGACATTTGATGTAATAAATGTGTGATTGCTACTCTGTTATAAATCCTCGAGTACTGTGTGTGTCAGCATTACCGATCCAGGGATGACACTGAAGCACAGAGACTTGGTCGTTTGAGGTCGGGTCACTACAAGATGGTATTAGAGCACACGCTTAGTGTAGGACACGACCACTAAGCTAAAGCCCTAGATCACTATTCTCTTCTTATTTCTGACTCCTCTCCATTTTCTGACTCCTCTACTCTTTAGGATGGCGGATGCAAGGAATAAGTTTGCACAACCGGATGAAGAAGCACCTTTTGGACGACACTTGAAGGAAGTCACGAGGTACCTGAACATTGGAATACCAAGCTTCACCGGGACTTGCAACGCCACATTACCAGAAGAGGAGCGATGGATGATTCAAGTTCAAGTTCCAGGAAGGACATTCACGCCAGTCACTAAGCCCATAGAGTTTTCCTTCGATGCACCAACCTGGAGTCTAGGAAAGAGTATGGCAGCTCACATCACCATGGGACACATTGGAGAAGTTTATCATAAGGAGCTTAAGGATACTATCTATCAGATTTGTGGGCGCCGAGACGAGCAATGGGAGATGATCAGCACCAGGAAGGATAGATCAATTGCAGCTTTCATCCAGGAGTTAAACCAACATATTTGTCGCCAGGAGAACCAGATGTGCGTAGGAATGATAGATCTGAAGAAGGCGATGACAAGGATCACGGAATTGGAGGAAGAACTTAAGGCTACTCGTGAAGATTATGAGGAGGAAATCGTCGTACTAGTGGAGAAGAATGACGATCTAGAAAGGAAGCTAGGAGTATTTCTGGGAGACCCCGCACCAGGAGGAGAAGACGAAGAACCCAAGGAGATTCGCCCGAAGGACTACATTATCATCGACGACACCGACTCAGACCCCGATAATAGAGATGATGACTATGAAGACAAAGCTGGAGCGGACACCAAGGAGTCTTCAACCGAAGAATATTTTTAGTAGACCACCACATCAGTAGTAGTATTCCACCATGTAAATAGTATAGTCCGAGCACTTTTGTAACGATAGTTAGATTGATTGTATGCCCTTGCTTGATTGATTGAGTGAAATATTTGTGTTTGTCTCATGTGCATATGGGTAGTGTTTTTCTCATTAGACCTCATTCTATTCTAATCTCTCCCCTCTAAACCCATCAGATGCCTCCGAGACGTGACCCCGGATTTACCTTCCCACCGGAGCTCACTCAGTTAATCCAGCAGCAGAATACCCTGATGCAGTTGTTAGTTCAGAACCAAGGCAACAACAATAACAACAACAACAACAATCCACCGCAACCGCCACCAGTTGACAACTTAGCCCGCTTTCTAAGGTTGTAGCCGCCGGTGTTTTCTGAAGGAAATATGCCCTAGAGGTAATAATAAAGTTATTATTTATTTCCTTATATCATGATAAATGTTTATTATTCATACTAGATTTGTATTAACCGGAAACATAATACATGTGTGAATACATAGACAAACAGTATGTCACTAGTATGCCTCTACTTGACTAGCTCGTTGAATCAAAGATGGTTAAGTTTCCTAGCCATAGACATGAGTTGTCATTTGATTAACGGGGTAACATCATTAGAGAATGATGTGATTGACTTGACCCATTCCGTTAGCATAGCACTTGATCGTTTAGTTTGTTGCTATTGCTTTCTTCATGACTTATACATGTTCCTATGACTATGAGATTATGCAACTCCCGTTTATCGGAGGAACACTTTGTGTGCTACCAAACGTCACAACATAACTGGGTGATTATAAAGGTGCTCTACAAGTGTCTCCGAAGGTACTTGTTGGGTTGGTGTATTTCAAGATTAGGATTTGTCACTCCGATTGTCGGAGAGGTATCTCTGGGTCCACTCGGTAATGCACATCACTATAAGCCTTGCAAGCATTGCAACTAATGAGTTAGTTGCGGGATGATGTGTTACGAAACAAGTAAAGAGACTTGCCGGTAATGATATTGAACTAGGTATTAAGATACCGACGATCGAATCTCGGGCAAGTAACAAACCGATGACAAAGGGAACAACGTATGTTGTTATGCGGTTTGACCGATAAAGATCTTTGTAGAATATGTAGGAGCCAATATGAGCATCCAGGTTCCGCTATTGCTTATTGACCGGAGACGTGTCTCGGTCATGTCTACATAGTTCTTGAACCCGTAGGGTCCGCACGCTTAAAGTTCGATGACGGTTATATTATGAGTTTATGTGTTTTGATGTCCCGAAGGAGTTCGGAGTCCCAGATAAGATCGGGGACATGACGAGGGGTCTCAAAATGGTCGAGACGTAAAGATCGATATATTGGATGACTATATTCGGACATCGGAAAGGTTCCGAGTGATTCGGGTATTTTCAGGAGTACTGGGGAGTTACGGGAATTCATATTGGGCCTTAATGGGCCATACGGGAAAGGAGAGAAAGGACTCAAAGGGTGGCCGCACCCCTCCCCATGGGCTGGTACGAATTGGACTAGGGAGGGGGGGGGCGCCCCCTTCCTTCCTTATCCTTTTCCCTTCCCTTTCCTTCCCTCCTACTCCTACTACATGGAAGGGCTCCTAGTTCTACTAGAAAAAGGGGAATCCTACTCCCGGTGGGAGTAGGACTCCCCTAGGGCGCGCCATAGAGAGGGACGGCCCTCCCCCTCCTCCACTCCTTTATATACGGGGGCAGGGGCACCCCAAAGACATAACAATTGATCTCTTGATCTCTTAGCCGTGTGCGGTGCCCCCCTTCCACCATAATCCACCTCGATCATATCGTAGCGGTGCTTAGGCGAAGCCTTGCGTCGGTAGAACATCATCATCGTCACCATGCCGTCGTGCTGACGAAACTTTCCCTCAACACTCGGCTGGATCGGAGTTCGAGGGACGTCATCGAGTTGAATGTGTGCAGAACTCGGAGGTGCCGTGCGTTCGGTACTTGATCGGTCGGATCGTGAAGACTTACGACTACATCAACCGCGTTGTGCTAACGCTTCCGCTTTCGGTCTACGAGTGTACGTGGACAACACTCTCCCCTCTCGTTGCTATGCATCACCATGATCTTGCGCGTGTGTAGGATTTTTTTTGAAATTACTACGTTCCCAACAGTGGCATCCGAGCCAGGTTTTATGCGTAGATGTCATATGCACGAGTAGAACACAAGTGAGTTGTGGGCGATATAAGTCATACTGCTTACCAGCATGTCACACTTTGGTTCGGCGGTATTGTTGGATGAAGCGGCCCGGACGACATTGCGCGTACGCTTAAGCGAGACTGGTTTTACCGCCGTGCTATGCACACAGGTGACTAGCGGGTGTCAGTTTCTCCAACTTTAGTTGAACCGAGTGTGGCTACGCCCGGTCCTTGCAAAGGTTAAAACAACACCAACTTGACAAACTATCGTTGTGGTTTTGATGCGTAGATAAGAACGGTTCTTGCTAAGCCCGTAGCAGCCATGTAAAACTTGCAACAACAAAGTAGAGGACGTCTAACTTGTTTTTGCAGGGCATGTTGTGATGTGATATGGTTAGGACGTGATGAGATATAAGTTGTTGTATAAGATGATCATGTTTTGTTGAAGTTATCAGCAACTGGCAGAAACCTTATGGTCGTCTCTTTATTGCATAAGATGCAAGCGTCAAATAATTGCTTTACTTTATCGCTATGCGATAGCAATAATTGCAAGAGCAATAGTTGGCGAGACGACCATGTGACGACACATTGATATAGATCAATATGATGGAGGTCATGGTGTCATGCCGGTGACGATGGAAATCATGACGAGGCTTTGGAGATGGAGATCAAAGGCACAAGATGATGATGGCCATATCATGTCACATATTTTGATTGCATGTGATGTTTATCTTTTATGCATCTTATCTTGCTTTGTTTGATGGTAGCATTATAAGATGATCTCTCACTAAATTTCAAGATAAAAAGTGTTCTCCCTGAGTATGCACCGTTGCCAAAGTTCGTCGTGCCCAGACACCACGTGATGATCGGGTGTGATAAGCTCTACGTCCATCTACAACGGGTGCAAGCCAGTTTTGCACACGCAGAATACTCAGGTTAAACTTGACGGGCCTAGCATATGCAGATATGGCCTTGGAACACTGAGACCGATAGGTCAAGCGTGAATCATATAGTAGATATGATCAACATAGTGATGTTCACCATTGAAAACTACTCCATTTCACATGATGATCGGTTATGGTTTAGTTGATTTGGATCACGTGATCACTTAGAAGATTAGAGGGATGTCTTTCTAAGTGGGAGTTCTTAAGTAATATGATTAACTAAACTTAAATTTATCATGAACTTAGTCCTGGTAGTATTAGCATATCTATGTTGTAGATCAATAGCTCACGTTTAGCTCCCATGTTTTATTTTTGATACATTCCTAGAGAAAAATAAGTTGAAAGATGTTAGTAGCAATGATGCGGATTGGATCCGTGATCTGAGGATTATCCTCATTGCTGCATAGAAGAATTATGTCCTTAATGCACCGCTAGGTGACAGACCTATTGCAGGAGCAGATGCAGACGTTATGAACGTTTGGCTAGCTCAATATGATGACTACTTGATAGTTTAATGCACCATGCTTAAGGACTTCAAAGACGTTTTGAACGTCATGGACCATATGAGATGTTCCAGGAGTTGAAGTTAATATTTCAAGCAAATACCCGAGTTGAGAGATATGAAGTCTCCAACAAGTTCTATAGCTAAAAGATGGAGGAGAATAGCTCAAGCAGTGAGCATGTGCTCAGATTGTCTGGGTACTACAATTGCTTCAATCAAGTGGGAATTAATCTTCCAGATAAGATAGTGATTGACGGAATTCTCTAGTCACCATCACCAAGTTAGTAGAACTTCGTGATGAACTATGATATGCAAGGAATAACGGAAACGATTCCCAAGCTCTTCGTAATGCTGAAATCAACGAAGGTAGAAATCAAGAAAAATATCAAGTGTTGATGGTAGACAAGACCACTAGTTTCAAGAAAAGGGCAAAAGGAAGAAAGGGGAACTTCAAGAAGAACGGCAAACAAGTTGCTGCTCAAGTGAAAAAACCGAAGTCTGGACCTAAGCCTGAAACTGAGTGCTTCTACTGCAAAGAGACTGGTCATTGGAAGCGGAACTACCCCAAGTAATTGGCGGATAAGAAGGATGACAAAGTGAACATAGGTATATTTGATATACATGTTATTGATGTGTACTTTACTAGTGTTTATAGCAACCCCTGAGTATTTGATACTAGTTCAGTTACTAAGAATAGTAACTCGAAACGGGAGTTGCAGAATGAACAGAGACTAGTTAAGGATGAAGTGACGATGTATATTGGAAATGGTTCCAAGATTGATATGATCATCATCGCACACTCCCTATACTTTCGAGATTAGTGTTAAACCTAAAATAAATATTATTTAGTGTTTGTGTTGAGCATGAATATGATTGGATCATGTTTATTGCAATACGGTTATTCATGTAAGTTAGAGAATAATTGTTGTTCTGTTTACATGAATAAAACCTTCTATGGTCATACACCTAATAAAAATGGTTTGTTGGATCTCGATCGTGGTAATACACATTTTCATAATATTGAAGCCAAAAGATGCAAAGTTAATAATGATAGTGCAACTTATTTGTGGCACTGCCGTTTAGGTCATATCGGTGTAAAGCGCATGAAGAAAATCTATACTGATGGGCTTTTGGAATCACTTGATTATGAATCAGTTGATGCTTGCGAACCATGCCTCATGGGCAAGATGACTAAGACTCCGTTCTCCGGAACATTGGAGCGAGCAACATATTTTTTTGGAAATCATACATACTGATGTATGTGGTCCGATGAATATTGAAGCTCGCGGCAGGTATCATTATTTTCTGATCTTCACAGACGATTTGAGCAGATATGAGTATATCTACTTGATGAAACACAAGTCTGAAACATTTGAAAAGTTCAAAGAATTTCAAAATGAAGTGGAGAATCATCGTAACAAAATAAAAGTTTCTACGATATGATCGCAGAAGTAAAATATTTGAGTTACGAGTTTGGCCTTCAGTTAAAACAATGTGAAATAGTTTCACTACTCACGCCACCTGAAACACCACAGTGTAATGGTGTGTCCGAACGTCGTAACCGTGCTTTATTAGATATGGTGCGATCTATGACGTCTCTTACTGATTTACCGCTATCGTTTTGGGGTTATGCATTAGAGACAGCTACATTCACGTTAAATAGGGCACCATCTAAATCCGTTGAGATGACACCGTATGAACTATGGTTTGGCAAGAAACCTAAGTTGTCGTTTCTTAAAGTTTGAGGTTGCAATGCTTATGTGAAAAAGTTTCAACCTGATAGGCTCAAACCCAAATCAGAGAAGTGTGTCTTCATAGGATACCCAAAAGAAAATGTTGGGTACACCTTCTATCACAGATCCGAAGGCAAAATATTCGTTGCTGAGAATGGATCCTTTCTAGAGAAGGAGTTTCTCTCAAAAGAAGTGAGTGGGAGGAAAGTAGAACTTGATGAGGTAACTGTACCTGCTCCCTTATTGGAAAGTAGTTCATCACAGAAATCTGTTCCTGTGACTACTACACCAATTAGTGAGGAAGCTAATGATGATGATCATGTAACTTCAGATCAAGTTACTACTGAACCTCGTAGGTAAACCAGAGTGATATTCGCACCAGAGTGGTACGGTAATCCTGTTCTAGAGGTCATGTTACTTGACCATGACGAGCCTACGAACTATGAGGAAGCGATGATGAGCCCAGATTCCGCGAAATGGCTTGAGGCCATGAAATCTGAGATGAGATCCATGTATGAGAACAAAGTATGGACTTTGATTGACTTGCCCATTGATCGGTGAGCCATTGGGATTAAATGGATCTTCAAGAGGAAGACGGACGCTGATAGTAATGTTACTATCTACAAAGCTAGAATTGTTGCAAAAAGGTTTTCGACAAGTTTAAGGTGTTGACTACGATGAGAGTTTCTCACTCGTATCTATGCTTAAGTCTGTCCGAATCATGTTAGCAATTGCCGCATTTTATGAAATCTGGCAAATGGATAAACAAAACTGCATTCCTTAATGGATTTACTAAAGAAGAGTTGTATATGATGTAACCAGAAGGTTTTGTCAATCCTAAAGGTACTAACAAAATATGCAAGCTCCTGCGATCCATCTATAGACTGGTGCAAGCATCTCGGAGTTGGAATATACGCTTTGATAAGTTCATCAAATCATATAGTTTTATACAGACTTGCGATAAAGCCTGTATTTACAAGAAAGTGAGTGAGAGCACTACGACATTTCTGATAAGTATATGTGAATGACATATTGTTGATCGGAGATAATGTAGAATTATTCTGCAAAGCATAAAGGAATGTTTGAAAGGAGTTTTTCAAAGAAAGACCTCAGTGAAGCAGCTTACATATTGAGCATCAAGATCCATAGAGATAGATCAAGACGCTTGATAAGTTTTTTCAATGAGTACATACCTTGACAAGATTTTGAAGTAGTTCAAAATGGAACAGTTAGAGAAGGGTTCTTGCCTGTGTTACAAGGTGTGAAGTTGAGTAAGACTCAAAACCCCGATCACGGCAGAAGATAGAGAGAGAATATTTTTAGTAGACCACCACATCAGTAGTAGTATTCCACCATGTAAATAGTATAGTCCGAGCACTTTTGTAACGATAGTTAGATCGATTGTATGCCCTTGCTTGATTGATTGAGTGAAATGTTTGTGTTTGTCTCATGTGCATATGGGTAGTGTTTTTCTCATTAGACCTCATTCTATTCTAATTTCTCCCCTCTAAACCCATCAGATGCCTTCGAGACGTGACCCCGGATTTACCTTCCCACCGGAGCTCACTCAGTTAATCCAGCAGCAGAATACCCTGATGCAGTTGTTAGTTCAGAACCAAGGCAACAACAATAACAACAACAACAATCCACCGCAACCGCCACCAGTTGACAACTTAGCTCGCTTTCTAAGGTTGCAGCCGCCGGTGTTTTCTGAAGGAAATATGCCCTAGAGGCAATAATAAAGTTATTATTTATTTCCTTATATCATGATAAATATTTATTATTCATGCTAGATTTGTATTAACCGAAAACATAATACATGTGTGAATACATAGACAAACAGTATGTCACTAGTATGCCTCTACTTGACTAGCTCGTTGAATCAAAGATGGTTAAGTTTCCTAGCCATAGACATGAGTTGTCATTTGATTAACGGGGTCACATCATTAGAGAATGATGTGATTGACTTGACCCATTCCGTTAGCATAGCACTTGATCGTTTAGTTTGTTGCTATTGCTTTCTTCATGACTTATACATGTTCCTATGACTATGAGATTATGCAACTCCCGTTTATCGGAGGAACACTTTGTGTGCTACCAAACATCACAACATAACTGGGTGATTATAAATGTGCTCTACAGGTGTCTCCGAAGGTACTTGTTGGGTTGGCGTATTTCGAGATTAGGATTTGTCACTCCGATTGTCGGAGAGGTATCTCTGGGCCCACTTGGTAATGCACATCACTATAAGCCTTGCAAGTATTGCAACTAATGAGTTAGTTGCGGGATGATGTGTTACGGAACGAGTAAAGAGACTTGCCGGTAACGATATTGAACTAGGTATTAAGATACCGACGATCGAATCTCGGGCAAGTAACAAACCGATGACAAAGGGAACAACATGTTGTTATGCGGTTTGACCGATAAAGATCTTCATAGAATATGTAGGAGCCAATATGAGCATCCAGGTTCCGCTATTGGTTATTGACCGGAGACGTGTCTCGATCATGTCTACATAGTTCTCGAACCCGTAAGGTCCGCACGCTTAAAGTTCGATGACGGTTATATTATGAGTTTATGTGTTTTGATCTACCGAAGGAGTTCGGAGTCCCAGATGAGATCGCTGACATGACGAGGAGTCTCAAAATGGTCGAGACGTAAAGATCGATATATTGGACGACTATATTCGGACATCGGAAAGGTTCCAAGTGATTCGGATATTTTCAGGAGTACCGGGGAGTTATGGGAATTCGTATTGGGCCTTAATGGGCCATACGGGAAAGGAAAGAAAGGCCTCAAAAGGTGGCCGCACCCCTCCCCATGGGCTGGTCCGAATTGGACTAGGGAGGGGGGGCGCCCCCTTCCTTCCTTCTCCTATTCCCTTCCCTTTCCTTCCCTCCTACGCCTACTACATGGAAGGGCTCCTAGTTCTACTAGAAAAAGGGGAATCCTACTCCCGGTGGGAGTAGGACTCCCCTAGGGCGCGCCATAGAGAGGGCCGGCCCTCCCCCTCCTCCACTCCTTTATATATAGGGGCAGGGGGCACCCCAAAGACATAACAATTGATCTCTTGATCTCTTAGCCGTGTGCGGTGCCCCCCTCCACCATAATCCACCTCGATCATATCGTAGCGGTGCTTAGGCGAAGCCCTGCGTCGGTAGAACATCATCATCGTCACCACGCCGTCGTGCTGACAAAACTCTCCCTCAACACTCGGCTGGATCGGAGTTCGAGGGACGTCATCGAGTTGAACGTGTGCAGAACTCGGAGGTGCCGTGCGTTCGGTACTTGATCGGTCGGATCGTGAAGACTTACGACTACATCAACCCCGTTGTGCTAACGCTTCCTCTTTCGGTCTACTAGGGTACGTGGATAACACTCTCCCCTCTCGTTGCTATGCATCACCATGATCTTGCGTGTGTGTAGGAATTTTTTTGAAATTACTACGTTCCCCAACATTTTCCAGTAGCACCGAGCCCATAGTAGAAGATGATTGGCTCCGCAGGATTGGAAGGGAGTTAATCACTGCAGGATGTCCCGATGCTGAGAAGGTGTGTTTTGCCGCACATCAGTTGGATTGACCAACAGCCTCATGGTGGGAGAATTACATAATGACCTACCCTATAGCCACTATTACATGGGATCTGTTTCAGCAAGTTTTCCGTACAACCCATGTCTCAACTGGAGCTATGAGTATGAAGAAGCGTGAGTTTCGCAACTTACGCCAGGGGAACCGTACTGTGGCTCAGTACGCGGATGAGTTTAGCAAGTTATGTCGCTATGCCCCTGATGATGTGGCCACAGATGCCGCAAAGCAGGAGAAGTTTATGGAAGGGCTGAATGATGAGATGAGCATGCAGTTGATGGTGGCAACATTCAACAACTATCAGGAGTTGGTAGATAAGGCTCTTATGATTGAAGGGAAGCAACCGCAAATTGAGAGCCGTAAGAGGAAGTATGGACAAGGAAGGTATAATTCAGGAGCTCGGCAGAAGCCTCGTCTAACCCCGAACTCGGGAGGACTTGTTAATAACCATGGAGGCCACACCCACAATGGAGGAAGTAACCATAATCATACTAGCCCAAGGAATGGGAATGGGAATGGAGCAAGCAACAATCAGAGCCGTTCTAATCCAGCCACACCTGCGAAGAGAGACCTAAGCCACGTTACTTGTTTCAAGTGCGGGAAGACTGGACACTATGCCACAGAGTGCCCTGAAGCGAAGAATGGAAACGGCAATGGGAGCGCTGGAAAGAAGCCCAATCCATTCAACAAAGGACAAGTGAACCACGTCAATGTGGAGGAGGTTGAAGAACAGCCAGACGCGGTTATTGGTAAGTTTTTGTTTAAGTCTTTTACCGCCCTTGTTCCTTTTGATACTGGTGCATCGCATTCATACATATCAAGGGAATTCGTAGATAAGTTTAAACTACCGACCCAAACCCTTAGGACCCATCTGTTAGTGAGTTCACCTGGAGCAGAGTATATGGCTAGTCGATGGTGCGACCAGATACCCCTAACCATTGGTAGCCATGTTTTTTCGTCCGACCTAAAAATCTTGGAGTCACAAGGATTGTATGTGATATTAGGCATGGACTGGATGTCAAAGTATGGAGGAAGCATTGACTGTGTTAGTAAGTCAATTTGTCTCACCACCCCTGAGGGAAAAAGGATCAAGTATGTATCTAGGCATGCGCCAAGAAGTAGCCAAGTGAATACCCTCACGGGAGTTGTTCAGGAGGAAGTGCCTGTAGTGAAGGATTACCCGGATGTTTTTCCAGAAGAGTTACCAAGCATGCCACCAGATCGAGACATTGAGTTTTTGATAGAGCTATTGCCAGGCACCGGGCCTATATCGAAGCGACCATATCGGATGCCCGCAAATGATCTGGAGGAGATTAAGAAACAGATCAAGGAGTTATTGGAGAAAGGTTACATTCGACGGAGCTCATCACCATGGGGAGCCCCAGTGCTTTTGGTCGAGAAAAATGATAAGTCTCTAAGAATGGTTGTTGATTATCGTGCGTTAAATGAGGTGACGATCAAGAACAAATACCCACTGCCGATGATCAATAATTTGTTCGACTAGCTGCAAGGAGCTAAGGTGTTTTCAAAGATCGACCTGCGATCTGGATATCACCAGCTGAAGATACGAGAGAAGGACATACCAAAGACAACATTCACCACACGGTACGAGTTGTATGAATATACGGTCATGTCGTTTGGACTGACTAACGCCCCTGCCTACTTCATGAGCATGATGAACAAAGTATTCATGGAATATTTGGATAAGTTTGTTGTGGTGTTCATTGATGATATAATGATATACTCGAAGAACGAGGAGGAGCACGAAGAGCATTTGCGCTTAGTTCTCGAGAAATTCAGGGAACATCAGTTGTATGCCAAGTTCAGCAAATGCGAGTTTTGGCTGAAGGAAGTAGGATTTCTTGGACATGTTATATCAGGAGAAGGTGTAGCAGTAGATCTTACCAAGGTTCAGTCAGTCACTGAATGGTTGGCACTCATTTCAGTTAGCGAGATCCGCAGTTTTCTTGGACTCACAGGATACTATCGAAGATTCATTGAGAATTTTTTTAAAATTGCGAAGCCAATGAAGGAATTATTGAAGAAGGATACCAAATTTAAATGGACGGAAGAATGTGAAGCAAGTTTTCAGGAGTTAAAGAAACGTTTGACTACAGCCCTAGTGCTGATTCTGCCGGATATACGTAAGGAGTTCCAAGTGTATTGCGATGCCTCTCGCCTAGGACTTGAAAGTGTGCTTATGTAGGACGGAAGAGTTGTTTCATATGCCTCACGACAACTGAAACCGCATGAGTTGAATTATGCTACGCATGATTTGGAGTTGGCTGCCGTAGTGTATGCGTTGAAGACCTGGAGGCATTACCTTATTGGAAATCGTTGTGATGTGTACACGGATCATAAGAGTTTGAAGTACATTTTCACACAGAAGGAGCTGAACCTTAGGCAGAGGAGATGATTGGAGCTTATAAAGGATTATGACATGAAGCTTCACTATCTTCCAGGCAAGGCCAATGTCGTAGCCGACGCTTTGAGTCGGAAGAGCTATGCTAACACCCTAGTGAGCACGGGATTGCCGAAGGAGTTAGTAGAGGATCTCAGGGAACTTCGATTGGAGATTGTTCCTAGAGGTTTTGTTGCAACAATGGAGGTCCAGTCTATATTGTTAGGAAAGATTCAGAAGCTCAGAAGGAGGACGAAGAGATTGCCGAGATAAAAGAGAGAATGAGCGAAGGAAAGGCCAAAGGTTTTCGTGAGGATGAGCACGACACCTTATGGTTTGAGAACCTGTTTATGTGCCCAATAACACCGAGATCAGGAAGTTAATACTTCAGGAGGCTCATGACTCACCATACTCGATACACCCCGGAAACACCAAGATGTATTTGGATTTGAAGGAACGTTTCTGATGGACTGGTATGAAGAAGGATATTGCCGAGTATGTAGCCGTATGTGATGTATGTCAGAGAGTGAAGGCTAAGCATCAAAAGCCAGTATGATTGTTACAACCTATGCCGATACCCGAATGGTAGTGGGATAAACTTGGCATGGATTTTATCACCGGATTACCCATGACCAAATCAGGATACGATTCTATATGGATAGTAGTTGATCGCTTGACCAAAGTAGCTCACTTTATCCCAGTGAAAACCACCTATACAAGTGCGAAGTTGGCCAAGATGTATATGACCAGGATCGTATGTCTGCATGGAGTTCTGAGGACCATCGTATCAGATAGAGGGAGACAGTTTACTTCAAAGTTTTGGCATCAGTTGCACCAAACTTTGGGAACAAGGATGGAATTCAGTACAACTTTTCACCCGCAGACAGATGGACAGACCGAGAGAGTCAACCAGATTCTGGAGGATATGTTAAAGGCCTGTGCGCTAGATTATAGATCTAGTTGGGATGACAATTTGCCCTACGCGGAGTTCTCATACAACAACAGCTATCAAGCCAGTTTGAAGATGGCACCGTTCGAAGCCCTGTACGAACGATGGTGCAGAACACCGTTGATGTGGGATAAAGTCAGAGACCGACAATTGTTTGGACGAAATCTGATCAAAGAGTTTGAAGAGAAGGTTAAGTTGATTCGAGATGGACTGAAGATAGCTCAGTCCAGGTAGAAGAGTTATGCAGATTCGAAACGCAAGGAAATAACCTATGAAATTGGAGATAGAGCATATCTGTGAGTGCCCCTGCGAGAAGTGAAACATTTTGGAGTTAAGGGAAAGTTAGCCCCGAGATTTGTAGGGCCGTATCGAATTTTGGAACATATGGGAGAAGTTGCCTACAAGTTGGAGTTACCTAAAGGACTGTCAGGAGTTCATGATGTATTTCATGTTTCACAACTGAAGAAGTGTCATGCTGAGATGGCCGATATACCGTTAAGAGATACAGTACCCTTGAAGGCGATTCAGTTGGACAGTGATTTGACCTATGAGAAGAAGCCAGTCAGAATTCTCGAATTTGCCAGCCGAGTCACCCGCAGCAAGGTTATCAAGTTTTGCAAAGTTTAGTGAAGCCACCATACTGAGGATGAAGCCATCTGGAAACAAAAGGATGATGTTCGCAAAGACCACCCACACCTATTCTCTAGCCAACCCGAATTTTGAGGGCGAGATTCATCTTAAGGGGTAGGTTTGTAACATCTCAAATTTTCAATTTGGAATGTTATACATAGATCATCCATGCATATCATATTTTATTGCATTTCGTTTTGCGATCCTCGAAATCCTAAGTAACTCAAGTACCCTCGGAAAGAGTTGGGGATTTCCCAGTTTTCATATTTGAGTTTTATCAAATACTGAAACGAGGATTTTTGGTTTAATTTATTTCCTCTTCAAAAATATTTCATATTAAAATACATGAGATAAGATAATATGACTTCTCCAAAATAAATGAAATATTAAAGAAAAAGATTAAAATCAAATATTTGATTTTTATCCGGAGTTTATTGCTATTTTATTCGAATTAAAAAAATTGCACGTTTTACAAAGTTGCATTTTAGGGCCAAGAAAATGTTCATCTTATTCTAAATATTTTATTTAGACGGTGAAAATTTGTTTTGGCATCTTTAAAAATTTATTTTATTTTTTAGAATTTTTTTAGTTTCGATGAATTTTTTTTAAGTTTTAGCGCCCGACTAGGCCGAAGCCCAGCCGAGCCGGCCCGCTCCCCCGCGCCGCCGTCTCCCTCCAGGAGACCGACGCTGTCGCCGCCTCGGACCAGGAGTCCGACCGGGACTCCTCCCCGCCGCCTTGCCTCTCCTCCAAGCCGCAACCCCCCTCCTTAAATACCCCCCAACCCCGCCGCCACCACCACCCAACCCCCCTCCCGCCGCCGCAGCCCGCCCAACCACAGCACCGCCACCGCCGCCGTTGCCCCGCCGCCGCAGCCCCGCCTCACCGGAGGTAACGCCGTCGTTGCCGCCGCCAGTTTTTTTAAAACCGATCCGATTTTTTAGAAACCCTAGTTCATTTTTTAGATCGGTTCACCGGTTTTTTCTCAATTTAGTTACTTTGCGGACGATCGTCCGTACATTCGTTTTAACGAACGATGTTCACTCATTAGCCGCAGACAACGAACGTTCGTTCGTTAGCCTGTTCGTCAGTTTTCTTTTTCTCGGATTTTCCGCGATTCCTGATCCGATTTTCGTTTTAGTTTATCTTTTCGCTCGTTTGTCGGAATCAGGCGATTCAAGCGCCTAGATCTTCGTCTCGAAACCCTCTTTCTGTTTAACCAACTTGAACAATCTTTTGCTACTGTAAAATTTGACCTTAGTCCAGATTAGTAAACGGATCTTGTTTCTTTCACCGTTTGAGTTTCGTTGCTCCGTTTGATTTGATTTTTTTCGCAAACCGGAGTTCTTAAGTTGAACTTTCTGGTTAGATCTTCTTATTTGAGATTTACCCATATTTCTTTGCTTGATTGCTTATATATGCTTTTGTTTGTTTGCGATAGAACACTCGGAGTGCGAAGCATGCTACTATGAATCTCTAGGTTTTGCGGATCATCAGCAAGGCAAGTAACACTTTGATCATACCCCTTTATCACCTAGTTTTTATGCATTAGTTCCAATCCTCAAACATTGCATGGTTAGAATGTGATTAACATGTGGGTTGGGAAGTAGTTGATGAGGCAGAACCTATTGCCCTGTTATATTCAAACCCTTGGAAGTTACTTCTACGTATTGCTTATATTGCTATGCTATGCTCATAGACATGGTGGGTGAGTGAAATCCATGACAGATGTGAGATTGTTAATTAAGGGTTCAACTTAAGGTGGCAACTTGAATACACATCTGGATGGATTGTTTGTTGGGCACCTGGGGAATCCAGTGTTGTCCTAGGATATCCCGGAATACCCGTGTGATAATCCTATGGTCCGCCACCCAGGCTCAAATGGAACTGAGATATTTTCATGCTAGAAACTTCCGTGTGCATCCACAAGCTATTAGGCTCTAGCATAGTTGAGTAAGTTGCGTGAAGATTCCGAAGAGGTGGATCAGCAGGTAGCGGGATGTAGGTTGGTATGGTCTGCCCGAAATATGGAGTTAATGCTTCTGAAAGACTGTGTCTCGGTCATCCGTTTCTCAAACACCCTGTAGTGCGAGAAATCCAACGGAGGAGATCGGGTCTTGTGAGGAAAAGTGCGCAAACCTCTACAGAGTGTATAAACTAATCATGGTTAGCCATGTCCCCGGTTATGGACATCTTGAGTATCCAGTACTTGGAGTATCATAAGTAACTCGTCACTCTAAACTAATATTGTTGGGTTGTTAATTATTTTAATTGGGATTGAGTTGGAGGAACCTTCTCAATGATGTTTCAACTATCATGATAGTTAAATAAAATCTATTCCTGTGTTGTAGGGAAAAATTAGCTTTTCGCAAAAACTATAAGCATAGAGCTTTCCACCAGCCAAATATGCATGTAATGATAGCATTATTCTGTTCTTGCTCTACCGTGTTATCTTGCCAGCATATTCCATGTGCTGACCCATTTTCAGGATGCAACGTATTATGTTGCAGACTTTTCAGACGAGGAGTAAGGTTCATTAGGTCGTTGCCGTGCAGCTCAGCTATGCCGTTGAAGTTGATAGACTCACTTTATCTTCCAAGCCTTCCGTTGTTATCGTATTAGATGGCCTTAAGACATATTTATTGTAATAAGTTCTATTTTAAGACATTCGATGTAATAAGTGTGTGATTGCTACTCTGTTATAAATCCTCGAGTACTGTGTGTGTCAGCATTACCGATCCAGGGATGACACTGAAGCACAGAGACTTGGCCGTTTGAGGTCGGATCGCTACATAGAAGCGGTGGCTTCGCAGGATCTTTGGATATGGCATTCTTTCTTCGGCATGGCAGGTTCTCACAATGATATCAACGTGCTGCAGCGTTCTCCAGTCTTCACAAGGCTTGCAGAAGGCCACTCCCCACCTGTCAACTTTGAGATCAACGGCCGCCAGTACAAGGGATACTATCTAGCTGATGGTATATATCCTCAGTGGTCAAGTTTTGTGAAGACAATCTCGAAACCCCAAGGTGAGAAGAGAAAGAGATTTGCCCAAACGCAAGAGAGTGCTAGAAAGGATGTGGAACGTGCTTTTGGTGTGCTTCAATCCCGGTGAGGTGTCGTTCGAAGCCCTGCACTGTCATGGGATGAAAGAAAAATTTGGAAGGTGATGACTGCTTGTGTGATCATGCACAACATGATCGTCGAGGACGAGCGTGATGAGAGTATCTTCAACCAAAAATTTGATTATTAAGGTGAAAATATTGAGCCCCTGCACCAAGACCCATCCACATTTGAACAATTTGTGCAATTCCACCATGAGATGCGTGATTGGCACAGTCATTTGAATCTTCAAAATGACTTGGTTGAGCATGTGTGGGATCACATTGGCAACCAATACACGTATTGGTTCATTTTATGTTCAGTCAAGACAATTTCGATTTGGTTGTAAAACTTTTTTATTAAGGACAATTTCAGTTGGGTTGTAAAACTATTTTAATTTTTAGACAAATATTTGGACGTGCAAACTAGTTTTAACAAAAATATGGGCATTTTTAGCGAAAGTGCCTTTCTGCTCCCAAGCTCATTTAAGCTCGGTGAACAGTAAAATCGAAAAAAAATCAAAAAATTCCAAATTTTTTTTGGAAGAAACATTGACAAAAGTTCTAAGTGCTTGCAAAAATTCATCATAAAATCACATTCCTGTAAAGCATGGCAAAAAAAACAAATTCAGTGCTCCAAAATGCTTTTGGAAGTAGCTTTTTCTTAGTACTGATTTTGTTTTTTTTGCCACGCCTTCTAAAAATGTGATTTCATGGCCAATTTTTGCAAGCACTTAGAACTTTTGTCAATGTTTCTCCCAAAAAAAATTTAGATTTTTTTTAAAAAAATTTGATTTAGTTTTGATTTTACTGTTCACCCGAGCTCATTTGAGCTCGGGTGCAGAAACTCCGCGTCCCATTTTTGGCCCTGACGGACAGGATGGGGCAAATGGATGCGGCCGCGCGCATCCCAGGACACGCCTGAACACGACCCCAAATCGCTACCCAAATAGACAAAATCCGGACAAACGGACATCCGTTTGGGGTCGCGCGGTGGAGTTGGCCATAGATCATGTATTGTTTGATCCTTCATTGGACAATGTGAAGAAGGGGGTCAGTCACTGTACTCTTCATCGGTTACTTGTCCACAGCAAGGCTGGATCTCAATCTGCCGTCGGCTGGAGGAGCTCACCAGGGACGATAGTGAACATCAGAGCAAGTACAATAAAGGTATAGTCAGCAGGCTGTAAGAAGTAAGATAATATTTCTTAATAATAACCCAGTGTTATTAGGGGATTTAGGGGATAAATCCCCGCTCTGCCGCTTTATCCCACGACATGGGAACCGTCGTAGCGGTTACTCCCCTCTGGGCACCGACGTATCCCTTGAAGGCGTCCATCCATGATGTATATAAGGATTCATTCCCATCAATAAACAATACTGATTCAGTTACATCAATTGTTGATTCTCTCTCGATCTCAATTCTTTACACGTTATCAGCACGCTCGCCGCAAGGCGTTTCCGGCGACGCACTCCCCGACAACGGTCGTGCTCCATACAGTAGAGGTAGCAACAGGGCCGGTCCTGAGATTTTAGGGGCCCAAGGCGAAACTAGAACCCGGGGCCCTTTAACTTTCAAAGGCTACTTTCAGTATAAACTTTGTGAAACATTAAGTTTTTTACCATACAACATACTACAACATGCAATAGGAATGATTATGGATTACTATAAAAGAATAATTGTTCGGTCACGATTCTTCAATTACTCCATGAAGATTTGTTGCTTATTAGCATTGTCATGCCCTTCTTATTTGCGGGTGCTTCAACTATTCCTAATTAATCCGACAAAATTAACCACGTAGTTATATATTTTGCTGTGTTTTGACATTTCTTTGATGGTTTTCAAGAAAAAGAAGTGAATGTAATTTTTTTAGGAAAGTGAACGTAATTTCATATTGCAAGTACACGCAAACACTACCTTTCATCAAACAATTTTACTCGGCTAAGATGCAGAGAACTATAAGCTATACATAACTTTCATTGTGTCGAGAGTTCTACATGGTATGTACATACCTGGATTCGGCGGTCCGGCAAGCAACCCAGTAAACTCAACCCTGTACCGACCCTTCAAGCCTTGATGAGTCGTAGTTATAGGGAGCAAAAAAGCTGGGCATAAGTTAGGACAAAATCGTTAAGATATAGGACACCTCTCACATCAGCGGCGGTGATGAGGCGTAGGCTGGAGCTGCTGCTGCGGCGGTGCCACGGTGAGGTGTGGTTGTCTCGCGTCTGCAATCCCCAGCCATCCGGCCGCCGCAAACTGCTGGCGATGAGGTTTTAAGGCGATTGGCCTAAAAAAAGGCGAACAGCCTGCAGGCGATTGTCATCGTGCGTGATGTAAACCCACGAAATCACTCCCCCACGTTACGCCGCAAAATCCGCTCTTGATCCCTGGTCGATGGATCTCTCCAAAACGTAACCAGTGCAGGTAAACTAGGCCCAGTTATAACATTTTACAAACTGTATTAGCACAGGCCCAGTCATATTAACTGGCAGACTTGGGGGCCCCTCGGGGGCCCGGGGCGGCCGCCCCCCTGCCCCGGGTAGCAACTCCAACGGTTCTGATCTACGGCGATCTTCACTTCAGGGCTCCACGAAAATCCTTGCGCTGGATTGATTTTTCTCGAGAAAGAGACAAGACGGAGTCAGAGGAGATCAAGCAACCACCAGAAAGCAAAGTCTTGATCTAATTACTACATGAACAAGGTGCTACTTTCCGATTTTATTTTTGCAAACAACAAAAGCTATCATCAGGAACTTGTACCTTTGGCATTTGTCTTCAGGCAAGCAACAACCAGAAGAACATCAACATCTTCTTGGTTGTGGCATAACACATCCCTCCCCGCCTAGTCTCCGTCGCGTACAACCTCTGGCTGGAGGTCGTGGCAGCGGCGCCCAACCCGCAACTGAGGCGGCGCCCACGGCGCAGTCATGGTCTTCGGCCTTGGCGCGGGACGGAGGTGCTCACCGCGAGGGCAGCGATACCGGCCAGCGGCGCAGCCTCGACGCTGCTCCCAGGATGGTGGTGCACTGGTGCCTATGGCCATGGCCCCTGGCCGGGCTCTCGCGGAGGCGTGGCCGCCTAGACATGCGGGTGGCGGCATCCGATTTTCGCCGGAGACGCGAGGGGATGCGGCCGCTGCTATAACCATCGGCGGCGCTCGATCGGAGATGGGGGTCGGGGTGGTTCGGGTCTTCGACCTTATCCGTAACCGCTCCACTCCTCTTATGCGGTGCGGCTGTGGATGGGCCGGCCAAAGGCCGTGGAGGCCCAGGCCATGCACCTGGAGCGACCTCCAGCTGCTCTCCGCTCGGCTGTCGGCCGAAAGTTGCACTCACCCGAGTGCGTAAAGGAGCAGAAAAATACCATCGGCCTCGGTTCTTCGATGGATGCGGTGGCGCTCGTCCCGAGCACGCCATCGCGCCGCCGCGCCTGCCATCTTCGACCCCTGCGGTCGTTGAGGTCCTTCGTCTCGGCGCCGACCGACGCGTCCTTCTTCGTCTTCTGTTCAGTCACGGGCGGCTCCTCCAACCATGCGGTTGTTGACGTCGACACCGTCGCGCCACGTCTACTATCGCCGACGCCGGTCAGGCGGCCACCCACCGTTTTCGCCGCGCGCGGGGCATTGTCGTCGCCTCTTGGCCATCGGCGTCCCGCTGGCGAGTCCACCATCAAGCATCCACTCCGATCGCGCCGGCACATGCCCAGTAGCTCTCGAGGTCGCGAACAGCGCCTCCAACGGGGTCTCACCTCCTTCCTGGAGGCTCTTCCGACGAGGATGAACACGGCGGCAGTACCTCTCTCCGTTGGTCTCCGCATGTCTTGGTCTTCGTGGATTGGGGATAGAAAGCTGCATGGGATTTTTCATCTGTGGTCGCTTCCTTATCTGACCAATTGACCAGATGGGCTGCCTAATATGCATTACGTGGCCTACATACATGCGCTGGAAATTTTGGCAACCAACAACACTTGCCAATTTGCTTATTTGCTCTAGCAGTGTTTTAATTCTGTTTCAGAATCTTTTACATTCAGTAAAAAAAACTATTTTAATATTGTTTTTGTTGAGTACCGATGTATTCCAGATCCTAAATTGATGTAATATATTTTCACGTTTGCCACGAGTCGAGATTAATTACGTGTAATGCAATTAAGATTTTAAATCTTTTGCAAAGTATATTCAGTATCTTTATAGTACTGTTTTTCTGTTGAGTACACAGTATTCCGAAATATTTCTATGATGTATCTATTTCTATGTTAAATACATGTCGAGAATAATACATCTATTTGCAATTGAGATTTTCAATTTCTTGCAAATACATATGCAAAATTCAACGTGTCATCCTTAGCAATTTGAGATTCACACTAATGATTTCGAGCCACCTTCTTGAAATCTATTAATTTTGCAACATTAAGATGTATTTATATTACGCAATCTATAATATAAATAAATTACTAGTTTTTCACCGGAGATGTTATGTTCTGTGTGTTTACCACATTGCCATTCTTCATGAACATATCACAGCGGTCGAGATTGATTTCTCCCACACAACAAACTCGTATTTTTTTTTACAATAATACCTCCCTCATTATATTAGGAAAACACAATGTAATGAGTTGGATCTACTGCCCATGTGCAGACTATCTCTATTACTGTGAGATCTGTATGATCTTCAATGTGTTATGTTCCCACAATTGATGTTGAGCATTTTCAAGTTATACACTTGAGTCAAATTTTTGCATTCTTATTACAAAACCATGATGATTTTTAATTTACTTCTTGTAAATTAGTTATCTCTGGCTAGCCCCTATAAGTAATTGATGGCTAACAATTTGAGGATCTTACCCTCAATGCCCAAAACTTACTTAAGCGGGTCATGGACATCAAGATCAGTCTTGCATCCATGGATAGCGCGTGTAGTTCAAGCCACGCCACCGAGACGCAAAGGACCTCAAGGATAATGGTTTGAAACTCACTTCAAACCCTCAACCTGACACCATCAAGCTGTCACGAGACCCTATGAGCATGGAGAGCATGATGGTTGAATATGCATCAACCGACATGTTTAAAGACTATATACATTTAGTCCCTTACTCTATTTAGTGATCTATTTATTTATGTCCATTTATGATGTTCTAATAAGAACACGATTATTGTTGTCACCATGTATTGTATATCACTGATGAGGACATCAATACCATTGTTACACCCACAACCCCTGCTGCTATACATACTGGACCAAATACTAGAGTTCGTGCACGCCAATTGAATTACCAGGTACTTTCATTTCTTAGTAACGATTCTAATTTTCATGAGAATATGATGCTGCCTAAATTGGATACATTTCTTTTGCTTACAAATGAAGGGCCTAGCTTGGACAAGAAAGATGAACCTTGGAGCAAGTTCAAGCATGGAGATGATGGCATGCGCAAGGGGAACAAGAACAGAGTTACAAGTGATGATTCCAGGACTTTGAAGCCACCATAATAAGTGCATGAAGCCTTGGACGAAATATACAAGATGCCACTTCATAAATTTCCACCAGAGGCTATTCTAGATGCTGCGTCACCTTATTTTTAGGCCTGGCACATGTAATTTCGAAATACTTGATTATAGGCTGTTTTTAGAGTCCGTATGTGTGGGGAAACAAGAGTTAGGGTTGGTTTCGGACCCCTCCTCCAGGGGCCACGAAATTCCCCCCTCTTTCCTCCATATATACAACCCTTAGGGTATCGTTTAGACTTTGAGTTTTGTTTAGATTAAAAGTTTGCCATAGCTGCAACTTCGCGTACTTCGTTTGTGTTCAACGACCAGACAAAGGCGTCACAGAACCCCACCTTGATCAATAAAGTTTTCATCTTCACAATATCCAGATTGCAATCTTAGTTTCTTGCTTGTTCTTCGTTTGCTTGCAGGAAATAGACCTTCGTGGTCAGGTTGATCGTGTTCCGACGTGGTCAATAACCTCTCAGAGTTGGTTTAGCGATTGCTAAGGCGCGACGTCCTCGCATATTCATAGTCGGATCGTGAAAGTCTACTCCAATACGATAATCACCATTTCATTGAAAGACGGGACACCTTTGCCTCAATCAATCACAATATACTATATCAACACTTTGATACAAATACATTTGTATGTATTTTATATATCTGACAATGATTTTCATATTGAGAATCTTCATGCCTATATAGAGATTTGTACGAGAGTCATTCCAATGAAAAATGATATGTGCCTTGTGGACATATGCACCATGAACTTTATACTCAGGGAAGTCCAATGTTTCGACACTCATTGAGAGAAAGGAGATATTTAAATCGCTAGACGCGATGAGCTATTTGTTGGCTCAACTCGAGTCATATTTACTATCCCTGTGGGTACTCGAGTAACGTCGGGATGCTTTATTGCTTACAAGGTTTAACTCGTACCCTACTAAATTATGAAGGTATCCGTCAAACTAGTTTCCATAGCGAAACTTATGATGACAACAAAGAGAAATAACTTCTCTTTACCATGTGCAATGGATATAGCAAGCACATTCTATGTGTATCATCTGAATTGTACTACACATACGACACAACCCATAGCACATGTTGTGTACGAGATAGTTTTCCAGAGTGTCTTGTACATGACAAACTTGGCATACTCGCCTTGGTCATCGAGACATTGGGTTGAAACTGAAACTATCAACAATTCCAATAGTTTATGATTATTATGATACTAAATTCTAATAACATTTGGATTTTATGTGCACTACAAGTGACATATGGAAGCTAATTTTAAGGCTCGCACACCTTAAAGTCTATGCTGAACCACTCAGACTTCTTGAATGCATCAAGTCGAGGTAAGTGGCTATTCCCAGCCATTGAGTGGACTATTCAGGTATTCCATGGTTCTAAAAGACATATCTACATGATGGTCTTAAGTGTGTGCTTTATTCACACAAAACCATTGGCTCATTATCCTGACATCGATTTCAAGCAAATCGAATGTATAACATTGCAGAATTCTCCTTGAGGGCCTTCTCTATGGCCTTTGGATTGAAGTTTAGCAATTTGTCCTAATGTCTAGACTAAAATGGTTTGGTAGAATCCTATTCAAAGAGTTAATCTCATTGCATTATCTTTACTTTGGAATTGCAACTTACCAACTTTACGTTGGAGTCATGCAGTTTTACACGCTCATGATAGAACTGCATAATATTATTCCCCTCTATCTTTGATATGTGGATATCTACCAAGTATTTCCTATCTGCGGTAATTCGGTTGCATACCGATATCACCACCCGACATACATCATTGGCCCCTCAACATATAGTTGGGATCTATGTGAGGAATACTTGTATTTTCGTCAATACCTCAAGCCCCTCGCTTGGGGAGTTATTCAAGGCTAGTATGCTGATTCAATGAGGAACATTTCCATGCATTAGGGGGAGATTTCAAGTACCATAAAGAATGCTAGGAAATTAGTGGAATGTTCAACACATTTCTGCCTCAAATCCACGTACTCAATGAGATCTGAACCATGCGTTCAGAAGATTTGCAACACATTGCAAATAACCTGCCAGATTCATTTACTAACTATAAAGGTGTCACACAATCCTACAATCCTGCAAAAGTACGCCTAAAAGAGTGGAGGTACCAGCAAAATCCACTCCACTCTGGGAGAAATACATCAGGATTCAGCTTCTCGCAAGCAAGGATATCAAGGCCTGTGAATCAGTAAATGCAAGTCAACTTCACATTGGCAGACACCTAATGGATAGTATACGCCCAGTGGACGGGAAACCTCCACCAACCCAGGTCATGGTGCACACAATGACCGGGACATTGAAATACCCGACTCAATCGCATTGGGAAATCGCGAGCAATCACCATGGGTAACGATATTTCCATCAACTATATATTGATATATAGATTCTAGAGAAACATAGAGCCATAAGTCTACAATTGTCGACATACATTTCTCAACCAGATTGAAAAAAAAGCTTTTCAAGTGATTCAGATCCAAAGACCATGGCCATGGCAAAGTGTGAACAACACTCAGACTGAACTCAAGCAAAGGGTATAATCTAGGTAGAAATAATATTGCTCAGTAACGGGAAGGTATTCATAAGCAATACCTACACCAGTTTTCTTCTGGAAACAGAATTGAGAACAATGAAGTGGTGAAACATAGAGCAAGTATTGTAGCACAAGGGTTCACGCAGATACCCAACTATTCTCCAGAGCTGGAATATCTTTCCGATAACTTATATCATTGGCAATACAAAATCATCTATCTGTGTAGTTGATAGATGTAGTGATTACATATACATGTGGACCACTAGATTCAGACATATATTATTGATTCCCGATGGAATCTCACTTTTGAATCGAAATGCAAAATGCAACATACATTGTGTAAAAATCAGTAAGTCACCATACGACTTATTGTTGTCAATACATATGGTACAACCGACTTAGTGAGTTCCTTATACACAAAGATTACTCCTACAATAATGATTATCCATGTTTATGTGTCTGCAATGATGACACGTGTAATAATCTAAATGATGGAATTTAAAATGGAGGATTTGGGTAAACCAAAATACCACTCGTTACTACAAATTGAACACCTTCATTCATACATTATGGTATACTATGTTGTCTATATCCATAATATATTGGAGAAACTCATTGTGGAAAAATCTTATCCATCCATAACTCTCATGGTAGTTCATTCTCTAGACGTAGAGAAAGATCTATTTAGACCAAGAGATGATGGAAATGAGATATTGGGACTCAACGTTCCATAATGCCATTGGATCCACCAAACACAATTGGTTGGTACTCAAGAATATCTTTCGATATCTCCAAGGCATCAAACATCTCGTCCTATTTTTTTAGTTTCATAGAAATGTGAACACCCGATATCATTGGATACATCGATCAGATCTCCACAATGTCAGATGGTAGACAAGCTTAGTGTTCCTACTAGGTGTGGTAGCCCTCTCATGAAGAGTCTTCGAAACAGACTGCATGGCTACATCCACCAACCATTATCTCAACAATAATTTTTCTTGTGTTGCCCGGATGCAAACAGGTTACGTAATAAGCAATATCACTATATTGCATATGTTGCAAGTCAAATCATGTGACTAATTTGTTCACCAAGTCTCTACCAACTTCTACATTCCAGAAATATGTTCATGGAATTGGTATGTGATGGCTTCGAAATTTTCAAGAATTAGGGGGAGTATCTTCCTAAAATTATCCCTGTTTAAAGCATCACATTATACTCTCTTTTTTTCCTTCATGAGTTTACTTCGTAGCTACTCATAAAGGTTTTTAATGAGGTAATATCAACATAAGATCATATGTCATACTTTCAATTTTCCCCACCGGGGTTTTTTAAGAAAGTATATACGGCATGTTTATTGTTCTCCAAACTCCATGTTTCTCACATATCGAGTTAAAGGAGATGATAATTATTGATATGTTGCATCATTTTCTCCTTATTTTTCCCACTGGGTTTGCGGGAGTTTTAGCAACATATCCTACACTACTCCTCACATTTTTCCACATGGGTTTTGGAGGAGAATTAATCAAAGATGATGGATCCTTATGTAGTCAAGCGGTGATTAGGGGGAGTGTTAAGAATAATAACCCGGTGTTATTAGGGGATAAATCCCCGCTCTCCCGCATGTTTATCCCACGACGTGGGAACCCTCGTAGCGGTTACTCCCTGGAACGTCGCCTCTGGGAACCGATGTATCCCTTGAAGGCATCCATCCATGATGTATATAAGGATTCATTCCCATCAATAAAGAATACTAATTCAATTACATTGATTGTTGATTCTCTCTCGATCTCAATTATTTACATTTCTATCCTTAGTTGGAGGAGAAGGATAGGAGAGAGAATGTAAGTGGGCTCTCATGCAAGAGCCAGCTGCAGCACATGCTCCTAGGCACTGTATAAGAGTGGAAGGTGAGCCATGTATTAATAAAGTAGCACATTGATAGAGGCAAAGGTGTCCCGTCTTTCGATGAGATGGTGGCTATCGTTTTGAAGGAAGTAGAGTTTGACGATCCGACTACGAACGTGTGATACATCCATTTTGCATCATGCTTTTATATTGATATTTATTGCATTATGGGCTGTTATTACACATTATGTCACAATACTTATGCCTATTCTCTCTTATTTTACAAGGTTTACATGAAGAGGGAGAATGCCGGCAGCTGGAATTCTGGGCTGGAAAAGGAGCAAATATTAGAGACTTATTCTGCACAACTCCAAAAGTCCTGAAACTTCACGGGAGCATGTTTCAGAATATTTATAAAAAATATAGGGCGAAAGAAGTACCAGAGGGGGCCACCCACCGTCCACGAGGGTGGGGGGGCGCGCCCCCTCCCTCGTGGGTATATAAGGATTCATTCCCATCAATAAAGAATACTAATTCAATTACATTGATTGTTGATTCTCTCTCGATCTCAATTATTTACATTTCTATCCATAGTTGGAGGAGAAGGATAGGAGAGAGAATGTAAGTGGGCTCTCATGCAAGAGCCAGCTGCAGCACATGCTCCTAGGCACTGTATAAGAGTGGAAGGGAGCCATGTATTAATAAAGTAGCACATTGATAGAGGCAAAGGTGTCCCGTCTTTCGATGAGATGGTGGCTATCGTTTTGGAGGAAGTAGACTTTGACGATCCGACTACGAACGTGTGATACATCCATTTTGCATCATGCTTTTATATTGATATTTATTGCATTATGGGCTGTTATTACACATTATGTCACAATACTTATGCCTATTCTCTCTTATTTTACAAGGTTTACATGAAGAGGGAGAATGCCGGCAGCTGGAATTCTGGGCTGGAAAAGGAGCAAATATTAGAGACTTATTCTGCACAACTCCAAAAGTCCTGAAACTTCACGGGAGCATGTTTTAGAATATTTATAAAAAATATAGGGCAAAAGAAGTACCAGAGGGGGCCACCCACCGTCCACGAGGGTGGGGGGGCGCGCCCCCTCCCTCATGGGCCCCCTGGTTTCTTTCGTTGAAAAAAAATCATAAGCAAGCTCATGGGATGAAACTCCGCCTCCACGAGGCGGAACCTTGGCGGAACCAATCTAGGGCTCCGTCGGAGCTGTTCTGCCGGGGAAACTTCCCTCCGGGAGGGAGAAATCATCACCATCGTCATCACCAACGATCCTCTCATTGGGAGGGGGTCAATCTCCATCAACATCTTCACCAGCACCATCTCATCTCAAACCCTAGTTCATCTCTTGTATCCAATCTTTTTCCCAAAGCCTTAGATTGGTACCTGTGGGTTGCTAGTAGTGTTGATTACTCCTTGTAGTTGATGCTAGTTGGTTTACTTGGTGGAAGATCATATGTTCAGATCCATTATGCATATTAATACCCCTCTGATTATGAACATGAATATGCTTTGTGAGTAGTTAAGTTTGATCCTGAGGACATGGGAGAAGTCTTGCTATAAGTAGTCATGTGAATTTGGTATTCGTTCGATATTTTGATGAGATGTATGTTGTCTCTCCTCTAGTGGTGTCATGTGAACGTCGACTACATGTCACTTCACCATTGTTTGGGCCTAGAGAAAGGCATTGGGAAGTAATAAGTAGATGATGGGTTGCTAGAGTGAGAGAAGCTTAAACCCTAGTTTATGCGTTGCTTCATAAGGGTCTGATTTGGATCCATATGTTTCATGCTATGGTTAGGTTTACCTTAATACTTCTGTTGTAGTTGCAGATGCTTGCAATAGTTGTTAATCATAAGTGGGATGCTTGTCCAAGGAAGGACAGTACCCAAGCACTGGTCCACCCACATATCAAATTATCAAAGTACCAAACGCGAATCATATGAACGTGGTGAAAACTAGCTTGACGATAATTCCCATGTGTCCTCAAGAGCGTTTTCCTTTATATAAGAGTTTCTCCAGGCTTGTCTTTTGCTACAAAAAGGATTGGGACATCTTGCTGAACCTTATTTACTTTTAGTATTTGTTACCTGTTACAAATTACCTTATCACAAAACTACCTGTTACCGATAATTTCAGTGCTTGCAGAGAATACCTTACTGAAAACTGCTTATCATTTTCTTCTGCTCCTCGTTGGGTTCGACACTCTTACTTATCGAAAGTACTACGATAGAACCCCTACACTTGTGGGTCATCAAGACTCTTTTCTGGTGCCGTTGCCGGGGAGTGAAGTGACTTTGGTAGGTAGAATTTGGTAAGGAAAAATTTATATAGTGTGTTGAAATTTACTGTCACTTGTTACTATGGAACATAATCCTTTGAGGGGCTTGTTCGGGGTATCTTCACCCCGACCAGTAGAGCAAAGAGTTGTTCCTCAACCTACTGAACCTACTGAAAATGTTTACTTTGAAATTCCTTCGGGTATGATAGAGAAACTGCTAGCTATTCCTTTTACATGAGATGAAAAATTGCATCCCGATTTGCACCTAATCTATGTGGATGAAGTTTGTGGATTATTTAAGCTTGCAGGTATGCCCTAGTATGTTATCAAGAAGAAGGTCTTACCTTTATCTTTGAAGGGAGAGGCATTGACATGGTTTAGGCTATGTGATGATATGGGATCATGGAACTATAACTGATTGAAATTGGAATTTCATCAGAAGTTTTATCCTATGCATCTTGTTCATCGTGATCGTAATTATATATATAATTTTTGGCCTCGCGAAGGAGAAAGCATCGCTCAAGCTTGGGGGAGGCTTAAGTCAATGTTATATTCATGCCCCAATCATGAGCTCTCAAAAGAAATGATTATTCAAAAATTTTATGCTCGGCTTTCTCTCAGTAATCGCTCCATGCTCGACACTTCTTGTACTGGATCTTTTATGGTGAATACTATTGAATTCAAATAGGATTTATTGGAAATAATTAAATGCAACTCTGAAGATTGGGACCTCGACGAAGGTAAGGAGTCAGGTATAACACCCAAGTTTGATTGTGTTAAATCTTTTATGGATACCGATGCTTTCCATGAATTTAGCACTAAATATAGACTTGACTCTGAGATAGTAGCTTCTTTCTGTGAATCCTTTGCTACTCATGTTGATCTCCCTAAGGAGAAGTGGTTTAAATATAATCCTCCAATTGAAGTAAAAGTAGTTGCACCTATTAAAGTTGAAGAAAAGACTGTCACTTATAATGATCATGTTGTTCCCACTGCTTATATTGAGAAACCACCTTTCCCTGTTAGAATAAAGGATCATGCTAAAGCTTCAACTGTGGTTCGTAAGAGCAATACTAGAACACCTACTCCCTCTGAGCAAATTAAAGTTGAACCTAGTGTTGCTATGGTTAAATATCTCTTGGCCGATAATATTGATGGACATGTTATTTACTTCTGTAATGAAGCTGCTAGAATTGCTAGACCTGATACTAAAAATAAACATAGACCTGTTGTAGGCATGCCTATTATTTCTGTTAAAATAGGAGATCATTGCTATCATGCCTTATGTGATATGGGTGCTAGTGCAAGTGCAATACCTCATTCCGTATACAAAGAAATTATGCATGATAGTGCACCTGCTGAGTTAGAAGAAATTGATGTTACAATTAAGCTTGCCAATAGAGACACTATTTCACCTGTTGGGATTATTAGATATGTTGAAGTCTTGTGTGGGAAATTTAAATATCATGCTGATTTTCTTGTTCTCGGTTCCCCACAAGATGACTTTTGTCCCATTATTTTTGGTAGACCCTTCTTGAATACTGTTAATGCTAAGATAGACTGCAATAAGGATATTGTTTCTATTGGTTTAGGGGATATGTCTCATGAGTTTAATTTTGCTAAGTTTCATAGACAACCCCATGATAAAGAATTGCCTAGTAAAGATGAAATTATTGGTCTTGCTTCTATTGCCGTGCCTCCTAATGATCCTTTAGAGCAATATTTGCTAGACCATGAAAATGATATGTTTATGAATGAAAGAAGGGAAATAGATGAAGTATTCTTTAAATAGGGACCTATTTTGAAACACAACTTGCCTGTTGAAATCCTAGGGGATCCTCCTCCACCCAAGGGTGATCCCGTGTTTGAGCTTAAACCTTTACCTGATACTCTTAAATATGCTTATCTTGATGAGAAAGAGATATATCCTGTTATTATTAGTGCTAACCTTTCAGAGCATGAAGAAAATAAATTATTGAAAACTCTGAAGAAGCACCATGCTGCTATTGGATATACTCTTGATGATCTTAAGGGCATTAGTCCCACTCTCTGCCAGCACAAAATAAAATTGGAGAAAGACGCGAAACCGGTTGTTGATCACCAACGACGGTTAAATCCTAAGATGAAAGAAGTGGTAAGAAAAGAAATACTGAAGCTTCTGGAGGAAGGTATAATTTATCCCGTTGCTGATAGTCAGTGGGTAAGCCCTGTTCATTGTGTCCCTAAGAAGGGAGGTATTACTGTTGTTCCTAATGATAAAGATGAATTGATCCCACAAACAATTGTTACAGGTTATAGAATGGTAATTGATTTCCGCAAACTAAATAAAGCTACTAAAAAGGATCATTACCCTTTACCTTTTATTGATCAAATGCTAGAAAGACTATCCAAACATACACATTTTTGCTTTCTAGATGGTTATTCTGGTTTCTCCCAAATAGCTGTGTCAAAATAGGATCAAGAAAAGACAACTTTTACTTGTCCTTTCGGTACCTTTGCTTATAGACGTATGCCTTTTGGTTTATGCAATGCACCTGCTACTTTTCAAAGATGTATGACTGCTATATTCTCTGACTTTTGTGAAAAGATTGTTGAGGTTTTCATGGATGATTTCTCCATTTAGGAACCTCCTTTGATGATTGCTTAAGCAACCTTGATCGAGTTTTGCAGAGATGTGAAGAAACTAATCTTGTCTTGAATTGGGAGAAGTGCCACTTTATGGTTAATGAAGGTATTGTCTTGGGGCATAAAATTTCTGAAAGAGGTATTGAAGTTGATAAAGCTAAAGTTGATGCTATTGAAAAGATGTCGTGTCCGAAGGACATTAAAGGTATAAGAAGCTTCCTTGGTCATGCCGGTTTTTATAGGAAGTTCATTAAGGACTTCTCTAAAATTTCTCGGCCTCTAACTAATCTCTTACAAAAAGATGTTCCTTTTGTCTTTGATGATGACTGTGTAGAAGCATTTGAAATACTTAAGAAAGCTTTGGTTTATGCACCTATTGTTCAACCTCCTGATTGGAATTTACCATTTGAAATTATGTGTGATGCTAGTGATTATGCTGTAGGGGCTGTTCTAGGACAAATAGTTGATAAGAAATTAAATGTTATTCAATATGCTAGTAAAACTCTAGACTGTGCCCAGAGAAACTATGCTACTACTGAAAAAGAATTTTTAGCAGTTATATTTGTTTGTGATAAGTCCAGACCTTACATTGTTGATTCTAAAGTAACCGTTCACACTGATCATGCTGCTATTAAATATCTTATGGAAAAGAAAGATGCTAAACCTAGACTTATTAGATGGGTTCTCTTAGTACAAGAATTTGATTTGCATATCATTGATAGAAAGGGAGCTGAGAACCCCGTTGCAGACAACTTGTATAGGTTAGAGAATGTTCTTGAGGATCCACTACCTATTGATGATAGCTTTCCTGATGAACAATTAGCTGTCATAAATGCTTCTCGTACTGCTCCATGGTATGCTGATTATGCTAATTACATTGTTGCTAAATTTATACCACCTAGTCTCACATACCATCAAAAGAAAAAGTTCTTCTATGATTTAAGACATTACTTTTGGGATGACCCACATCTTTATAAAGAAGGAGTAGATGGTGTTATTAGACATTGTGTACCTGAGCATGAACAGGAACAGATCCTACACAAGTGTCACTCCGAGGCTTATGGAGGACACCATGCTGGAGACAGAACTGCACATAAGGTATTGCAATCTGGTTTTTATTGGCCTACTCTCTTCAAAGATGCCCGTAAGTTTGTCTTGTCTTGTGATGAATGTCAAAGGATTGGTAATATTAGTAGACGTCAAGAAATGCCTATGAATTATTCACTTGTTATTGAACCATTTAATGTTTGGGGCTTTGATTATATGGGACCTTTTCCTTCCTCTAATGGGTACACACATATTTTAGTTGCTGTTGATTACGTTACTAAGTGGGTAGAAGCTATTCCAACTAGTAGTGCTGATCATAACACCTCTATTAAGATGATTAAATAAGTTATGTTTCTGAGGTTTGGAGTCCCTAGATACTTAATGACTGATGGTGGTTCACATTTTATTCATGGTGCTTTTCGTAAAATGCTTGCTAAGTATGATGTTACTCATAGAATTGCATCTCCATATCATCCATAGTCTAGTGGTCAAGTAGAATTAAGTAATAGAGAACTTAAATTAATCTTGCAAAAGACTGTTAATAGATCTAGAAAATTGGTCCAAGAAACTTGATGATGCATTATGGGCCTATAGAACTGCATATAAAAATCCTATAGGTATGTCTCTGTATAAAATGGTTTATGGAAAAGCATGTCACTTACCTCTTGAACTAGAACATAAGGCATATTGGTCCATTAAAGAGCTCAATTATGATTTCAAACTTGCCGATGAGAAGAGGCTTTTTGACATTAGCTCACTTGATGAATGGAGAGCCCAGGCTTATGAGAATGCCAAACTATTTAAAGAAAAAGTTAAAAGATGGCATGACAAAAGGATACAAAAACATGAGTTTAATGTAGGAGATTATGTATTATTATACAACTCTCGTTTAAGATTTTTTGCAGGAAAACTTCTCTCTAAACGGGAAGGTCCTTACGTCATTGAGGAGGTCTACCATTCTGGTGCTATAAAAATCAACAACTTCGAAGGCAGAAACCCGAGGGTGGTGAACGGTCAAAGAATCAAACATTATATCTCAGGTAATCCCATAAATGTTGAAACTACTGTTATTGAAACCGTAACCCCGGAGGAATACATAAGGGACACTTTCCAAAACGTTCCAGACCCCCAAAAGGAAGAGGTATGAGGTACGGTAAGTAAACTGACTCCAAAACAATTCTAATAGCAGTTTTTCTCCGTTTTGGAATATTTAAGTAAATAGGAAAATAAGAAGTAGTCTGGAAAGGACACAAGGCTTCCACGAGGGTCGAGGGCGCGCCCTACCCCCTAGGCGCGCCCCCCTGCCTCGTGTGCTCTTCGGACTCCGTTTTCTTGCATGATACTTCTTTTGGTCGGTAAAAAATCACTATATAATCTCCCGAAGGTTTTGACAACCGTACCACGCAAATATCTTCTGTCTTTGTTTCGAGCTGTTTCTGCGGCAGATTTAGAGCAAGATGTCTTCTCAAGAGTCAGTCGGGGAGAGTCGGGTGTCTCATCCGACACCGGGGCCAAGAGCAAACAGCGATGCTGACCACTTTGGTCCATCAACCGAGGAAGAGATGGAGGCCGACTTGAAAAGGATAGATGCCATGGAGGAGGATTAAGAAGTTACTTCTCATTTCCGAGCCGGATTCACGATGGGAGAACTATAGAGCTCTGCCATTCCAAACTCAGTCATCCCTTCCAACATTAGATTTCTTTCTTATGAAAATATGAAAAGAGTGTTACTTGTTCTCCTGCAGCTATGCAACATCCTTGGGTGAAAGGAGCTTTAGCCGTCACGGGAAAGCTCCATAAGGAAATAATGGACCTCAAGCAGCAAGTCAATAAGCTCGAGGAAGAGAATCGTATCCTGAGGGGCATCATCGCCAAGAATATCACATCACCACCCCCGAAGAAGGAGACATAAACACATGGGTATGGGCACTCCCCTTGGCAACTGCCAAGCTTGGGGGAGTGCCCCGGTATCGTATCACCATCACACCTTTATCTTTACCGTTTTTCTTAGTTCGATCCTTTTGGTAATATCTTGATCTAGTAGAATAAAGTTTTAGTATGATCTAGTTTTGAGTTTTGCTTTATGATCCTTCTATGTAATCGAGTCCGTGAGCTATATATAAAAAAGATTAGTGTTGAGTCAAGGGCTTGGTTATTTTGCTATGATCTCGAGGGAATAAAATAAAAAAGAAAAGAATAAAAAGAAATAAAGAGATCATATGGATCTTATGGAGAGTAATGACTTCACATATAAAGAGTATGATGAATAAAAGTTGTTGAGAGTTGACAAACATAGTTTTGGTCATCGTTGCAATTAATAGGAAGTAATAAGGAAAGAGAGGTTTTCACATATAAATATACTATCTTGGACATCTTTTATGATTGTGAGCACTCATTAAAATATGACATGCTAAAAAGTTGATGTTGGACAAGGAAGATAACGTAATGGGTTATGTTTCCTTACATCTGAAATAAATTATATTGTCATGGATCATCCAACATGTTGAGCTTGCCTTTCTCTCTCATGCTAGCCAAATTCTTTGCACCAAGTAGAGATACTACTTGTGCTTCCAAATATCCTTAAACCTAGTTTTGCCATGAGAGTCCACCATATCTACCTATGGATTGAGTAAGATCCTTCAAGTAAGTTGTCATCACTGCAAGCAATAAAATTGCTCTCTAAATATGTATGATTTATTAGTGTGGAGAAAATAAGCTTTATACGATCTTGTGATGTGGAAGAAATAAAAGCGACGGACTGCATAATAAAGGTCCATATCACAAGTGGCAATATAAAGTCACGTTCTTTTGCATTAAGATTTTGTGCATCCAACCATAAAAGCACATGACAACTTCTGCTTCCCTCTGCGAAGGGCCTATCTTTTATTCTTGTCTTATACTTCATGCAAAGAGTCATGGTGATCTTCACCTTTCCTTTTTACATTTTATCCTTTGGCAAACACGATGTGTTGGAAAGATCCTGATATATATAGCTAATTGGATGTGAGTTTTCATGAACTATTATTGTTGACATTACCCTTGAGGTAAAAGGTTGGGAGGCAAAACTATAAGCCCCTATCTTTCTCTGTGTCCGATTAAAACTTCATAAGCATAAATATCGCGTGAGTGTTAGCAATTGTGAAAGAATAAATGATGGTTGAGTATGTGGACTTGCTGAAAAGCTCTTATTGACTCTTTCTGATGTTCTGATAAATTGCAATTGCCTTAATGACTGAGATTAGAGTTTGTTGGTTCTCAATGAAGTTTATGATTCATACTTGAAATTGTGATTGAATTGTTACTTTAGCATAAGAGATCATATGACAATATATATATATATATATAGGGTCGCGCTATTCGTCACCCTGGGTGAGGAATAGTTATTCTTCACCCCCTCTATTTTATCATCAATGCACCGTAATTTTACGTTCCATAAATTTTGTCTTATTTCCGACGCAAAAAGGAACCATAAGAAAATATATAATCGCCGTAAAAAATGTTTTATGTTATGTAAAATTACAAACGTACAAACATAGTCTAAAATACACATAAACTGCAAATTTTCTTGTTTTATGACCTATATTTTTATTTTCTTATGTCAAATTTCACTTAGTGAATCAATAGGAATGTAACTATTTGAATTCCAAACGTAATTTAATTATGAAATGATCGTAAGATTACCTCGGATGAAGAAAACTTATTCTGCACCCTGGGTGATGAATAGTAACACTATATATATATGTTGCTGTTCTAAGAATGATCATGATGCCCTCATGTCCGTATTTTATTTTTATCGACACCTCTATCTCTAAACATGTGGACATATTTTTCGATTTCGGCTTTCGCTTGAGGACAAGCGAGGTATAAGCTTGGGGGAGTTGATACATCCATTTTGCATCATGCTTTTATATTGATATTTATTGCATTATGGGCTGTTATTACACATTATGTCACAATACTTATGCCTATTCTCTCTTATTTTACAAGGTTTACATGAAGAGGGAGAATGCCGGCAGCTGGAATTCTGGGCTGGAAAAGGAGCAAATATTAGAGACCTATTTGCACAACTCGAAAAGTCCTGGAACTTCACGGGAGCACGTTTCCGATAAAAAAATATTGGGCGAAAGAAGTACCAGAGGGGGGCCACCCACCGTCCACGAGGGTGGGGGGCGCGCCCTACCCCCCTGGGCGCCCCCCTGCCTCGTGGCCCCCCTGGTGGCCCTCTGATGCCATCTTTGGCTATATGGAGTCTTTCGTTGAGAAAAAAAATCATAAGCAAGCTCACGGGACGAAACTCCGCCGCCACAAGGCGGAACCTTGGCAGAACCAATATAGGGCTCCGGCGGAGCTGTTCTGCCGGGGAAACTTCCCTCCGGGAGGGGGAAATCATCACCATCGTCATCACCAACGATCCTCTCATCGGGAGGGGATCAATATCCATCAAAATCTTCACCAACACCATATCATCTCAAACCCTAGTTCATCTCTTGTATCCAATCTTTGTCCCAAAGCCTCAGATTGGTACCTGTGGGTTGCTAGTAGTGTTGATTACTCCTTGTAGTTGATGCTAGTTGGTTTACTTGGTGGAAGATCATATGTTCAGATCCATTATGCATATTAATACCCCTCTGATTATGAACATGAATATGCTTTGTGAGTAGTTAAGTTTGTTCCTGAGGACATGGGAGAAGTCTTGCTATAAGTAGTCATGTGAATTTGGTATTCGTGCAATATTTTGATGAGATGTATGTTGTCTCTCCTCTAGTGGTGTCATGTGAACGTCGACTACATGACACTTCACCATTTTTTGGGCCTAGAGGAAGGCATTGGGAAGTAATAAGTAGATGATGGGTTGCTAGAGTGACAGAAGCTTAAACCCTAGTTTATGCGTTGCTTCGTAAGGGGCTGATTTGGATCCATATGTTTCATGCTATGGTTAGATTTACCTTAATACTTATGTTGTAGTTGTGGATGCTTGCATAGGGGTTAATCATAAGTGGGATGCTTGTCCAAGGAATGATAATACCCAAGCACCGGTCCACCGACTTTCAAATTATTAAAGTACCGAACGCGAATCATATGAACGTGATGAAAACTAGCTTGACGATAATTCACATGTGTCCTCGGGAGCGTTTTCCTTTATATAAGAGTTTGTCCAGGCTTGTCCTTTGCTACAAAAGGATTGGGCCATCTTGTTGCACCTTATTTACTTTTACTATTTGTTACCTGTTACAAATTACCTTATCACAAAACTATCTGTTACCGATAATTTCAGTGCTTGCAGAGAATACCTTACTGAAAACTCCTTATCATTTCCTTTTGCTCCTCGTTGGGTTCGACATTCTTACTTATCGAAAGGACTATGATAGATCCCCTACACTTGTGGGCCATCAACGTGCGAGGAGGTCGCGCCTTAGCAATCGCTAAACCAACCCCGAGAGGTTATTGACTACGCCGGAGCACGATCAACCTGACCACGAGGGTCTATTTCCTGCGAGCAACGAAGAACACGCAAGAAATTGAAATTGCAATCTGGATATTGCGAATATAAGAGGAAAGCTTTATAGATGAAGGTGGGGTTCTGTGACATCTTGGTCTAGTCGTTGAACACAAACGAAGTACGCGAAGTTGCAGCTATGGCGAACTTTTAATCTAAACAAAACCCGAAGTCTAAACGACACCCTAAGGGCTGTATATATGGAGGAAGAGGGGGGGGGGATTTCGTGGCCCTTGGAGGAGGGGTCCGAAACCAACCCTAACTCTTGTTTCCCCACACATACGGACTCTAAAAACAGCCTATACTTAAGTATTTCGAAAATACATGGGCCTGGCCCAATAATAAGGTGACACAGCACCTAGAATAGCCTCTGGATGAAATTTATCAAGTGGCATCTTGTATATTTCGTCCAAGGCTTCATGCACTCCTTATGGTGGCTTCAAAGTCCTGAAATCATCACTTGTAACTCCGTTCTTGATCCCCTTGCGCATGCCATCATCTCCATGCTTGGTCTTGCTCTAGTGTTCATCCCTCTTATCCATGCCAGACCCTTCATTTGCAAGCAAAACAATTGTATCCAATTAAGGCAGCATCATATTCTCATGAACATTAGAATCATTAACAAGAAACGAAAGTACCTGATATTGCGTGGCCCTTGGTGGAGGGGTCCGAAACCAACCCGAACTCTTGTTTCCCCACACATACGGACTCTAAAAACAACCTATACTTAAATATTTCGAAAATACATGGGCCTGGCCCAATAATAAGGTGACACAGCACCTAGAATAGCCTCTAGATGAAATTTATGAAGTGGCATCTTGTATATTTCGTCCAAGGCTTCATGCACTCCTTATTGATGCGGAGCATCCCAAGGCCATCCCCATGGACCCAACTACATCTCCTACGACATCTCTTGGACCCATGACACGAGCACGTGCAAGAGCTCTTGAAACCGAGGTGACATCTCTCCTCTCACAATTCCACTTCGATGCACATGAGACATGGCTACTACCTCATATGGACACATTGTGCATACTCAGGTATCATGGAGAAGCTAAGGAGCAAGGACATGAAGAAGAGGAAGATGGACAAGAAGACGGAGAAGAAGGAGGGATGCAGGAAAAGTCCCAGCCACCGGACGACCGGCCGGGACCGGACATCTGGCGCCTGATGCTCTAGCCGAACCCCAGCGAGCGGACGTCCAGCCCAGACCGGACGACCGGTGCCCCTGCACCCGAGCTAAATGAGCGAACGACCGGTGCCAGCGGACGACCGGCGACCGGACGACCGACAGGCACCGGAAATCCTCTACACCAGCATCCGAGCCAGAACGAGCGGACGAACGGCAGCCACCGGATGTCCGACCGCTCCTGAGACACCAGACGACCAGTCCCCAGCGGACGTCTGGTACCTGGCTGTGTCCAGATTCGGGACCGAGGCCCATGTACCCCTACTTTCGCCCCCATAAATAGACCTCCTATTCATCCTAGCTAGGGTTAGCATTGGTTTAGCTCATTTGAGAGATAGAGCATTGCTCATCCACATCGGATCTACTCCTCGAGAGAGACCGCGGCCTCTTCGGAGAAGATCCCTTTGGATTCAAGACCTCCTCGTGGAGAAGAACATCAAGACCTTCTCACGGAGAAGACCGACTACCCTTGTATCGTCCTTAGTTGATCGTGTACCGTGTGAACTCTTATGTATCCGAGGATCTAGCACATGTGTGACTATCTTGTGTTGGTTTAGTGTTTCTCCTGTGTTTTCCCTTGTGTTTCCCCCCGTTTTCCCCTTGTGTTCTTCGTGTTCATCGCAGGATCCGCTCCTTTCGTGAAAGATCGCCCCCTAGGGTTCCTACCCTACATCATCTTGGTATCTAGAGCCACGTTGATCATGATTTCAGAGCCTCCCCGTTGTATTTCTAGCCTTGTTTTTGTTGTTTTTCGTCCTAATTCAAAAATTCCCCACAAAAATAGCCCCAATTTTTTTGTGATTTGTTGGTGTGTTGAAATTTTGTTGGTTTTGATATGTGGATTTCCTTTGTTTTGAGTGGATCTAGCTTTCCCCCCTTGTCTCCACCCTTTCCATCCATGAAATCGCCCGCAATCGACAAATTTCACCTCATCCACTCCGCCCACGTGAAGTTCATCCCGTTTCCGAACAGTGCCCAGGCACCGGACGTCCGCTCGCCACCGGATGTCTGACGACCGGACGACCGCTCACCCACCGGACGTCCGGAGTTCCCTGATGAAACTGAATTTTTTTCAGCCGAGTCACCACCACCGCCCCACATTTCCGCATACGCACTCCTACCACTATACACCATCACCACTTCCGCATTACCACCACCATTGCATACCCTTTTTGCTCTTCGACACATGTGCTACTTCGAGCTTTGAGAATTTGTGTTGTGGTACCGTGTCCTACTTGTGTTTCGGCTATCTAGGTACGGTTCGACATCGACATCATCGCCACTCATCTTCGCCACGGACGCGTCATCAACAACGACCACCTCGACTACATCTTGGTATTCGTGCCACCATTTTGACACCATACCGTCCGCAAGAAATGGTAACCTTGTCTTGGTATTGTACATATCACTCTTGCCATTACATTGATAGACATCATAGCCTCACTCCTTTGCGTTGCTTACCCATCGAGACTAGCCATTGAGTATTGCCGGCAACGAGACTTGTGCACATTAGTGATCATACTTCCCATAGCATACACACACCATTGTTGCATGTATTGGTATCATCTCTTGTGTCACAAAGTTGTCATCGCATATACAATTGCTATCTTGGTTCGTCAAGCATTGCATGTGAAATGAGCTCAAACATCAAAGAGCCAAATAATCTTTTAAGGAAAGTGGAAATATAAGCAAAGAGCTTTTAAGCAAGAACCGTAGCATCATACAACATTAAGATTGTCATACTCGATCATATTGGATCATCGCATAGAAACACCTTGCATAGAGCATACTTGGGATAGAAGTCGTTGCATTTTTGCTAAGTAGGTTGTGCACAAGTTCTTTCTATCCGCCTATTGTGCAATCGTGCTAGCGTCTCTCTAGTGTTGTGCAACAAGAGCATTTTTGTGGATTACACATTTTGGATCACCCTTGGTTGCACGACCCCACTTATCTTTTTGCGTGTGTGTTTCCATGTACCTTATATGCTTGGTCTACTTGTTACATTGCATCTTGTGAATCTTTTCCAACATTATTGAAGCTCACTTACAATTGCATCAAATTTTGTGCCACCATCCTAACCAAGCTCCACCATAAGATTTTACTTGTGTAGGTGTGAGAAACCGACAAGAGCTAGTACCAATTGTGCTATTTCCTTGTCCTACATTGGAGTGATCATCGATCCACTTTCAACTTCGGTCAAGGTACATTTGGTATTCGTTCTTCTCTTTCTACCACTCACATTTTTCTTGGAATGATGGATAAGCCGAGTACTTCTACCAACCCACTCTTCATTGAGCACAACGACGACATGAACTCCTATGTCACCAAGAGCCACCTCTTTGGTGCACAACACGCTTTGCATCAAGAGCAACAAGCAATGAGTGAACACATCGACAACCTTGCCGCCGACTTGCGACTCTTCGAGAAACGTACAAGGGAGTACTTCGACCACAAGCTCGACGATCACAAGCAAGAGAATGACACAAGGATGGACGAGATTCACGATTTGTTGCTCAACCGCTCTTCTTCCACTTCGTCCTCATCAAGAAGGACTCGCTCAAGTCGACACTCCGACTTCACCCTCTGCGGCTCAAGTACACCGACATCAAACACTCTACGTCGTGCCGCGCGCAATGATCGTCAAGCAAGCCTCAATCCTCTACGTGACACCGACTTTCAAGAGCATCGGCGACGTCAAACCCAAGAGGCTTTTATGCTAGCACGAGAACGGCAACGACAACGCCAACTTGAAGAGGAAGAGCGAGCGCGCCTACACCAAGTAGCACAAGATGCCGAAGCACAACGCCAAGAACAACAACTCCGTGAAGCTCAAGCACTTGAGGCGCAACAAGCCCTCCAAGATTCAAGTCGAGCCGTAGCCAACCGAGGCCGACAAGAGCGTGAACAAGAGGAAGCACTTCGAGAAGAAATACATGAACGACGACATCAAGCTCGCGTGCAACGTCGAGCTCGACAAGCTCCTCCACAAGCTCGCCAAGCACATCAAGTTCATCAAGAGCATGAGGAGAATGGACATCCTCCACGACAAGTCCAACATGAGGTTGACAACCCTCCACACCAAGAGCGACACGAGCTTGACAATCATCTACAACATGGGCGTCATCATCCCCGACCCCAACACAATGAAGAGCAATGCTATGGCAAGCTCAAGTTCACCATGCCCAAGTTCAACGGAACCAACGATCCCGAAGAGTACCTTTCATGGGCATTGAAAGTTGACAAGATCTTCCGTTTGCACAACTACGACTAAGAGAAGAAGATCACGATGGCATCCCTTGAGTTCCAAGACTATGCCCTCATTTGGTGGGAACAAGTCATCGAGCGCCGTGAGGAAAGAGGTGAACCACCCATCACCACTTGGGCACAAATGAAGGATGTCATGAGAGCACGCTTCGTGCCTACCTACTAGAACCGCGACCTCTTCAAGAAGCTCCAACTACTCAAGCAAGGAACCAAGAGCGTTGAAGAGTACTACAAGGAGATGGAGATTGCCATGATACGAGCCAATGTCACGGAAGATGATGAGAAAACTATGGCACGTTTCTTGAATGGACTCAACCATCCTATCAAGAAAATCGCTAACTTCCAACCATATTCAAACCTCATCGAGCTCGTGCATCAAGCTACCAAAGTGGAACGCCAAGTGCAAGATGATTTCAAGTATGCCAAGTTCTCATCCAAGTCATACGGTTTCTCCAACAACCAAGCTTCAATGACTCCAACACCGTCTACCAAGCCTTCTATTAGCAACATCGACGAGTCGAGTTCCAAGAAAGCTTCATCAACTCCAAGTCATCCTTCTACTACAAGCAACTTCAAGCCGAGAGCTTCATCATCATCCACTCCAACCGATGAGACCATCAAGACAAGTTCCTTCAAATGCTTCACATGCGGAGGCCGAGGCCACAAGTCCTATGAGTGCACCAACAAGCGGACCATGATCCTCAACGACGACGGAACCTATGACTCGATGAGTGAAGGAGAAATGGACGCTCTTGAGCAAGTAGCCATGCACCGGCAAGTGAACGATGAAGAGGAACAAGTCTTTTACGATGAATATTCAAGTCCCGCTCTTGTTGTCTCCAAAGTCTTGACTCTCCAACATCACCAAGAAGAAGACCAAAGATTCCACATATTCCACACCAAGGCCGGCATCAATGGACGATCCGTCAAGGTCATCATCAATGGAGGGAGTTGTCATAACCTCGCAAGTGAAGAACATTGCTCCAAGCTCCAATTACCTGATAGAGGCAAAGGTGTCTCGTCTTTCGATGAGATGGTGGCTATCGTTTTAGAGGAAGTCGACTTTGACGATCCAACTACGAACGTGCGAGGACGTCGCGCCTTAGCAATCGCTAAACCAACTCCGAGGGGTTATTGACCACGCTGGAGCACGATCAACCTGACCACAAGGGCCTGTTTCCTGTGAGCAAACGAAGAACAAGCAACAAACTGAGATTGCAATCTGGATATTGAGAATATAACATGAAAGCTTTATTGATCAAGGTGGGGTTCTGTGACGTCTTGGTCTGGTCGTTGGACACAAACGAAGTACGCGAAGTTGCAGCTATGGCGAACTTTTAATCTAAACAAAACCCAAAGTCTAAACGATGCCCTAAGGGCTATATATATGGAGGAGAGAGGGGGAATTTCGTGGCCCATGGTGGTGGGGTCCGAAACCAACCCTAACTCTTGTTTCCCCACATATACGGACTCTAAAAACAGCCTATACTTAAGTACTTCGAAAATACATGGGCCTGGCCCAATAATAAGGTGACGCAGCACCTAGAATAGCCTCTGGACGAAATTTATGAAGTGGCATCTTGTATATTTCGTCCCATGCTTCATGCACTCATTATGGTGGCTTCAGAGTCCTGGAATCATCACTTGTAACTCCGTTCTTGTTCTCCTTGCGCATGCCATCATCTCCATGCTTGAACTTGCTCCAAGGTTCATCTTTATTGTCCAAGCTAGGCCCTTCATTTGTAAGCAAAACAAATGTACCCAATTTAGGCAGCATCATATTCTCATGAACATTAGAATCGTTACCAAGAAACGAAAGTACCTGATAATTCAATTGGCGTGCGCGAGCTCTAGTAATTGGTCCAGTATGTATAGCAGTAGGGGCTGTGGGTGTAACAATGGTATTGATGTCCTCATCATCCTCCCCTTCTTGAAATGAAGTCATCCTCGACGAAAGTTCATCGTCCTCACCCAAATAAGGCTTCAAATCTGCAATTTTAAAAGTGGAACTAACCCCAAAATCTGCAGGCAGCTCAAGTTTATATGCATTATCATTTATTTTCTCTAACACCTTAAAAGGACCATCAGCACGTGGCATTAGCTTTGATTTGCGCAAATTAGGAAATCTATCCTTACGCAAATGTAACCAAACAAGATCTCCAGGTGCAAACACAACATGTTTTCTACCCTTATCTCCAACAAGTTTATATTTAGCATTCATACGCTCAATGTTTTCCTTAATGCATTTTTAAAATCAATTCAGCATGTTCTTTAGCATCAAAATTAACCTTCTTCGAAGATGGAAGAGGCAACAAATCAATAGGTGCACGAGGTAGGAAACCATACACAATTTCAAAAGGGCACATCTTAGTAGTAGATTGCAATGAACGATTATAAGCAAATCCAATATGAGGCATGCATTCTTCCTGCATTTTCTTGTTATTCTTCAAAACAGCCCTAAGCATAGTAGACAATGTTCTATTGACTATTTCAGTTTGTCCATCAGTTTGGGGGTGACAAGTAGTACTAAAAAGCAGCTTAGTCCCCAACTTAGCCCATAAACATCTCCAAAAGTGGCTAAGAAATTTAGTATCACGATCTGAAACAATAGTATTTGGCACACCATGTAAGCGAATAATTTCACGAAAGAACAAATCAGCAACATTAACAGCATCATCGCTTTTATGACATGGTATAAAGTGTGCCATTTTCGAGAACCTATCCACGACAACAAATATGCTATCCCTCCCCTTCTTTGTTCTAGGTAAACCTAAAACAAAGTCCATAGATATATCCTCCCAAGGAACACTAGGTACAGGCAAAGGCATATATAAACCATGAGGATTGAGTCGTGACTTAGCTCTTTGACATGTAGTGCAGCGAGCAACAAAACGCTCAACATCCCGTCTCATCTTTGGCCAAAAGAAATGTGTAGCAAGTATATCCTCCGTCTTCTTGACGCCAAAATGTCCCATTAATCCTCCTCCATGCGCCTCCTGCAACAACAAAAGACGAACGGAGCTAGCTGGAATGCATAGCTTGTTAGCACAAAACACAAATCCATCGTTAAGAACGAACTTGTTCCAAGTTCTCCCTTCCTTACAATTCTGCAATACATCTTTAAATTCAGCATCATTAACATATTGATCCTTGATGGTCTCCAAACCAAATATTTTAAAGTCAAGTTGTGAAAGCATAGTATAACGACGAGACAAGGCATCAGCAATAACATTTTCTTTACCCTTCTTGTGTTTAATCACATAAGGGAAAGTCTCAATGAATTCAACCCATTTAGCATGTCGACGGTTCAGTTTTGCTTGACTTTTAATGTGTTTCAAAGATTCATGATCAGAATGTATAACAAATTCCTTGGGCCATAAATAATGTTGCCATGTTTCTAAGGTCCGAACAAGAGCATATAATTCTTTATCATAAGTAGAATAGTTCAGACTAGGCCCACTCAATTTTTCAGAAAAGTATGCAACATGTTTTCCATCTTGTAATAACACACCTCCTAATCCAATTCCACTAGCATCACATTCAAGCTCAAAAGTCTTATTGAAATTAGGAAGTTGGAGTAAAGGAGCATGTGTCAACTTATCTTTCAATACCGTGAAGGCTTCTTCCTGTGCGGTACCCCAAACAAAAGGTACATCCTTCTTTGTAAGCTCGTTGAGAGGTGCAGCAATGGTGCTGAAATCTCTCACAAAACGCCTATAGAAACCAGCGAGGCCAAGGAAACTCCTCACTTGTGTGACCGTTTTGGGCTGCGGCCAACTCTCAATAGCTTCAATCTTGGCTTTATCAACATCAATTCCCTGTGGAGTAACAACATAGCCAAGAAAAGATACTCGGTCGGTGCAAAAGGTGCACTTTCCAAGGTTACCAAACAAACGTGCATCACGTAGAGCAATAAAAACAGCACGTAAATGTTCCAAATGTTCCTCCAAAGATTTGCTATAAATCAATATGTCATCAAAGTAAACTACCACAAATCGTCCAATGAAAGCATGTAAAACTTTGTTCATTAACCTCATGAAAGTACTAGGTGCATTAGTTAACCCAAAAGGCATGACTAACCACTCATATAATCCAAACTTAGTTTTAAATGCTGTTTTCCATTCATCTCCCAATTTCATACGAATGTGATGGCATCCACTACGCAAATCAACTTTAGAGAATATTGTAGAGCCACTCAATTCATCAAGCATATCATCTAGCCTAGGAATAGGATGACGATAACGAATAGTAATATTATTAATGCCTCTACAATCAACGCACATACGCGACGTACCATCCTTTTTCGGCACTAAAATGATAGGAACAACACAAGGACAAAGGGATTCACGTATATAACCTTTGTCGAGTAGTTCTTGTACTTGACGCATAATCTCCTTCGTCTCCTATGGATTGGTACGGTATGGTGCACGCTTGGGTAATGATGCACCGGGAATTAAGTCAATTTGATGCTCAATCCCTCGAATAGGTGGTAATCCCGGTGGCACGTCTTGTGGAAAGACGTCAGCGAACTCCTGCAAAATGTTAGTGACAGTAGGAGGCAAAGATGAAGGCACGTCCTCGAATGAAAATAATGCCTCTTTGCACACAAAAGCATAGCAAACAGATTTTCTAAAATCTAAATCGTCAATATCAGATTTGGTGGCAAGTAAACATGCACTTCTCAATTTAATTTCAGAAGCAACACTAGATGGTTTATTATTAGGCCGCATTTGTTGCTCAAATTCTTTTGCCACAATCTGATTTTCACTCTTATTTTTCTCCTGTTTTGCTTTATTAGCTCTATTAATATCATCTTGCAAAGTGGAATCAGGAGTCATAGGAAGCAAAGTAATATTTTTATCCTTATGAACAAGAGTATACTGATTGTTTCTACCATGGTGTACAGAATTTTTATCAAATTGCCATGGTCTACCAAGTAATAAGGAACATGCTTGCATAGGTACCACATCACAATCAACATAATCAGCATATGTAGAGATACTAAAATGCACACGAACGGTACGTGTTACCTTAACCTTGCCGCTGTTGTTGAACCATTGGATGTAGTAAGGATGTGGATGTGGTCTTGTGGTGAGAGATAGCTTCTCCACCATCGCCATGCTAGCCAAGTTATTGCAGCTCCCTCCATCTATGATGACGCGAACATAACGTTCCTTCACAACTCCCTTTGTATGGAACAAATTATGCCTCTGATTTTGCTCAGCTTGTGTAACCTGCACACTCAGAACACGTTGAGCAACTAAACATTCATACCTGTCAGCATCTTCAGCAGCCATGTATTGCGTCTCGTGATCAGAATCCTCTCCACCGTGTTCTTCATGTGTAATAAGAGCCGAAGTCTCCTCATCATAGTCACTAGCGGACTCATACCCACCATCCTCAGTAGCAATCATCACATGCTGAGATTGGCATTCTCTCGCAAAATGTCCTCTTCCCTTACAACAACGACAAATAATATCACTTGTGTGCCCTGTTGATGCCTTGGAAGAAGAAGAGCTCTGCGCAGGTCCGGCAGGTGTGCTCTTGGCAGATAGTGGTGGTTGTGCCTGCTTTCTTGTATCACGACTGGAGGTGGCACCTGATGGAGGTGCTGGTGGAGTGGAAGTAGAGGATGCACGTGGTGTCCATGATGAAGATCGACCTGCAGAAAAGTTAGTTTGCGCCAATGCCTGTCGATCCTGCACTTCACGTTCAGCTTTACAAGCAAGATGGAATAAACGAGTGATATTAGTATACTCCTTATACTCTAGAATGGTCTGAATCTCTCTATTTAATCCACCCATAAAACGTGCAAGCATAGCTTCATCCTCCTCAACAATACCACATCTAATCATGCTAGTTTGTAATTCCTGATAATATTCTTCTACATAATTTTTTCCTTGTCTTAAGTGCTGCAATTTTTGAAGTAATCCACGTTGATAATATGGTGGAACCCAACGAGTACGCATAGCAGTTTTCAAAGCAGCCCAAGTAGCTGGAATAGGATATAATCTACAATGTTCAGACCACCAAACACATGCAAAGCTAGTGAAAGCACAAACATCAGCAGGAACACGTCTCTCCTCAGGATATTGTAAACATGTAAATCGTTGTTCAGTTTCTAACTCCCAAGTAAGATATATATCAGGAACACATCCACCCTCAAATGGTGGAATATTCAATTTTAGTTTAGGAAGATGGTCATGTACCTCAGGTGGTGGTGCAGCCCTACCGTTGCGATGATATGCATGAGGACGACCTGGTGGTGGTGGTGGTGGTTGCACGTAGTTCTGATTTTGATCAACCTGATCCTCGTAATGGTCCTCCACCTCTGCAGTAGCAGCAGGAGCGACAGAAGCACCAACAGTAGGTACAGCAGCACCAGAAGTTTGACCGTCGTAGTCAAAACTGTTGGGGAACGTAGTAATTTCAAAAATTCTCCTACGCACATGCAAGATCATGGTGATGCATAGCAACGAGAGGGGAGAGTGTGATCTATGTACCCTTGTAGACCGACAGCGGAAGCTTTAGCACAACGCGGTTGATGTAGTCGTACGTCTTCACGGCCCGACCGATCAAGCACCGAAACTACGGCACCTCCGAGTTCTAGCACACGTTCATCTCGATGACGATCCCCGAACTTCGATCTAGCAAAGTGTCGGGGAAGAGTTCCGTCAGCACGACGGCGTGGTGACGATCTTGATGTACTACCGTTGCAGGGCTTCGCCTAAGCACCGCTACAATATTATCGAGGATTATGGTGGAAGGGGGCACCGCACACGGCTAAGAATATGATCACGTGGATCAACTTGTGTGTCTAGGGGTGCCCCCTGCCCCCGTATATAAAGGAGCAGGGGGAGGTGCGGCCGGCCAGGAGGAGGGCGCGCCAGGAGGAGTCCTACTCCCACCGGGAGTAGGATTCCCCCCTTTCCTAGTTGGAATAGGATTCGGGAGGGGGAAAGAGGAGAGAGAGAAGGAAGGGGGGGGGCGCCGCCCCCCTCTCCTTGTCCTATTCGAACTAGGGGGGGAGGGGCGCGTGGCCCAGCCCTGGCCACCTCTCCTCTCTTCCACTAAAGCCCACTAAGGCCCATATACCTCCCGGGGGGTTCCGGTAACCTCCTAGTACTCCAGTAAAATCCCGATTTCACCCGGAACACTTCCGATATCCAAATATAGGCTTCCAATATATCAATCTTTATGTCTCGACCATTTCGAGACTCCTCGTCATGTCCGTGATCACATCCGGGACTCCGAACAAACTTCGGTACATCAAAATGCATAAACTCATAATATAACTGTCATCAAAACCTTAAGCGTGCGGACCCTACGGGTTCGAGAACAATGTAGACATGACCGAGACACGTCTCCGGTCAATAACCAATAGCGGAACCTGGATGCTCATATTGGCTCCCACATATTCTACGAAGATCTTTATCGGTCAGACCGCATAACAACATACGTTGTTCCCTTTGTCATCGGTATGTTACTTGCCCGAGATTCGATCGTCGGTATCTCAATACCTAGTTCAATCTCATTACCGGCAAGTCTCTTTACTCGTTTCGTAATACATCATCTTGCAACTAACTCATTAGTTGTAATGCTTGCAAGGCTTATGTGATGTGCATTACCGAGAGGGCCCAGAGATACCTCTCCGACAATCGGAGTGACAAATCCTAATCTCGAAATACGCCAACCCAACATGTACCTTTGGAGACATCTGTAGAGCTCCTTTATAATCACCCAGTTACGTTGTGACGTTTGGTAGCACACAAAGTGTTCCTCCGACAAACGGGAGTTACATAATCTCATAGTCATAGGAACATGTATAAGTCATGAAGAAAGCAATAGCAACATACTAAACGATCGGGTGCTAAGCTAATGGAATGGGTCATGTCAATCACATCATTCTCCTAATGATGTGATCCCATTAATCAAATGACAACACATGCCTATGGTTAGGAAACATAACCATCTTCGATTAACGAGCTAGTCAAGTAGAGGCATACTAGTGACGTTTGGTTTGTCTATGTATTCACACAAGTATTATGTTTCCGGATAATACAATTCTAGCATGAATAATGAACATTTATCATGATATAAGGAAATAAAATAATAACATTATTATTGCCTCTAGGGCATATTTCCTTCAGTCTCCCACTTGCACTAGAGTCAATAATCTAGATTACACAGTAATGATTCTAACACCCATGGAGCTTTGGTGCTGATCATGTTTTGCTCGTGGAAGAGGCTTAGTTAATGGGTCTGCTATATTCAGATCCGTATGTATCTTGCAAATCTCTATGTCTCCCACCTGGACTAGATCCCGGATGGAATTGAAGCATCTCTTGATGTGCTTGGTTCTCTTGTGAAATCTGGATTCCTTTGCCAAGGCAATTGCACCAGTATTGTCACAAAAGATTTTCATTGGACCCGATGCACTAGGTATGACACCTAGATCGGATATGAACTCCTTCATCCAGACTCCTTCGTTTGCTGCTTCCGAAGCAGCTATGTACTCCGCTTCACATGTAGATCCCGCCACAACGCTTTGTTTAGAACTGCACCAACTGACAGCTCCACCGTTTAATGTAAACACGTATCCGGTTTGCGATTTAGAATCGTCCGGATCAGTGTCAAAGCTTGCATCAACGTAACCATTTACGATGAGCTCTTTGTCACCTCCATATATGAGAAACATATCCTTAGTCCTTTTCAGGCATTTCAGGATGTTCTTGACCGCTGTCCAGTGATCCACTCCTGGATTACTTTGGTACCTCCCTGCTAGACTTATGGCAAGACACACATCAGGTCTGGTACATAGCATTTCATACATGATAGAGCCTATGGCTAAAGCATAGGGAACATCTTTCATTTTCTCTCTATCTTATGCATTGGTCGGGGATTGAGTCTTACTCAATTTCACACCTTGTAACACAGGCAAGAATCCTTTCTTTGCTTGATCCATTTTGAACTTCTTCAAAACTTTGTCAAGGTATGTGCTTTGTGAAAGTCCAATTAAGCGTCTTGATCTATCTCTATAGATCTTAATGCCCAATATGTAAGCAGCTTCACCGAGGTCTTTCATTGAAAAACTCTTATTCAAGTATCCTTTTATGCTATCCAGAAATTCTATATCATTTCCGATTAGCAATATGTCATCTACATATAATATCAGAAATGCTACAGAGCTCCCACTCACTTTCTTGTAAATACAGGCTTCTCCAAAAGTCTGTACAAAACCAAATGCTTTGATCACATTATCAAAGTGTTTATTCCAACTCCGAGAGGCATGCACCAGTCCATAAATGGATCGCTGGAGCTTGCACACTTTGTTAGCTCCCTTTGGATCGACAAAACCTTCCGGCTGCATCATATACAACTCTTCTTGCAGAAATCCATTCAGGAATGCAGTTTTGACATCCATTTGCCAAATTTCATAATCATAAAATGCGGCAATTGCTAATATGATTCGGACAGACTTAAGCATCGCTACGGGTGAGAAGGTCTCATCGTAGTCAATCCCTTGAACTTGCCGAAAACCTTTTGCGACAAGTCGAGCTTTGTAGACAGTAATATTACCGTCAGCGTCAGTCTTCTTCTTGAAGATCCATTTATTCTCAATTGCTTGCCGATCATTGGGCAAGTCAACCAAAGTCCATACTTTGTTCTCATACATGGATCCCATCTCAGATTTCATGGCTTCAAGCCATTTTGCGGAATCTGGGCTCACCATCGCTTCTTCATAGTTCGTAGGTTCATCATGATCTAGTAGCATGACTTCGAGAACAGGATTACCATACCACTCTGGCACGGATCTTACTCTGGTTGATCTACGAGGTTCAGTAGTATCTTGTTCTGAAGTTTCATGATCATTATCATTAGCTTCCTCACTAATTGGTGTAGGTGTCACAGAAACTGGTTTATGTGATGTACTACTTTCCAATAAGGGAGCAGGTACATTTACCTCGTCAAGTTCTACTTTCCTCCCACTCACTTCTTTCGAGAGAAACTCCTTCTCTAGAAAGTTTCCGAATTTAGCAACAAAAGTCTTGCCTTCGGATCTGTGATAGAAGGTGTATCCAATAGTTTCCTTTGGATATCCTATGAAGACACATTTCTCCGATTTGGGTTCGAGCTTATCAGGTTGAAGTTTTTTTCACATAAGCATCGCAGCCCCAAACTTTCAGAAATGGCAACTTTGGTTTCTTGCCAAACCACTGTTCATATGGCGTCGTCTCAACGGATTTTGATGGTGCCCTATTTAACGTGAATGCGGCCGTCTCTAGAGCATATCCCCAAAACGATAGCGGTAAATCAGTAAGAGACATCATAGATCGCACCATATCTAGTAAAGTACGATTACGACGTTCGGACACACCATTACGCTGTGGTGTTCCAGGTGGCGTGAGTTGTGAAACTATTCCACATTGTTTTAAATGTACACCAAACTCGTAACTCAAATATTCTCCTCCACGATCAGATCGTAGGAATTTTATTTTCTTGTTACGATGATTTTCAACTTCACTCTGAAATTCTTTGAACTTTTCAAATGTTTCAGACTTATGTTTCATTAAGTAGATATACCCATATCTGCTTAAGTCATCTGTGAAGGTGAGAAAATAACGATATCCGCCACGAGCCTCAACATTCATCGGACCACATACATCTGTATGTGTGATTTCCAATAAATCTGTTGCTCTCTCCATAGTACCGGAGAACGGTGTTTTTGTCATCTTACCCATAAGGCACGGTTCGCAAGTACCAAGTGATTCATAATCAAGTGGTTCCAAAAGCCCATCAGTATGGAGTTTCTTCATGCGCTTTATACCGATATGACCCAAACGGCAGTGCCACAAATAAGTTGCACTATCATTATCAACTCTGCATCTTTTGGTTTCAACACTATGAATATGTGTGTCACTACTATTGAGATTTAATAAGAATAGACCACTCTTTAAGGGTGCATGACCATAAAAGATATTACTCATGTAAATAGAACAACCATTATTCTCTGATTTAAATGAATAACTGTCTCACATCAAACAAGATCCAGATATAATGTTCATGCTTAACACTGGCACCAAATAACAATTATTTAGGTCTAATACTAATCCCGAAGGTAGATGTAGAGGTAGCGTGCCGACCGCGATCACATCGACTTTGGAACCATTTCCCACGTGCATCGTCACCTCGTCCTTAGCCAATCTTCGCTTAATCTGTAGTCCCTGTTTCGAGTTGCAAATATTAGCAACAGAACCAGTATCAAATACCCAGGTGCTACTGCGAGCATTAGTAAGGTACACATCAATAACATGTATATCACATATACCTTTGTTCACCTTGCCATCCTTCTTATCCGCCAAATACTTGGGGCCGTTCCGCTTCCAGTGACCAGTCTGCTTGCAGTAGAAGCACTCAGTTTCAGGCTTAGGTCCAGGTTTGGGTTTCTTCTCTTGAGTAGCAACTTGCTTGCTGTTCTTTTTGAAGTTCCCCTTCTTCTTCCCTTTGCCCTTTTTCTTGAAACTAGTGGTCTTGTTGACCATCAACACTTGATGCTCCTTCTTGATTTCTACCTCCGCAGCTTTCAGCATTGCGAAGAGCTCGGGAATAGTCTTATTCATCCCTTGCATATTATAGTTCATCACGAAGCTCTTGTAGCTTTGTGGCAGTGATTGGAGAATTCTGTCAATGACGCAATCATCTGGAAGATTAACTCCCAATTGAATCAAGTGATTATTATACCCGGACATTTTGAGTATATGCTCACTGACAGAACTGTTCTCCTCCATCTTGCAGCTATAGAACTTATTGGAGACTTCATATCTCTTAATCCGGGCATTTGCTTGAAATATTAACTTCAACTCCTGGAACATCTCATATGCTCCATGACGTTCAAAACGTCGTTGAAGTCCCGATTCTAAGCCGTAAAGCATGGCACACTGAACTATCGAGTAGTCATCAGCTTTGCTCTGCCAGACGTTCATAACATCTGGTGTTGCTCCAGCAGCAGGCCTGGCACCCAGCGGTGCTTCCAGGACGTAATTCTTCTGTGCAGCAATGAGGATAATCCTCAAGTTACGGACCCAGTCCGTGTAATTGCTACCATCATCTTTCAACTTTGCTTTCTCAAGGAACGCATTAAAATTCAACGGAACAACAGCACGGGCCATCTATCTACAATCAAGCATAAACAAGCAAGATACTATCAGGTACTAAGTTTCATGATAAATTTAGGTTCAATTAATCATATTACTTAAAGAACTCCCACTTAGATAGACATCCCTCTAATCCTCTAAGTGATTACGTGATCCGAATCAACTAAACCATGTCTGATCATCACGTGAGATGGAGTAGTTTCATTGGTGAACATCACTATGTTGATCATATCTACTATATGATTCACGCTCGACCTTTCGGTCTCCGTGTTCCGAGGCCATATCTGTATATGCTTGGCTCGTCAAGTATAACCTGAGTATTCCACGTGTGCAACTGTTTTGCACCCGTTGTATTTGAACGTAGAGCCTATCACACCCGATCATCACGTGGTGTCTCAGCACGAAGAACTTTCGCAATGGTGCATACTCAGGGAGAACACTTCTTGATAATTAGTGAGAGATCATCTTATAATGCTACCGTTAATCAAAGCAAGATAAGATGCATAAAAGATAAACATCACATGCAATCAATATAAGTGATATGATATGGCCATCATCATCTTGTGCTTGTGATCTCCATCTTCGAAGCACCATCGTGATCACCATCGTCACCGGCGCGACACCTTGATCTCCATCGTAGCATCATTGTCGTCTCGCCAATCTTATGCTTCCACGGCTATCGCTACCGCTTAGTGATAAAGTAAAGCATTATAGCGCGATTGCATTGCATACAATAAAGCGACAACCATATGGCTCCTGCCAGTTGCCGATAACTCGGTTACAAAACATGATCATCTCATACAATAAAATTTAGCATCATGTCTTGACCATATCACATCACAACATGCCCTGCAAAAACAAGTTAGACGTCCTTTACTTTGTTGTTGCAAGTTTTACGTGGCTGCTACGGGCTTAAGCAAGAACCAATCTTTCCTACGCATCAAAACCACAACGATAGTTTGTCAAGTTGGTGCTGTTTTAACCTTCGCAAGGACCGGGCGTAGCCACACTCGGTTCAACTAAAGTTGGAGAAACTGTCACCCGCTAGCCACCTTTGTGCAAAGCACGTCGGGAGAACCGGTCTCGCGTAAGCGTACGCATAATGTCGGTCCGGGCCGCTTCGTCCAACAATACCGCCGAACCAAAGTATGACATGCTGGTAAGCAGTATGACTTATATCGCCCACAACTCACTTGTGTTCTACTCGTGCATATAACATCAACACATAAAACCTAGGCTCGGATGCCACTGTTGGGGAACGTAGTAATTTCAAAAATTCTCCTACGCACACGCAAGATCATGGTGATGCATAGCAACGAGAGGGGAGAGTGTGATCTATGTACCCTTGTAGACCGACAGCGGAAGCGTTAGCACAACGCGGTTGATGTAGTCGTACGTCTTCACGGCCCGACCGATCAAGCACCGAAACTACGGCACCTCCGAGTTCTAGGACACGTTCAGCTCGATGACGATCCCCGGACTCCGATCCAGCAAAGTGTCGGGGAAGAGTTCCGTCAGCACGACGGCGTGGTGACGATCTTGATGTACTACCGTCGCAGGGCTTCGCCTAAGCACCGCTACAATATTATCGAGGATTATGGTGGAAGGGGGCACCGCACACAGCTAAGAATATGATCACGTGGATCAACTTGTGTGTCTAGGGGTGCCCCCTACCGCCGTATATAAAGGAGCAGGGGGAGGTGCGGCCGGCCAGGAGGAGGGCGCGCCAGGAGGAGTCCTACTCCCACCGGGAGTAGGATTCCCCCCTTTCCTAGTTGGAATAGGATTCGGGAGGGGGAAAGACGAGAGAGAGAAGGAAGGGGGGCGCCGCCCCCCCTCCTTGTCCTATTCGGACTAGGGGGGGAGGGGCGCGCGGCCCAGCCCTGGCCACCTCTCCTCTCTTCCACTAAAGCCCACTAAGGCCCATATACCTCCCGGGGGGTTCTGGTAACCTCCCGGTACTCCGGTAAAATCCCGATTTCACCTGGAACACTTCCAATATCCAAATATAGGCTTCCAATATATCAATCTTCATGTCTCGACCATTTCGAGACTCCTCGTCATGTCCGTGATCACATCCGGGACTCCGAACAAACTTCGGTACATCAAAATGCATAAACTCATAATATAATTGTCATCAAAACCTTAAGCGTGCGGACCCTACGGGTTCGAGAACAATGTAGACATGACCGAGACACGTCTCCGGTCAATAACCAATAGCGGAACTTGGATGCTCATATTGGCTCCCACATATTCTACGAAGATCTTTATCGGTCAGACCGCATAACAACATACGTTGTTCCCTTTGTCATCGGTATGTTACTTGCCCGAGATTCGATCATCGGTATCTCAATACCTAGTTCAATCTTGTTACCGGCAAGTCTCTTTACTCGTTTCGTAATACATCATCTTGCAACTAACTCATTAGTTGTAATGCTTGCAAGGCTTATGTGATGTGCATTGCCGAGAGGGCCCAGAGATACCTCTCCGACAATCGGAGTGACAAATCCTAATCTCGAAATACGCCAACCCAACATGTACCTTTGGAGACACCTGTAGAGCTCCTTTATAATCACCCAGTTACGTTGTGACGTTTGGTAGCACACAAAGTGTTCCTCCGGCAAACGGGAGTTGCATAATCTCATAGTCATAGGAACATGTATAAGTCATGAAGAAAGCAATAGCAACATACTAAACGATCGGGTGCTAAGCTAATGGAATGGGTCATGTCAATCATATCATTCTCCTAATGATGTGATCCCATTAATCAAATGACAACACATGTCCATGGTTAGGAAACATAACCATCTTCGATTAACGAGCTAGTCAAGTAGAGGTATACTAGTGACGTTTGGTTTGTCTATGTATTCACACAAGTATTATGTTTCCGGATAATACAATTCTAGCATGAATAATAAACATTTATCATGATATAAGGAAATAAAATAATAACATTATTATTGCCTCTAGGGCATATTTCCTTCAAAAACCCAAGAGCGATTACCAGGGAGAGTCAAACGCACGACGTAGATGTATGTGGAGCTAGGAAAGCTTATAATATGGTAGCAAAAAGGGTCAGCAATAATCAATTCAGAGATGAAAAGTTGAATAAACGCTCAAAGACGGTACTGTGCTGGTCCTAGGCTAGACCGTGCTAGAGACGCGAGCCTAGAACACTAACAAAATCACGGCGGTGCACGTAAACAAGGGAGGAGCACGCTCTGAACTTTTTTTCTTTTTTTTCAATTTTTTTGCACTTTTTTTCTCTTTTTTTTGCTCCGCAACAAATGTTTTTCGAAAAAGTCTACAAATGGTCTAAAAACTGCCTAGCCAGAATTTTCCAGACTTAGTTTTTTTTTGAGTTTGGAACTATTTTCTTCTGCGGGTAGCACGAAAACTCAGGAGTCCTACTCTGTCATGACTCGAAGTATCGCGTGATCTGGAAATCGAAAACAAAGCAACAATTACTGGACTCGTACGGGTGGCGGAGAGGAATCTGGTGGAATCTCGGACTGGTGGCGGCGATGAATCTGGTGGAAAACAGACTGGTGGTGGATATATGTTGCGGGTGGACTCGGATTGGCGTGATGGCGGCGGATATGTGGTGGCATATATGGACTCGGATTGGTGGTGAATATGTGGTGGTGAATATGGCAGCGACGATGAAGTTGGTGTGAAGGTGGTATATGGCAGCAGCGCTGATGATGATGCGATGGTGATATATGGCAGCGGCGACGTGACAACCTGTGAACAGAACTCGAAACTCTAAAGGACTAGACGCTAAGACCAGCAACTTGACACGACGATGCAACCACAAATTCAACAAAGCAAATACAGAAAATATTATCCAAAGGCTCAGATTGGTTCGGATAGGATGAACTAACCCTAATTTTTTTGGCTTTTTTCATGGAATATAGGTACGAAGAACAGACTCGATCTAAACTACGAAAAACTGTAAAATCTCACCAAGCAACCTAGAAATCTGATACCACTTGATAGAGGCAATGGTGTCCCGTCTTTCGATGAGATGGTGGCTATCGTTTTAGAGGAAGTCGACTTTGACGATCCGACTACGAACGTGCAAGGACATCGCGCCTTAGCAATCGCTAAACCAACTCCGAGGGATTATTGACTACGCCGGAGCACGATCAACCTGACCACGAGGGCCTATTTCCTGCGAGCAAACGAAGAACAAGCAAGAAACTGAGATTGCAATCTGGATATTGCGAATATAAGATGAAAGCTTTATTGATCAAGGTGGGGTTCTGTGACGTCTTGGTCTGGTCGTTGGACACAAACGAAGTACGCGAAGTTGCAGCTATGGCGAACTTTTAATCTAAACAAAACCCAAAGTCTAAACAATGCCCTAAGGGCTGTATATATGGAGGAGAGAGGGGGAATTTCGTGGCCCTTGGTGGTGGGGTCCGAAACCAACCCTAACTCTTGTTTCCCCACACATACGGACTCTAAAAACAACCTATACTTAAGTACTTCAAAAATACATGAGCCTGGCCCAATAATAAGGTGACACGACACCTAGAATAGCCTCTGGACGAAATTTATGAAGAGGCATCTTGTATATTTCGTCCCATGCTTCATGCACTCATTATGGTGGCTTCAGAGTCCTGGAATCATCACTTGTAACTCCGTTCTTGTTCCCCTTGCATATGCCATCATCTCCATGCTTGAACTTTCTCCAAGGTTCATCTTTCTTGTCCAAGCTAGGCCCTTCATTTGTAAGCAAAACAAATGTATCCAATTTAGGCAACATCATATTCTCATGAACATTAGAATCATATTCTCATGAACATTAGAATCGTTACCAAGAAACGAAAGTACCTGATAATTCAATTGGCATGCGCGAGCTCTAGTAATTGGTCCAGTATGTATAGCAGTAGGGGCTGTGGGTGTAACAATGGTATTGATGTCCTCATCATTGCCCCAAGACGAAGCATCCACATCCATACAAAGTGCAATGGCTTAGCGACTCAGGCACTATCCAAGTTGAGCATCGAGTAAAAGTCTCCTTCAAAATTGGCGCCTACGAAGACACCTTGGAGTGCGACGTCGTTCCAATGACCGTTTGCCACCTTCTCCTTGGACGCCCATGGAAATTTTATAGAGGAGTCATCCACAACGGCGAACGAACCACTACATCTTCAAGATTAAGGGCAAGGAGTACGTCCTTCGTCCAATGTTGCGAAGCCAAGTGATCGCTGACAAGCAAGCCACCCATCGTGGAGATCATAGTGAGTGAGCGAGCCACCAAAAAGAGAGTGAGCGTCACAAGCCCAAATCGAACATCTCCACGATGAGCGAAAAGAAGAACTTAGTCCTATTTGCCACCAAAAGTGAGATGAGAGGAGTGTGTGAGAACCCATCTAGTGTCCTACACTACGTCCTTCTGTGCAAGGACAATGCACCACAAACTAACACTTCTCACACTCTTCCTCTAATGTTGCCTTCTCTTTTGCAGGAATTTCACGATGTTTTCCCCGACGAGCTATCTCCGGGACTACCTCCACTACAAGGCATTGAGCACCGCATCGACCTCATCCCCGGAGCACCGCTTCCGAACAAAGCTCCCTACCGCGTCAACCCCGAAGAAATCATAGAAATACAAAGGCAAGTAAAGCATCTCATAGACCATGGACATGTGCGTGAAAGTTTGAGCCCTTGTGCCGTCCCGGTCATTCTTGTGCCAAAACGAGACGGTAGCTTTCGCATGTGCTCCGATTGTAGACCTATCAATGCTATCACTGTTCGCTATAGGTATCCCATTCCACGCCTAGATGATATGCTTGATGAGCTTAGCGGTGCCACTATCTTTTCCAAAATTGATCATAAGAGTGGTTACTATCAAATCCGCATACATGAGGGTGATGAATGGAAACCGCTTTCAAAACCAAGTTTGGGTTATATGAGTATTTAGTCATGCCTATGGGTCTTTCAAAAGCACCGGGTACTTTTATGCGTCTTATGAATCATGTCTTTCGCCCTTACATTGGTATATTTGTTGTGGTCTACTTTGATGATATCCTTATTTATAGCAAATCTCTTAGAGATCATGTCGCCCATGTTCGAACCGTTTTGCAAACTCTTTTGAAAAGAGCACCTCTATGCTAATATGGAGAAATGCCTTTTTGGCGTTGCCAAGCTCGTTTTCTTGGATTTTGTTGTTTCCTCTAAGGGTGTTCATGTTGATGAGTCCAAGATCAATGCTATCAAGACTTGGCCACAACCAACCAACTTGCATCAAGTGCGTAGTTTTCTTGGCCTTGCGGGTTTCTATCGTCGCTTTGTGAAGGATTTTAGCACCATTGCTTCGCCTTTGCATGCTTTGAGCAAGAAGAATGCGCCTTTTGTTTGGGGACCATCCCAAGATACCGCATTCAATGAGCTTAAGAATTTTCTTACTCATGCTCCCGTGCTTGCTTTACCCAACTTCGACAAACCCTTTGAGATTCATTGCGATGCTAGTGGTAATGGCATAGGAGGTGTGTTGACACAAGAGAAGCACCCCATAGCTTACTTAAGTGAGAAACTTTCCGGCGCGCAACTCAATTACCCCATCTATGACAAAGAGCTATATGTTGTAGTCCGTGTTTTGCATGAATGGGAACACTATCTTCGCCCTCATGAGTTTATCATACATACCAATCATGAAACGCTCAAGTACCTTAAGGGCCAAACCAAGTTGAACAAGCATCATGCTAAATGGAGTGAATTTATTGAGTCTTTTCCTTATGTCATCAAGTACATTAAAGGTAAGGAAAACATTGTGGTGGATGCCCTTTCTTGCATATGCATGCTTGTTACTCAACTTGAATTGGATGTCATTGGTTTTGAGCATATCAAAGAATTGTATGAGCATGATCCTACTTTTGCTACTCCTTATGCCAAGTGTTTGACGCTCACCTCTTGGGAACGCTATTACATCAAAGATGGATCTCTTATGAGAGCTAACAAACTTTGCATCCCCGAGTCTTCTCTTCGTTTGTTGCTTTTGCAGGAATCTCATGGACTAGGCTTAATGGGACATTTTGGACGAGACAAGACATTCGCCACGCTCTCGAAGAACTACTTTTGGCCAAAGATGTTTCGCGACGTCAACCGCTTCACCAACCGATGCTCTACATGTCGCAAAGCTAAGTCCAAAGCTCAATCCCATGGCCTTTATATGCCTCTACCAATTCCATATCAACCATGGGAAGACATTAGCATGGACTTTGTACTTGGTTTGCCTAGGACTAGAAATGGGAAGGATTCGATATTTGTCGTTCTGGACCGTTTCTCAAAAATGGAACATTTCATTCCTTGCAACAAGATAGACGATGCTTCACATGTTGCTAATCTCTTTTGTAGGGAAATATTGCATCTACATGGAGTGCCAAATACTATTGTCTTGGACCGCGACGTCAAGTTCCTTAGCTACTTTTGGAAGACCCTATGCGCCAAGCTCGGAATCATGCTACTCTTGTCCATGACGTATCATCCACAAACCGACGGCCAAACGGAAGTTACCAACCGCACACTCTCCGCTCTACTTCCAGTACTCATCAAGAAGAACATCAAGGAGCGGGAGGAGTGCCTACCTATCACCGAGTTCGCCTACAACCGAGCAAGACACTCAACATCCGGTAAGTCCCCCTTCAAGGTCGTCTACGGATTCAACCCATTGTCACCATTGGACATTCTTCCTCTACCACTAGAAGAGCGCATCAATTTGGACGCTAGTGCACGAGCGACACATCTCAAGAAGTTGCATGAAGATACAAGAAACACCATCGAGCGCCAAGTTCAATGCCTTGCGACCAAGCTCAACTTCAACAAGCACCCTATGGTATTCAACATCGGAGATCTCGTGTGGCTACACCTTCGCAAGGACCGCTTTCCCCAAGAACACAATTCCAAACTTCGACCATGAGCGGATGGACCCTTCAAGGTGCTTGCACACTACAACGACAATGCTTACAAGATCGACCTCCCGCGCGACAAGTACAACATGAGCGACATCTTCAACCTCAAAGATCTCTCTCCCTTCCATGGTGATGAAGAATTTGATCCGAGGACGGATCTTCCCCAAGGAAGGGGAGATGATGCGGAGCATCCCAAGGCCATCCCCATGGACCCAACTACATCTCCTATGACACCAACCCTAACTCTTGTTTCCCCACACATACGGACTCTAAAAACAACCTATACTTAAGTATTTCGAAAATACATGGGCCCGGCCCAATAATAAGGTGACGCAGCACCTAGAATAGCCTCTGGACGAAATTTATGAAGTGGCATCTTGTATATTTCGTCCAAGGCTTCATGCACTCCTTATGGTGGATTCAAAGTCCTGAAATCATCACTTGTAACTCCGTTCTTGATCCCATTGCGCATGCCATCATCTCCATGCTTGGACATGCTCCAGTGTTCATCCCTCTTATCCATGCCAGGCCCTTCATTTGCAAGCAAAAAAAATGTATCCAATTTAGGTAGCATCATATTCTCATGAACATTAGAATTATTACCAAGAAACGAAAGTACCTGATAATTTAATTGGCGTGCGCGAGCTCTAGTAATTGGTCCAGTATGTATAGCAGCAGGGGCTGTGGGTGTAACAATGGTATTGATGTCCTCATCATCCTCCCCTTCTTGAAATGAAGTCATCCTCGACGGAAGCTCATGTTCCGCACCCAAATAAGGCTTCAAATCTGCAATGTTAAAAGTGGGACTAACCCCAAAATCTACAGGCAGCTCAAGTTTATATGCATTATCATTTATTTTCTCTAACACCTTAAAAGGACCATCAGCACGTGGCTTTAGCTTTGATTTGCGCAAATTAGGATATCTATCCTTACGCAAATGTAACCAAACAAGATCTCCAGGTGCAAACACAACATGTTTTCTACCCTTATCTCCAGCAAGTTTATATTTAGCATTCATACGCTCAATGTTTTCCTTAGTTAACTCATGCATTTTGAAAATCAATTCAGCACGTTCTTTAGCATAAAAATTAACCTTCTCTGAAGATGGAAGAGCCAACAAATCAATAGGTGCACGAGGAAGGAAACCATACACAATTTCAAAAGGGCACATCTTAGTAGTAGAATGCAATGAAAGCTTATAAGAAAATTCAATATGAGGCAAGCATTCTTCCCACATTTTCTTATTATTCTTCAAAATAGCCCTAAGCATAGTAGACAATGTTCTATTGACTACTTCAGTTTGTCCATCAGTTTGGGGGTGACAAGTAGTACTAAAAAGCAGTTTAGTCCCCAACTTAGCCCATAAACATCTCCAAAAGTGGCTAAGAAATTTAGTATCATGATCTGAAATAATAGTATTTGGCACACCATGCAAGCGAATAATTTCACGAAAAAACAAATTAGCAACATTAACAGCATCATCGCTTTTATGACATGGTATAAAGTGTGCCATTTTCGAGAATCTATCCACGACAACAAATATACTATCCCTCCCCTTCTTCGTTCGAGGTAAACCTAAAACAAAGTCCATAGATATATCCTCCCAAGGAACACTAGGTACAGGCAAATACATATATAAACCATAAGGATTGAGTCGTGACTTAGCTTTTTGACATGTAGTGCAGCGAGCAACAAAACGCTCAACATCCTGTCTCATCTTTGGCCAAAAGATATGTGTAGCAAGTATGTCCTCCGTCTTCTTGACGCCAAAGTGTCCCATTAATCCTCCTCCATGCGCCTCCTGCAACAACAAAAGACGAACGGAGCTAGCTGGAATGCATAGCTTGTTAGCACGGAACACAAATCCATCATCAATGACAAACTTGTTCCACGTTCTTCCTTCTTTACAATTCTGCATTACATCTTTAAAATCAACATCATGCACATATTGATCTTTGATGGTCTCCAAACCAAATATTTTGAAGTCAAGTTGTGAAATCATAGTATAGCGATGAGACAATGCATCAGCAATAACATTTTCTTTACCCTTCTTGTGTTTAATGACATAAGGGAAAGTCTTAATGAATTCAACCTATTTAGCATGTCTACGATTCTGTTTAGCTTGACTTTTAATATGTTTCTATGATTCATGATCAGAATGTATAACAAATTCTTTGGGCCATAAATAATGTTGCCATGTTTCTAAAATCCGAACAAGAGCATATAGTTCTTTATCATAAGTGGAATAATTCAGACTAGCCCCACTCAATTTTTCAGAAAAGTATGCAACTGGGTTGCCATCTTGTAGTAACCCACCTCCTAATCCAATTCCACTAGCATCACATTCAAGCTCAAAAGTCCTATTAAAATCAGGAAGTTGGAGTAATGGAGCATGTGTCAACTTATCTTTCAATACCGTGAAGGCTTCTTCCTGTGCGGTACCCCAAACAAAAGGTACACCCTTCTTTGTAAGCTCATTGAGAGGTGCAGCAATGGTGACGAAATCTCTCACAAAATGCCTATAGAATCCAGCGAGGCCATGAAAACTCCTCACTTGTGTGACCGTTTTGGGCTGCGGCCAACTCTCAATAGCTTCAATCTTGGCTTTATCAACTTCAATTCCCCATGGAGTAACAACATAGCCAAGAAAAGATACTCGGTCGATGCAGAAGGTGCACCTCCCAAGGTTACCAAACAAACGTGCATCACGTAGAGCAATAAAAACAACAAGTAAATGTTCCAAATGTTCCTCCAAAGATCTGCTATAAAGCAGTATATCATCAAAATAGACTACCATAAATCGTCCAATGAAAGCACGTAAAACTTTGTTCATTAATACCATGAAAGTACTAGGTGCATTAGTTAACCCAAAAGGCATGACTAACCACTCATATAATCCAAACTTAGTTTTAAATGCTATTTTCCATTCATCTCCCAATTTCATACGAATTTGATGGTATCCACTATGCAAATAAACTTTGGAGAATATTGTAGAGCCACTCAATTCATCAAGCATGTCGTCTAGCCTAGGAATAGGATGACAATAACGAATATTAATATTATTAAAGCCTCTACAATCAACACACATACGCGATGTACCATCCTTTTTGGGCACTAGTATAATAGGAACATCACAAGGACTAAGAGATTCACGTATATAACCTTTGTTGAGCAGCTCTTGTACTTGACGCATAATCTCCTTCGTCTCCTCTGGATTGGTACGATATGGTGCTCGATTAGGCAACGAAGCACCAGGAATTAAGTCAAGCTGATGCTCAATCCCTCGAATAGGTGGTAATCCCGATGGCACGTCTTGTGGAAAGACGTCAACGAACTCCTGCAAAATGTTAGTGACAGCAGCAGGCAAAGAGGAAGGTACATCCTCGAAACAAAATAATGCCTCTTTGCACACAAAAGCATAGCAAACAGATTTTCTAAAATCTAAATCGTCAATATCAGATTTGGTGGCAAGTAAACATGCACTTCTCAATTTAATTTCAGAAGCAACACTAGATGGTTTATTATTAGGCCGCATTTGTTGCTCAAATTCTTTTGCCACAATCTGATTTTCACTCTTATTTTTCTCCTGTTTTGCTTTATTAGCTCTATTAATATCATCTTGCAAAGTGGAATTAGGAGTCATAGGAAGCAAAGTAATATTTTTATCCTTATGAACAAGAGTATACTGATTGTTTCTACCATGGTGTACAGAATTTTTATCAAACTTCCATGGTCTACCAAGTAATAAGGAACATGCTTGCATAGGTACCACATCACAATCAACATAATCAGCATATGTAGAGATACTAAAATGCACACGAACAATACGTGTTACCTTAACCTTGCCACTGTTGTTGAACCATTGGATGTAGTAAGGATGTGATGCGGTCTTGTGGTGAGAGAGAGCTTCTCCACCATCTCCATGCTAGCCAAGTTGTTGCAGCTCCCTCCATCTATGATGACGCGAATAGAACATTCATTCACAACTCCCTTTGTATGGAACAAATTATGCCTCTGATTTTGCTCAGCTTGTGTAACCTGCACACTCAAAACACGTTGAGCAACTAAACATTCATAGCCGCCAGCATCTTCAGCAGCCATGTATTGCGTCTCATGATTAGAATCATCTCCACCATGTTCTTCATGTGTAATAAGGGCCAGAGTCTCCTCATCATAGTCACTAGCGGACTCATACCCACCATCCTCAATAGCAATCATCACACGCTGAGATTTGCATTCTCTCACAAAATGTTCTCTTCCCTTACAACAACAACAAATAATATCACTTGTGTGCTCTGTTGATGCCATGGAAGAAGAAGAGCTCTATGCAGGCCCGACAGGTGTGCTCTTGGCAGATAGTGGTGGTTGTGCCTGCTTTCATGTATCACGGCTGGAGGTGGCACCTGATGGAGGTGCTGGTGTAGTGGAAGTAGAGGATGCACGTGGTGTCCACGATGAAGATCGACCTACAGAAAAGTTAGTTCGCGCCAATGCCTGTCGATCCTGCACTTCACGTTCAGCTTTACAAGCAAGATAGAATAAACGAGTGATATTATTATACTTCTTATACTCTAGAATGGTCTGAATCTCTCTATTTAATCCACCCATAAAACATGCAATCATAGCTTCATTCTCCTCAGCAATACCACATCTAATCACACCAGTTTGTAATTCCTCATAATATTCTTCTACATAATTTTTTCCTTGTCTTAAACGCTGCAATTTTTGAATTAATTCACGTTGATAATATGGTGGAACCCAACGAGTACGCATAGCAGTTTTCAAAGCAGCCCAAGTAGTTGGAATAGGATATAATCTACAATGTTCAGACCACCAAACACATGCAAAGCTAGTGAAAGCACAAACAGCAGCAGGAACACGTCTCTCCTCAGGATATTGTAAACATGTAAATCGTTGTCCAGTTTCTAACTCCCAAGTAAGATATATATCAGGAACCTATCTACCCTCAAATGGTGGAATATTCAATTTTAGTTCAGGGACATGGTCATGATCTCGTACCTAAGGGGGAGCCCTACCATTGCCATTATTTGCATGTGGACGACCTGGTGGTTGTGGTGTTGGTGGTTGCACGTAGTTCTGATTTTGATCAACCTCATCCTCGTAATCTCCCGCATAATCATCCTCCTCTGCATCAGCAGGAGGAGCCACAAAGGTATCAATAGCAGCACCAACAGTTTGGCCAAGCGCAAGAGGGATATGGCTCGCTCAGCAGAGGGCTGTTTTGCGATGTGGAGGTAGTCGTCATCGTTGTCGTCATCGTCGTCATGGTCGTAGGGGTGTGTTAGGTGTAGCCGGTGGTGGTGGTGGAAGACGCGCAAGTAACTCATTAAACTTGTTATCGAGCTTTGTTTCGAACGTCTTATCCATGCCATCTATCTTCTCCATGGCCTCTTCAAATCTGTTTAGCACATCTTGCACCTGTCCACTCATCATTTGCTGAAATTTATCAGGCAACTCCTTATTCGTCATGTTCTCCCAGTCAGTCTCATTGGCTTGTGAGCCTGCCATGGTTAGCAGCAATAGAAACACATAAGAATATGATCCTACAGACTACTAACAAGAGGTGGTGGTGGGTGTCACAAATCCGTCAAGCAAATCTCAAATTCTTACCAGTTCTTACCCAGCAGCAGGCGGTGATCGGCAATCGTCGTAGTCAAAACTCTCAAAGCTTGGATAGAGCGATTACTAGGGAGAGTCAAACGCACGACGTAGATGTATGTGGAGCTGGGAAGGTTTATAATATGGTAGCAAAAAGGGTCAACAATAATCAATTCAGAGATGCCAAGTTGAATAAACGCTCAACGACGGTACTATGCTGGTCCTAGGCTAGACCGTGCTAGAGACGCGAGCCTAGAACACTAACAAAATCACGATACTGCACATAAACAAGGGAGGAGCACACTCTAATTTTTTTTCGTTTTTTCACTTTTTTTCCTCTTTTTTTTCTCTGCAACATTTTTTTTCGAAAAAGTCTACAAATGGTCTAAAAACTACCTAGCCAGAATTTTCTAGACTTAGTTTTTTTGAGTTTGGAACTATTTTTCTACGGCGGGTAGCACGAAAATTCGGGAGTCCTACTCTGTCACGACTCAGAGTATGGCGTGATCTGGAAATCCGAAACAGAGTAAAAAAATACTAGACTCGTACTAGGACTGGTGGCGGAGGTGAATCTGGTGGAACTCGGACTGGTGGCGGCGATGAATCTGGTGGAACTCGGACTGGTGGCGGATATATGTTGCAGGTGGACTCGGATTGGCGTGATGGTGGCGGATAGATGGTGGCGTATATGGACTCGGATTGGTGGTGAATATGTAGTGGTGGTATATGGCAGCGGCGATGAAGTTGGTGTGGTGGTGGTATACGACAACATCGACGATGATGATGCAGTGGTGATATATGGCAGCGGCGACGTGACAACCTGTGAACAGAACTCGAAACTCTAAAGGACTAGACGCTAAGACCAGCAACTTGACACGACGATGCAACCGCAAATTCAACAAAGCAAATATAGAAAAGATTATGCAAAGGCTCAGATTGGTTCGGATACGATGAATTGACCCTAATTTTTTGGCTTTTTTGTGGACTATAGGAATGAAGAACAAACTCGATCGAAACTACGAAGAAACTATAAAATCTTACCGAGCAATCTGGATCTCTGATACCACTTGATAGAGGCAAATGTGTCCCGTCTTTCGATGAGATGGTGGCTATCGTTTTGGAGGAAGTCGACTTTGACGATCCGACTACGAACGTGCGAGGATATCGCGCCTTAGCAATCGCTAAACCAACTGGAGCACGATCAACCTGACCACGAAGGTCTATTTCCTGCAGGCAAACGAAGAACAAGCAAGAAACTAAGATTGCAATCTGGATATTGCGAATATAAGAGGAAAGCTTTATTGATCAAGGTGGGGTTCTGTGACGTCTTGGTCTGGTCGTTGAACACAAACGAAGTACACGAAGTTGCAGCTATGGTGAATTTTTAATCTAAACAAAACCCAAAGTCTAAACGATGCCCGAAGGGCTGTATATATGGAGGAAGAGGGCGGGGGGGGGGGGGGGGGGGATTTCGTGGCCCTTGGAGGAGGGGTCCGAAACCAACCCTAACTCCTGTTTCCCCACACATACGGACTCTAAAAACAGTCTATACTTATGTATTTTGAAAATACATGGGCCTGGCCCAATAATAAGGTGACACAACACCTAGAATAGCCTCTGGACGAAATTTATGAAGTGGCATCTTGTATATTCCGTCCAAGGCTTCATGCACTCCTTATGGTGGCTTCAAAGTCCTGAAATCATCACTTGTAACTCCATTCTTGATCCCCTTGCGCATGCCATCATCTCCATGTTTGGTCTTGCTCTAGTGTTCATCCCTCTTATCCATGCCATGCCCTTCATTTGCAAGCAAAACAAATGTAGCCAATTTAGGCAGCATCATATTCTCATGAACATTAGAATCATTACCAAGAAATGAAAGTACCTGATAATTTAATTGGCGTGCGCGAGCTCTAGTAATTGGTCCAGTATGTATAGCAGCAGGGGTTGTGGGTGTAACAATGGTATTGATGTCCTCATCACACATACTTGTAGCTAATTGTTATACACATTCTTTGCTCTCTGTGACCAGTCAGGAATGGCTCCAGCATCAGACGAGCTGACGATGTCGCCCTCGCCCGGCAAGCGTGAGGCTTAGTTGTCCGGCGAAGATGCGGGTACAACCTATCAGAGTCGAGCTTTCTCTCGAGCTTGGCATTGCCTACCATGGGCGTCATGCTGGGCAGCCACCGGCGGGTTGAGCTCGAGGCTAGCAGTGTGTGGAGTTGTCCCTGCGCCAAGGGAGGCGAGCAGCGGCGTCTACGAGCGGTGGGGTGGAGTAATGACAACTTCAACCGACTAACTCAACCTGACTAAAGATTTTTCCGCTTTTTGTCCCAACGTGCGGCACATTTCTGCCGGATTTCTTTTTTTTAACTCTGTGCCAAATTTCAAAATTTAAAAACTAACCAGCAAAAGTCTAGTCTTACATTAATTAAAACTAAAAATATTAAATTAAAAACAGCCAGGCTGCCGCGGGTCGTTCTCTTTGGTCATGTCGACCAAGACCGGCACCAACATCCACGGGAAGGCTATCAACGCCCGACATTGCGATGGTGAGCCACATCCTGGTACGCCACCTGCGTGACCTGCCGCTCGGCCTCCTTGTCGGTCTCGCTCAGCCACACGGGCGTGCATGACATATACACTGGCACCGTGCTCGTCCGCTACCACAATTTCCCCTGTAACTGCCACGGCTCCTCCGGTCCTCCTTCATAGGCCGCATCCTGGTGCACCACCTACGTTGCCTACTGCTCGGCCTCCTCATCGGTCGCGCTCAGCCACACAGGCATGCATGACACATACACCGGCACCATGCTCGCCCACTGCCACGGCTCCTCCAGTCCTCCTTTAGAGGTTGCGTCCTGGTGCATCACCTGGGTGGCCTACTGCTTGGCCTCCTCGTCGCGCTCAGCCACACAGGCATGCGCTACACATACACCAGCACCGTGCTTTATGATGCCTGGATAATTAAGCTACAGTAATTCCCTCCTAATGATGCAACATCATCATGATTACTTTTGTTAAACTCGCGTTGGTTCAAATCCGGTCCAGATTCAAATTTAAATTAAAGTCAAAAATAAAAGTTTTCAAACATAAAATCTAAAATGGCCAAATTGTGGCAAATAATCCCTTGATATTTGTCATGTGGGAACCAATCTCTTCTGGATTCCCAAAGTGCCCCTGGAAATTTATTTAGTGGTCCAGCAACATTAAAAATTGGCCTTTTCAATTTCTCAAAATAGCTGGACAATCCCACATGCTTTGGAACTTTTTGTAGCAACCCAGAATGTTGCGTTGTATTTTTGTGCCAAGTTTTGTATTAAACAAAACTCATGTAGTAGCTCAAATAAAATGCAAAGTAGGAAACAAATAATTAAAACAAAAAAAGTAAAAGACCTAAACTACTGGTGGACTGGGTTCTAGGTCAACAGTGGGAGCCCCACCCATCTCGCCACCTCCTCCTTCCTACTGCTCACCAGGAGCGTCGTGGACGCGTGAGCCCCGTCCATGGCTGCAGATGGCCACATGGTGTCCATCCCGTGGCTCCCTGACGCAGATAAGGTCTCCCCCGAGCCCCGAGCAAACCCTAGCCACTTCCCCCTTCATTCCTCGCACCACTTCTTCTTCCCCGCGCAAGAGACCGAGCCACCGTCGCCATGGCTCCGACGTAGCCGCGCCCACCTTCATCCCCGCGTCGCACCTCCCTATCCATTCGCCTTGCAGGCGTCTTCTTCATCGTCTACACCAAGCACTTGGAGCCGGGGAGCACGATAACGCTCGCTCCACCGTCGTCCTCCATCGTCGGACGCATTGGAGCTCGCTGTCGATCCGCGCTGCCCCGAGCACCTCGAGTCGTCCCCGGGCCTTCTCTGCAACGACCGCGAGCCTCTCTGCCGATTCCCTCACTTTGCACCTTCGATCAATGCCATTTGTCTCCGCTCTCGTGCTCGTATATAGTCGCCATGGCCGGAGCCCGAGCTCCTCTGTATGTGCCCCTGCTGCTTCTGCTACTTGTGTGTGTTGCGTGCCCACCTCCCCGCGTCGGACCTCTAACAGGCCATGTCGCCTCGCCGTGCTTGCTGCTGTCGTTGTAGGTCGCCGCCGCATGCCCACCCTGCGCCCGTTGTCGCCGCTTGCGCCCGCGGCCACTCCTGTCACCGCCGTCCACTTCTGCCGCCCGCTGCGCCCGTGCTCCAGCCGCGCAATGCCTCCTCGGTGTCCCCCTCTATACACTGCTAGCCCGCCCCTGGCGGCGCCTTGCCGCACCCGCCGAGCCGCCTCCGCTGTTGCTGCTCCACCACCACGGCCCGCGCCCTGCTCCATGTCGCGTCGCATGCCGTCGTGCTCGCTTGTCTCTGCTCACCCACAGCTGCCACCGATGCGCCCCGCTGCTGCTGCCTCGCCATGCTTCATTGCCAACCTCCGCCACTGCCGCATTGTGCCACCCCGTGTAGCCAGCGCCCGCCCGCTGCTTCCTGGCCCCACCATGGCCTTGCCTCTCGGCAACCTACGCCTACACCGCTCACGGCCATGGCTGGCGCCTCGCCATGACCGGCCCTGCCCTCCTCTACCCACCCTGCTGCGCCGGCCGCCGCGCCTGAGCCGCTCCTCCTCGCCGGCGCGCCCCTGCAACCCGCGCCCAATAACCCGCACCCGCTATGGCTTATGGGCCTTTAACCGGCGAGGCCCAGCCCCTGTAAAAGAAATTAAAAAAAGAGAATTTAAAATAATAATAATAATAGCAATTAATTAATTACTTAATTAACTTAATTAATTTTGATTAGTTAACCTAATTAACTAGGTTAGTTAAGTTAAACCTATTTAGTTAAGCTGGGTTAATGACAGACGGGCCCCACTGCCCTGTCTGACCAGTTAACGGCCAGTGTTGACCAATGACATCATGATGACGTCATGCTGGTGCAATAACTCCGTTTTAGAATTAATAATAAATTCAGAATATTATTAAATCTTTGAAAAATCATAGAAAATAAACTGTAAGTCACATAAAAAGTTTTATACATGAAAGTTGCTCAGAACGACGAGACGGTTCCAAATACGTGGTCCGTTCGTCTGCCACATATCCCTAGCATATCGAACATGAAACCGTCTCCTCTCTTTCATCTGTCCAAAAAAGCTAAACTTTGGGAAAACTTTCCCGGATGTTATCCCCCTTCGCCGGTATCGTGTAACACTAAGATAGGTCACCCTAGCTCCGCGTATCGTCATGTCCTGCTTATGTTTGCTTGTATTTACTGTTTCTCCCCCCTCTTCACTCCGGTAGACCCCGAGACTGGTGCTGATGCCGCTGTGATCGACTACATCGACCACAGACCCTTCTTCCCTTTCAGCGGAGCTTCCAGGAAAGCAAACCCCCCTTGAGCATTCCGATATCGCCCATTCCCTTCTCTCTTATGCTTGCATTAGAATCTGCTGCTACTACTGTTATCCTATTTCTGCTGCATAGCCTGTTTATTGTAACCCGTTGTTGTTACCTACCTGCTTATCCTAAACTGTTTAGTATAGGCTGGGTAGAGACCCATCAGAGACCCCCAATTTGTCCCGACTGCCCCGCTGGATTATCAGAAGACCCGATCACGGGATCGAAGACCAGGCCCCGACGCCGCACATCACTTTCCCCTTAGTTGCTCCACACTACTGGGTTACTATCGAGTGCCGAGGGTGATACCTCATCAACACTTCTTATGTTAAACTTGTAGGTTAGTTCATCGGTTATGGCCATCGAGGGTGATTCCACCTTCTCCACTCCCGATAACGACACTATCGTGCAACTCCTCAAGAGTGGACCTCGAGGGTGATTCCTCCTTCATTCACCTTGACGATAACATCAGGTGGAATTCCATCGATGGTGATTCCTCAGGGTTCCCCTTGGTGTTAGACACGCGGTTACTATGGTTACTATGAATTTACACTGAACCATGTTACTAAAGACGGGTCGGCTCCGAGGGGTACCTATGCGAGCTAATTGCGAGTGATGTGGAGTCAGGTTGACCTGTAAGGTCCCCGCGAGATAATTACGAGGCGTGCCCGGGCATTCTTAGCCCTTGCCGTGAGTCCTCAAGACAGGGCGATGGGGTCACATCGATCATGAGTCTCTTCTCATTACCGCGCGTTCCTAATCCACTATGATTTGGATATTTGATCCGAGGGGCCTCTGGCCTGATAGCACTAACCATCACGCGGGAATAAGTATGGGCACTCTGCGTCATATGCATCAGTCGAAGCTTTCCGGACGTCAACGACTGAGCGGCGCGCGCCGGGTTGGACTGTGTAAGCACCTGCCTTGTTTAAGGAGGTAACTAGGTCTGCTCACCGGCCGCATATGCAATGTGCAAGAGTGCAAATGGCGATGGGCCCAAGACCCCTGCACGCTTAGGATTTAGACCGGCGTGCTGACCTCTCTATCGAGCCTAGGTAGGGCTGTAGTGTGTTGATTGACCGAGGTCAGCCATGACCAGATGGTGTATCCGACCGGAGTTGATCGAGCGTGTTGGGTAAGTTGGTGCACCCCTGCAGGGAAGAAACCATCTATCGATAGCCTGTCCTACGGTAACGGACACTCGAAGTTGTATCCCGATCGATACAACTAGAACTGGATGCTGAGGCATGTAATGGAAATGATGGCTCTGGGATTGTTTCCTCGCAGGGAGTCGAGGAAGTGATCTCTGGGCAATGTTACAACATACTTACTAATATTATAATATGCAACTTTTATCTGTTCTGATGATGCAAGATGCTTGGAGCTGCTTGAAGATGCTAGTCTTCGATAGGCTAGGCTTTCCCCTTCTCTTCTGGCATTCTGCAGTTCAGTCCATAGATACAACCCATTTCTTTGGTACAGATGCATAGTTAGTTTAGATCTGATGTAAGTCTTGCGAGTACTTTGTATGAGTACTCACGGTTGCTTTGCTACCTCTTTTTCCCCATACCCGATTGTTGTGACCAGATGACAGATCCCAGGAGCCAGACGACACCACTTATGACTACTACTACCCCGAGGGTGCCTACGACTATGTGACGGCCGCTGACGACCTGGAGTAGTTTAGGAGGCTCCCAGGCAGGAGGCGTTGTGATGTCTACTACACAACCTTCTTCTTGTAGACGTTGTTGGGCCTCCAAGTGCAAATGTTTGTAGGACAGTAGCAAATTTCCATCAAGTGGATGACCTAAGGTTTATCAATCCATGGGAGGCCTAGGATGAAGATGGTCTCTCTCAAATAACCCTGCAACCAAATAACAAAGAGTCTCTTGTGTCCCCAACACACCCAATACAATGGTAAATTGTATAGGTGCACTAGTTCGGCGAAGATATGGTGATACAAGTGCAATATGGATGGTAGATATAGGTGATGTAGGGTAGAACCCTAGTGGCCCGATCTTTCACGAAAGGAGCGGATCCCGCGATGAACACGAAGAACACGAGGGGAATCACGAGGGGAAACACGAGAGAACACTCAAACCAACAGGAATGATCACACATGCGCTAGATCCATGAACACAAAGGGAGATACAAGATCCAAGGTCAACAACGGACGATACAAGAGGTAACCGGTTCTTCTCCGTGAGGAGGTCTTGAATCCACAAGGGGATCTTCCCGTGAGGGGTATTGAATCCAAGGTGGATCTTCTCCGTAGAGGGGCCGCGGTCTCTCTCGTGGAGTAGATCCGATATGGATGAGCGAAGCTCTATCTCTCAAATGAGCTATCACAACGCTAACCCTAACTAGAAGGAGGTGGAGGAGTATATATAGTCTAGAGCCATGAAGGGGTAAGTGAGGAGGGGATACATGGGCCTTTGGCCCGGTTAGGCACACACAGGTGCCGGACGTCCGGGCTGGGGGCCGGATGTCTGGGGCTTTGGGACGAGCCGGATGTCCGGGGTCGCGGCCGGATGTCCGGGCTGAAGTGGAGGTTCAGCTGCTCTCTGGATACGTCGGTGCCGGATTTCCGGGGGAGATGTCGGATGTCCGGGCTGTCGGGAGGCTCCGGATGTCCGGGGTTGGCGCCGGATGTCCGGCCTCTGGCCCGGATGTCCGGCCGTTGTAGCTTCAGCATCGCCGTCTTCTTCCGTCGTCGCTTCCAGGCTTCCCTTGCGGATGGTGTAGTTGTTCCTTGGCGCTTGCACTCCTCCTCGTCGTCCGTATTGTTCCGACAATACCTATGCATGCACACGAGTGGAGTGTCAAGTAGTATACCATCCTCGAAGGGGTCAAGTGAGCACGTGTATAGGAGATGATTCACCTTTGTGTATGTGAAGTAGATGTCGCACGTGTCACCCGCCGAACGGACTCTTGACATGGTGATGTCCATAGGATGCTCCGTATCATCTCCCCTCCCTTGGGAAAGATCTGATCTCGGATCAAAAACCAAATCACCATGGGAAAGAGATGGCTTCGCCGTGTAGAAGTGGACGTTCACCAAGTACTTATCATCTTGAAGCTCGAAATGGGCACTCTCCAATGTCGCACCATCTTGTGGTTCCTTCAAAAGGAGTAAGGACAACAAACACTTGGAAAAACAAATGTGGTTAGCGTTAGTGCAAAACCAAGCATTCAAGAGGTGAGTGACCGAACAAGTGTTGTCATCATGCAAACCATATGGCGTGACAAGGGATTGTGACATGGCATGTAAGCATATCAATCGAGCACAAGCAAAGATATCATGGGGACAAGCATGTAAATGTGAGGTAGTGATGCAAATATGTGTAACAAAAGAATAAGCATCTACCTCAAGATCATAGCAAGCATTCACAAATTGCTCAATGAAAGGTCTATGGTAGGCATAGGAATCATTCACAACACCAAATAAAATGAAGTGTCTAAACACATGGGTCAAGTGCACGACAATCCAAGCATAATGTGCATTGGGTGTAGTGAAGATCGTGTGGCACTCCATACAATGAAAAGAGCAATTGTTCATCATGTGTGAGGCAATCAAGGCAAGCATGTAGCAGTCAATGGGACATGGCATATGTGAAGTGATGACATTGTTGCAACCAAACATGTGATCGGAGCAAGTAATCCAAGAATTGGATGCAACACACAAGGCATATATATCATGATGCATGGAATTGTGAAAATGACAAGTGGAAGCAAGATCTCTAACATGTGCGCAAGAAAGGGGTCCAAGATGACAAATAAGTCGCATGGTGCAAGCAACACAAGTAGTATGATCCACAATATGCATGCTCATGGTTTGGGGGTTCTAAAAAGAGAAGGATATCACCTTGAAAGCATGTTCTTGTGCGTCCTTCACAATACCGAAGTACAAGCAAGTGCGATGTAGAATCATCGTGCTAGAAGGTGGTTCGCTCTCAAGAGCTCGGATTGTCAACTCACGTGACGTGGAAGTTGACACGAAGTCCAAGTATCCTACACATGCACACAACAAAAGAAAGAACGTATGCGCATGGTAGATAAACACATCATCCATCATGATGGTTCTCTTATCTTGCACATAACCATTAGAAGCACAAGTGCGTGAAGAATATGATGCAGCAATGGCAATATTCATGGCACTAGGTATATGGTGCAAAGAGGTACGACAAGGATGCTTCATAAGGAATGTGTCAAAATCTCCAAATATATATGAGAATGCTATGGGGGCAAACTCATTATCAAGACTAAAGGCATAATTGCACTCAATACATGGCAAATCATCTAGCATGAGAGAGGCA